>NC_086161.1:5290000-5605000 GCF_035149785.1 Candoia aspera | reverse complement strand
CAAATCATATGTAGACCCAACCACTGTGTTCAGAAGAGAGTAATTCCTGGTTTTTCTAGATGAAGACTTAGTTAAACAAATCACTGTTTTCTTGTGAGCATTCTTTGGTTTTTGTGCCTTCCACCCCCTGGAGCATGTGGGGGAACCACCTTCCATCTTCTGTTCCTCTTCCCATCTTCTTCTTTCCTACTTTAAACTGAGCACAGGTTCAAGCTTTTAGAACTTAATAGTTATCAACATCATTCCTGGGCTTGAACAGCATGTAAAACCAATCATTTTTTTAAAAAAAAAATATTATTACAGTATTCAGATCACTGTGTAAATTAGGTCAAAGTCTTATTTCTATTGAGAGTGGGGGGAATCAAAAAGTTTTTATTGGTTAGATTACACAATTTACTTTTCCTGGTCACCTGCAAATTATCCCAATGGCTCAGTAAATAAGCAGCAAGCTTCCAGGGGTGGAGGGGGGAAGGAAGGAGGGAAGGAAGGAAGGAAGGAAGGAAGGAAGGAAGGAAGGATAAAAATACTCATTTGAGTCTGGAGATTCACAAGATTCAGAGGTATCCCAGACTGAAAAGAGAAACATGGGGCTAATTTTGTGGCTCCACAAAGCCAAGGATGATCCTTCCAATAAAACTGAAATAAACTAGGACAGTTCCAGTGTTTTGGTATCCATCATTCAGCAGTGTTTGGTATCACTGCTTTTGGTTTCTGCTCTTTCTAGGAAAGGACAAGGTGCTAAATGTTCCCAAGGCCAAATGGTCAAGATGGCTGAATTCTGCATCCCAGATTTGCATTCTGTGGTTTCTCTCTGATCCCATAGATGTGCAGCATCCACAGAACTCTGAGTATACATTTGGAAAATAAAGAAAGCAAAAGGCTGGCTAGATACTGTTGGCAAACACCCCACTGGAGTGAACTTTTCAAAACTCCAATGTGAAGCAATATGCCAATTTGGTAATCACATCTGCATGTGTCAGCACCATTTGAACTCTGTTTCTCAAAGGAAATGCATATGCACGACTTGAGAAAAGCTGGCAGAATGACTGCACATTTAAATAACTTCTGTTTCCTTGTTAACAAATGGGGAGGGGGGATTATATTGTTGTTTCTAATTAATGACAAGGGAACAAACATCATTGCTTTTTATAGAGTTCATTGATACTAATCCCCCTCTTCATTCCAACGATCTTGGCTGGAGGCACCACTGATGGTATCCCATAGAGGAACAATCATTCTTAAAAACTAAAGGCCTCTTTGTTCTTTGCCTTCATGGCATGCCCTCACAAAGAAAAGGAGGAGACCAGCCCAGAACACTTTACAACTTCAGTTTGAGATACATCCAAATCTGTTATGAATCTCCAGACTCAAACGAGTATTTTTATCCTTCCTTCCTTCCTTCCTTCCTTCCTTCCTTCCTTCCTTCCTTCCTTCCTTCCTTCCTTCCTTCCTTCCTTCCTTCCTTCCTTCCTTCCTCATGCTCTATTCCTTCCTTCCTCATGCTCTATTCCAACCTCGTTGTAAAGAGAGATCTAAGAGTAGTAGGTGAGATTGGAATGTTGAAAAAAAATATCCTAGAAGAAGGCAGTGGGAAAACCACTTGTGTTCAATCATTCAGAAAGGTTGTGTTCATGAAGTCATCAGGAGTTGAGCTTGATGCAATAGGAACTTTAATTCCCATTCCACATTTTAATCTTTCACAGAAGGTATGTGGGAATGGCAATCATCTCAGAAGGGACCCTCCCTAGTTTCTTGAGCTGTAAAGGAGATGGGGGCAATTTGTACCTTCAGACTTGCAAGATTCTGTTAATGTAACCTTACTATAAAGTAGACTTAGTTCACCTGGGTGTGCTTCCTGTCTGGACTATCTTGCGAGACTGACAATGGGAGAATTCCAGGAACTCCCAAGACTCTAGGCTAGACTGTGAGTTGGAAAAACCACCACCAACAACAACAGCCCAGGAGCAGGCAAGGGAAAACTCCTTCTGTACCAATGCCAAGGAAACTGCACATTGAGTAGGTACGCCCAAGAATGACCTCTTCCTTTCTTTTTCTCTGAGTAAGCCATGCTGTCTACCTTCCAGTCATCTGTTTTGGGGTGGATGAAAACAGGTTCTGCAGGCCAGGGACTAGGACCATGGGCATATGCTTAAATAACTATTGTTTTTCAACCCAGAGGCCAAAAACTGCCTTGATCGCAGTGTAGGAAAGAGTATTCCAAAGAATATATTTTCAGGAAAACTTTTAATCACTGTATCCCATGGGTACTTCATCCATATGCTTATGATGGATGTAAAGTTGTATGGATTAATAAGTACATTCTGATTCCCCCCCCCCCCAAAAAAAAGTCTCAGTAGGACCTCATGGTAATCAATGGAATAGGGGGAAATGCCCTTCCACTCAATTTCTTTCTAAATCATGCTCCTACTGTTGAAGTGTAATTTTATTGCTTTTTGATTTATTAGGCTGGCTTATTGATTTGTTGTAATGGCTTTTGATTTTAATTGTGCACCGTCGCAATCCCTTGGGGAGCAAGAAAAAAAAAGTAAATAAATAACATGGCTCAATTGTACGAGATGGGAAGGAGCATTTGTGTTTTAAAAGTTGTCTTTAAAGGCAACACACTTTGGCCTATGTTCTGGAATTTGTAAGACAGCATTTTCTCTGCTCTATGATTATCTTCAAAATATCAGTGGAGAGCTAGGCTCCATAACTTATATAAATACCAGAAAGCAAGAGTGAAGAGAGATTAATGTGTTGCCCTGGTAGAAGGCAGATAAGATTTTGATATGTAACCTATAAAACAAGTGTGATGTATTTTTTTTTGCCTGAGAAGATGACCCTAACCCTAACCTTTTAATATTTATTTATTTATTCATTCATTCATTCATTCATTCATTCATAACAGCGCCTTATAAAACAAAGAACTGAGGCTGACAAAGAAATCTTGTCTCTGTGTTTTAAATATGAGAAACAAAACCAATCTGTTTTGATATGGACTAGATTTAACGATAAACGTAAGGACTGAATTAATGTTATATCAATCCCAATAGATATTATATGGATCTTTTCTTTCTCCTTTCCTGTTAATTACTCTTTTTCCCCTCTTTTTTAAATCACATTTAGTTTATATTAATTACCATAATATGTCTAGAAGCTTTTTGTTCACCGTAGAACCACTATTTATCTTTTCTTATTAGCGGAGTTGGAGTTGTAGTTTTTGGTATTTCACTATTAACACAATCTTGAAAAAAGAATCTTGCTCCATTCTTGGGTTATCATTCACTGGTTCATTTTTCCTAGCCTTGTTTTCTATCTTTACTGATATACAGAGGCCTGAGAGTTTACTGATGCTAACATTGCCAGTAGCAGCTATGTGAGTATTTTGCAGTGAACTCAATGGAGGTGTTGGAAAGCCAGATTTCCCATCCATTAAAAGCAATCAATCCATTAGGAGGTACATTTGGGGAGGACTGCGGAAGTTGCATTTCTGTGGAACAGTTGCATTTCAGACCACAAAAGATTACGCACATGTGTGTGAGCATGCTTAAACTCACCATCACCTCTTATTTCTGCTGATGCTACTGAGTGACTGTTGAGATAAACAATCAAGGTTTTAAGTATGTATGGATAAATATAACAAATGTTTTGCATAAATATGGGTGCATATAACTGGCCTGAGCTGACTGTCCTCATATTTGAAAAATATGATGAGAAATATGAAAAAGTAGCCATAGAAAATATATTTGGACCTTCCTTCCTTCCTTCCTTCCTTCCTTCCTTCCTTCCTTCCTTCCTTCCTTCCTTCTTGGGGTGTCCATAGGATATGGTAAAAAAGTCAAGATGGCAGCCATGACAGGATCAAAGTTCTGCTAATTTTTTAACGTGTTGCACTCATAATGCAGATAAAAAACCAGTAGAGCTTCAATTATACTTTCATGGCTTAACCTTTCCTTCCCTCCTTCATTAAAATTTTAAATATTCATGAGTAGGATTTATATGATTAATACAATTCTTCTCCACAGCTTGGTGGCATCTTTTGAATAGTCCTTGGGAAGAGGTTACATTACACCCAAGTTTTGAAAGACCACATTGAAAATGGTGTGCAGGAATCATATCCATTTACATAGGCAGAAAAAGTATATCATTACTAGGCACACATGGGATATTTACCCACTTTTCATTCTTTGCCTGTCTTCTTCTGCCTATAAATTAGAATGTTGCCTGTTTGTTTCTGTCTCTTTGAATTCTCCCTTAGTACAAGGCTACACTTCAGCGTAAGTGTAATACTTTCCCAGACATTAGCATATTACAGCTGTCCAAGTGACAAAATGTGTATATTATGGGAAGATAAGTTTCAGAATGAATTTGTCCCTGCCTGCTTTCTATTATTAATTGGAAGAATGGTGAAGAACTTTGATGGAATTGACTGATGGTGGAATGTTTATGCTAGTGGGCATAATAAGAATGCTGCTGAGTCAGTTCAGGGTCCATCTTTTCTCAGCATTTTGTTTCTTACAAAAGGCAACTGGATACACCTGGGATGCTCACAAGTAGATGTCAGAGACATATCTCTTTCCCACCATGTTCCCATGCAACTGGTATGCCAGTGTGCTTCCGGGTGCAATTCAAGGTGCTGGTTGTCACCTTTAAAGCCCTTCATGGCTTGGGGCTCGGTTACTTAAGGGACCGCCTTCTCCCAGTTGTTTCTGTCCATCCAATTCGATCTGGTAGATTGGGCATGCTATGGATCCCGTCAGCCAGGGAGTGTCGGCTGGCAGGAACTAGAAGGCGTGCCTTTTCAGCCATAGCACCTGCCCTCTGGAATATCCTCCCTCCAGAAATTAGGATGTCCCTGACCCTGTTGGCCTTTCATAAGGCCTTAAAGACCTGGCTTTGTGGATGGTCCCATCTCTTGGCTGTATTAACATTCATGCATTGCTCGCTTGGCAGCCATGTATATTTATTTTGTATTTATCTTATATTTTAACTGTTTTAATTGTATTGTTTTAATTGTTTTATGGTTTTATTGCTGTAAGCCGCCCAGAGTCACTCGCTGAGATGGGTGGCTATAGAAATCAAATCAATCAATCAATCAATAATTTTTAGACATGTTGTTGTCCTTTGATAGACCTGTCTTCCATGAATATATTTAATTCCTTCCTACCATGATAGCTGGTAATGAATTCCACGGGTTAATTATGCACTATGCAAAGAACTCCTTTTTGTTCTAATTCTTCTAACCTCAGTCCCCTATTTTTTTCAAGGTGAAGAATCCCAAACATTCTAGCCTTTTCTCAAAGGGAAAGTGGACACAGAGTACATCCCTCCGGATGAGTATGCTTTATGCACATACTAATGTGGTTACATGCTACCCAGAAGAATGATCCATGGATGTATGGATGGATGGATGTATGGATGGATGGATGGATGGATGGAAAAATAGATATATAAAGGATTGGCTCACATGCTCATTCACCATGTGTGTTTGTACAGTATGTATGTATGTGTGTGTGTATATACACACATACACACACCATGTATGTACAGTATATGGTAAGTGAGCACATGAACCAGGGCTTTCCTGTGTTCCATAGAAACGCTGTCCCCCAACATCTCTGGATTGTGGTCCATTGACTACAAAAATTATTACAGGTCTATCTCACTGTGAAAAACAAAACGGCCAAGGCTTCGCCCATCCACCCCTGGAACACCAATTTTCAATTCCCATTACAAAAATTGAGTCGAGGGTACGGTGAAGCAATGTGGAGTTGAAGTCAGCCATTACAAATTCAAAAACCTATGGTTCGGCTGCAAGTCTTCCATCTCTCTGTTCTCCCAGAATATAAATCCAGCTAATTATGAAGTCCCTTGCTTCCCTATCTCCTATTTGCATATGGAATGAAACAGCCTTCTAAATCCATTTATTTTCATAATACATTATTGTACAGGACAGGGTCAAAATGTGAACCAGGATAAAAATATGAAATCCATAGAGGACTCACTGGGTAAAACAAGGAGCGTGTTCTCTTTTGTCCTATATTGCCAGAGACTCCCCAGTCTTAATAAGTCATAATTTTATGAAACCCCCTCCTTAACATTTTGAAATAATGAAATAATAACCAGATCTGGAATTTTATGGACAGCTGCAGTTAAGCCCATTAATTTTTATAGAGCTGGGTTCATGGAGTGCTCTTGCCAAAATCCTGCCCACACTTTGATGGACAGAGAGCAAGGGAAAGTGCTCAGCTTCCCATTTCTTTGGTTTATTCTCCAGATAGCAGATCTTTGCATTGCCTTTGAGAGTGGCTGGCTGAATTCCAGAGCTTTATGTCAAACAAATAAGCCAGTAGAAGATAATTCATATTTAATACCTTCTCACCTTTTGTCCTCAGGGGCTATTCAGTAAGAAAGCAATACAAACATGCTGAAAAGATAGATGCAAATAGAGTTGCAATCTTCTTTGCCTATATTTTCCTTGGGGTGAAAAAGTTTGAAGATAATAGGAATTAAACTGGCAACCAAGATGATAACTCTTAGTAGAACACAGGTGCCCTTCAAATAATGGTAGGTTTGTAAGAGAGTAGGTTTGGCAATCTGCCCAGCAAAGGAGATTAAGAAAATAAATACACAGATGTTATTGACTGGCTCTTCCACCCACAAAAGAGATGGAACTCATGTCCTTTTTCTTGTGAGATATTTGTTGCACACAGAAAGGTATTAGCAAGATCCTGGAAAACAGGAAAGGATTTGAATAGTGCCATATATTGGCAACAATGCTGGAAAATTACTCTAGTAATAATAAAAAAAGGCCAAAACAAAGACAGCAATTTTATGATAACACAGACGATGGTTTTTACTTCACCTGGTTTAAACTTTATTTATGTGCTGCAAAGGCATAATGATTGTCTACTATTTAGTTCCAAATTCCTAGATAACCTAACTAAGTAAAGTGATAGGTATTTTACTTCTAAATATTGATTGATTGATTGACTGATTGATTGATTATAGGCCTTCAAGGCAGTGTTGAATTTTGGCAACCACATAGATATTATCCATGACCATCTGTCCCTAACTTGGTCCTTCAGATCTCCCAAGGGTGCTCTCATCCTTGCTGGAACTGAGTCTATCCACCTTGCTGCTGGTTGGCCTCTTCTCTTTCCTTCCGCCTTTCCCAGCATGACAGCCTTCTCCAGAGAACTAGGTCTTCATATAATGTGTCTGAAGTAGGATATTTTGAGCCTGGTCATTTAATTAAATTAAAATTGAAAAAAAAAAACACCTAACATTGTGAATTATGCTATTGGCCTTTTAAATAAACAAATATACCTGCAAATTTATTCATATTGGCTTGCCTTTTGCTCCATATAATATCCATAGCTAGATATGGGATCTGCAAAGAAATATTCCAGCCATCTTCCACAATACATTATTCCATTCTTCTATCCATCCAGTTTTCCATTACTTGCCTCAAAATATAGTCAGTGTTCTACAACTGCTAAATATACCAGTCTGATTGTAGAGGGTCTTCACCTCCATAAAAAAAATTGGTCCCTCAGTTTGTAATGCATTAGCTTTATATACAAAGGCAGCTATAGGGTGAATGTTGAATCCACAATGAATTAGATTATTACAGATATTCAGATATTTTAGAACAGTTGAAAAATACTTTAAGAGGCTGGAGGGTCATCTGTCAGATCTGTTGTAATGGATCCTGCACTGAGCAGTCGTACTAAATGATGTCTAAATTCCCCTCAATTCTATGATTTGTGAGAAATACATAATCCCATTCACTTTTTCTCCCGTGAAACTGAACCACTTTGGCAGCCAATGGGCCATTTTGTTCAGAGCTCATCCAAATTTTGATGGATATGAAAATATTACCCAATTGCCACAATATTTTTATGAAGTACTATCTTAACCATCATCTTGACTGGAGAGAGAACAATAGGGTGTGGCTTGACTGGGGTATATGCACTTGGATTTGCATTCTTCCTGTTTTATGGGTTAACTCAACCCAACATTTTTTTCTGCTGGCCTTCAATTTTAATTTGGGAAACTTCTAAAACAAATTGCACAATGTCCGTGGACACCGCTGATTATGGTTTTTCTCCTGAAGTCTTCCCTTTCCTCTTTGCAGGCAATCATGAGTTATGAAGGACTCATACAAAGAAAACCCAATGGCATAATCACACTGGAATTTGGTTTATATAATGATTCATTCAGTCCAATAGGCCACACACGGCCGGTGGTTGACAATGGAACAAAAATAAAACAATGATATGTTGCTGATGTGACCAAGCTCTTCTGAAAATGCTGAACTGGGATGAAAACTGCTCTGCAGAATTTTTTCTACAAACAAGTTTGTTTATGAGTCTGGAGTTCTGAAATTTTCAGACATCCAGGGGGACACGTGGGCAATTGGCTACCTTTTATAGCTGAGTATAGAAAGATAGGTAAAATGGATGGATGATTTTTGCAAATTTCTCAAAGGGAAAGAGACATCCTCCAACCATTTCTCATCCTTAGTAGTGAAAAAGAAACACATCAAAGGAGTTATATCAAGATGCTTCCCCTTGAGATTGAATGAAATCTCAAGGAGGCTGTAGACTAGAAAGTGAAATGTGCAGTGAATGATGAAACATTCACATCTGCCCCTCGGACCTCTCATAACTACCAGAAACCATGGCAGGAGGATTTCTCTTCTTAAAGCAAGCTCCCTTTCATCCCGCTGAAGAACTGGAAGACATGAAAAATACAGGCTAATTTCTCTACAGCACACTCATTTCCTTCCATCAGACTATCCTATGGGAACAAAACCCAGTAAATAACATGGGATTTAAGTCTCAGCTGAAATGCACGGAATTACACTGAGCTTCTCAAAAAAGAAAAGAAAAGAAAAGAAAAACTCTCCAATGGTTATAACGTTCACTGTAATGACATTTGGAAAACATGGACAACTATTTTCACTTTTATTCCCCCCCACCCTGCCTTCAATAATTCCAAATCACAGGTTTCCCGATCAGATTCCCTTTTTCATTACCTAGCACAGAAAACATTCAAAACTGCTTTTTTTCCCCTGACCTTTTTTAAAAAAAAATGTGTAAACAAAATTAATAACAAAACATTTGGGAATTAGAAGTAAAGGCATTTTACAGAAATATTTTTATTATGCAAATGTCTAAATGAGTTACATGCATTTGCATCTGATTAAGGGCAGCATGGAAAGAGTTGCAAGTCAGTTGTATAATCTGACTACGAGGGGGACTAAGTATTTTATCTTGAAGATAATGGGTTTGAAATCCAACCTGAGAATCACGTTAAAGGGTGGAGGGAGGGCTTGAAAAGAAGCAATCTGTGTCTCTTTACTAGATTTCTTTTACCTTGGGTTAAAGAACTGGGGTTTGAGAACTGGGGTTCTGTTATGCAGTCAATCCCTAAATGAAAGCTATACCAAATATCCACCCTCTCCAATTCCTTAGAATCACTCCTCCACTATGAAAGGGTGGGTGGTGTCGACTGTCAGCTTAGCTTCAAAATAATTTTTGTCTCCTGTACCACCGCACACACAGCTGTGCTGGATGAAACCAAAGGCCTAATTATTTCAGAATTTCCCTCCCACCATAGCCAATAGATGCCTTTGGTCAGCAAGGAAGATGTAGACACAAGAGCAATTTCAGATTTCTAATCCCTGGAAGCTTGCATAGTATGGAGAGGCATCTTGTTTTCTGCACTGAATATGCAGACTTAGTTATTATTTATTCGATTTATATCTGACCATTCATCCTGGAGTTCAAGGCGGCCTCTCCCTCCTCCTATTTTTCCCCACAACAGCAATTCTGTGAAGTTGGTTGGAGGGAGAGAGAATGGCTGGCCCCAGATCACCCAGGGACCTTCTGTGGCTATGGGTGGACCAGAACCTTAGTCTCCATGCTCTTAGTCCAACACTTTAACACAGTGGTTCTAAATCATGGCTAGTAGCTTTGTGTGTGTGTGTGTGTGTGTGTGTGAGTCAGTGTTGACTCCTGGTGACTACCTGCACAAATCCCTGCAGTTTTCTTGGCAAGGTTTTTTGGAAGCCGTCGGCCCTTGCCTGATTCCCAGGGCTGAGAGAAAGTGACTGGCTCAGGATCATCCAGCTGGCTTTGTGCCTAAGGTGAGACTAGAACTCCTGGTCTCCCAGTTTCTAGCCCTGTGCCCTAATCACTACACTAAATTGGCTCTCAAAAGCTCTTTAGACATTTTCATTTTGTGATGGCGGCTTTTCTAAGTGAATTGCTGTTAAAAAGTACTTCCTTTAGTTGGACCTGAATTTTCAACTGCTCAGCTCTTTTAATGAGAGAGAGAGACTAATTTATCTATTTATATCACTTACTTAAAATAGCTACTGTTGTAATAGTTTACAGCTTCTGAGGTCTGGTCTTTACTTGCATAGCTACATCTCAGCCCCCTTGCTGACAGTCTTTTACACTGCTGAGCTGTTAGTAAGTTCATAAACATTCCCTCACACTTCAACAGCAAAACCACTGACTTGAGAGATTTCATTTTCATCAACTGAAGACTGACTGCTCACAACTAAAAGTCATATCTGGGATTAACATCAGAGTTTTTCTTCCTCTTGAGCTTGTTTGATCACAATTGATGTATTGTATGGTTTTATTCTCCCCAAACATAATTATTACCCCATAGGGTTATCCAGTGTTAGCTTTTTACTTTTACAAACAGGTACAAACAGTGGATCTAGCTGTAGTTTTCTTATACTATACAACTTGGCTTTTTTTTTTAAGAATCATCAGTAACCAAGATAAGCAGCACATTTTGAATTGAGTTTCTTCCCATTTGTCATTCCATATATCTATCTATCCCATTCCTAGCAATGCATTGCCTAAGCCACACCAATTGAATTTACAAACCACCCTCAGTGTATTTTTGTTTGGAATGGATAAGATTGCTGTAACTATTTCACTTATTCCATCTATTTTGCTATGTAACCTTTTTTTTTTTTTTTGAGGATGATGTTCCTGGACTGCCTATTACCGTATGTGCATCAGACTCAAAACTACTTTATATTTCATGGGCAAAATGTGTTTTATAAGATAAGGCGCCTAGTTATATTTTTCCCATACATATCAGAATAAATGAATGTAAATGGACAATTAAACTGGAAGTTTCATGTATCACAAAAGAAATTGTTTAGCATTTGGGATGACTGTAAGCCACCAGGATTACAAAAATGTCAACAGGACACCTTGATGTTTGAGTTGTTAATTCAGGGGATGCCACATTTATGCAGAAAGCATCCCTGCACTATGTCTTTGTAACTAGAGGAGAACCAAGGTTTCACAGCAGTCATTTTTCAGGGGGAGTTTGAGTTTCCTTCCCTTGTGCACAAACATGCAATTTTACAGAATGTTCTCTTCTCATGGTGTGACAGATGCCATTCCTTCCCCCATGCTTCCTCTTCAGCTTTTGCTTTTTGTGTTGTGTTCCTCTCCTACTCTAATGGTGAGCAACCTGCCAATAAACCATCCGTAGAAAAATCCAGGGAAATTTGGTGAACTGGAACCTCCATGCAATTATCTGCCCAAAAATCAGATGAAGATGACTTTCTTGAAGTCATTGGAGCCCAGTTCTTTTGATGATGCTCTTTAGCTTGCAAAATCCATGAGCAAACTGTAGAAGCAAGATTTGAAATGAGGGAGATTCAACAAAAAATACAGAGAAACTGGTGGGGAACAATTCTGGCCAGGAGGTGGCTGGCAGGGGGGAACAGCCTTGCCTGTCTCTAACCTTACAGAACCTCTTATCAACCAGTTGCTGTTAAATCCTATACCCTAGATACATTGTCAGCATAACAGTACAGGTAGTCCTCACTTAATGACCAAAATTGGGACTGGAATTTCGGTGGCTAAGCAAAGTGGTCATTAAGCAAATCTGACCTGATTTTATGACCTTTTTTTGCAGCAGTCAGTAAGCAAATCACTGTGGCCGTTATGTGGGCCACATGATTGTTAAGCAAATCACGTGATTCCTATTGATTTTCCTTGCCAGAAGCCAGCTGGGAAGGTTGAAAATGGCAATCACATAACCACAGGACGCTGCAACAGTCATAAATGCGATCTGGTTGCCAAGTGCCCAAATCATGCTTACATGAGCATGGGGACACTGCAACGGTCGTAAGTGTGAGGACCGGCCATAAGTCGGGCTTTTCCAGCACCGTTGTAAGTCTGAACTGCCACTAAAAGAATGGTTGTTATGTGAGAACTGCCTGTAGT
The DNA here is from genome assembly GCF_035149785.1 of Candoia aspera. Classification (NCBI taxonomy): domain Eukaryota; kingdom Metazoa; phylum Chordata; class Lepidosauria; order Squamata; family Candoiidae; genus Candoia; species Candoia aspera. The sequence continues at coordinate 5,592,725 of NC_086161.1, read as the reverse complement.
CTAAAATGCACTGTTATCTGGGAAAATAAAAAGGAAACTGGAGAATTTTGTAGCTTCTGTATGAGAACTTTGATGTTGCTGAGCTGAATGAAATGACTGAAGTACTGAAAGCAAAAATGTACCTTCCTCCTGGGAGGAATCTGGGTCACTCATCAGAAGCTGGAGATATTAACGGTCTCCCCCTTCTGTTCAGAGTTGAAGGAGACAGCATTGATAGAAGAGCAGAGATTCTGCTTTTCCTCGAAATACATGAGAGTTATAGAATATATCTAAGGATATATGCAAAGGAGTCCCCTTTTAAGAAAAGGCTCATAGTTTACACTCCATGCAATATATGACTGCACAATGCCTCAGATTTGATTTTAAAAAAAACATGCTTAGCGTATGCAGGAATGCAAATGAACAAAGTTTTTGTCTTTTCCCAGGAAAGATGCATTGCTTCGAATAATTGCAGACACATGCTGGAATCCTTTCCAAAGCACCACATATCCATAATGCAGTGCAAGTACAAGGTATAATTCCTAGCAACTGTCAGATTCTCAGGGATCTAGAGAACGACCATCTAGGTTTGATGTACCAATGTAAGACAGTCACCGCCATTCTTGCAATACAGAACAGCATCTGTCTGGAGAAAATTGGAAAGACTGTCAGAAAATCCTAGGCAGTCAGATTAATGTTTGACTCCATTGCAAATTCAGCAACTAGCGACGTTATTCCATTTTTCCAGAATAAATACTTGCTCCTGAGGTCTTGAGTACCAAGTATACATATACTCCAGACCTGATAGCTGTATGCCATCTTTTATTATTATCATCCTAGCAATTTTTTTTTACTGTTTCAGTGCTCCCCCTGGCAATTTCCCTATATACATAAAGATCACATTGAGGGATATGTCTTAAGCTGCTAGTTTATAGTTTAAAATGAGAAAGTCTTACTTACCATTTGATTTGTGCTACCATTTAGTTCTGTAAATGATTCATGAAAGATGAATTATTTTCTATGCTGAGACTAAGCAAATGCCTATTCTTGTTGTAAGGAATGAAGTTGGTGAACCAGAAACCAAAGGTTTTATTTCCACCAGGATGAAAGTGGAGACTGGTCTGAAGTTATTCCTTCCTGCATTTTGCTGCCATTTTTCCTCTTCTTGTCTTCGCCATCCTTGCCATAATTTGCCCTTCATTCTACTGCAACCCACAAAGTGTTCACTTTGAGGTCCAGTGATATTGTGTTCATCAAACCACCAGCAAAACGCTGCAAGTGCCAAAAAGGCATCCCATTTCCAACCATCTGTATATTTTTATTGATTTCACAATTGTTGACTTCACAAATGTTGACTATGTGAGTTTTTCCAGCTTATAGCAATGAACAGTAAAGAGGGGGAATTAATTTGAGGATAATGAAGACAGAGAAGGACCTGTGAAGTCAACAAAAATATACAAATGATTGGAAATGGGAGGCCTTTTTGGCACTTGCAGTGTCCTGTAGTTTGAGCTCAACCATCCATAAAAATCCACCTCTGAGTGATACAAGCTTAGGAAGCCAGCATCCTTTTCTGATGATCAAGATAATTTCACAAAAAACAGAGTGATGCCATAGCTAACAAGCCACCATTAGATCCATCTCTAGCTAGTGCTATCATCTCTCACTTTCTTGAACACACAATTATTTATGTTAAAGCTGAGAGCATTTAATAGGATAATGAGTGAAATTAAATTGATGCATTAGCTCAGGGATTTTCCCTTGGAAACCAGGGCTATTCACTGGAATGTCAAAAAAGGATTGTTGAGAGCCTTTGGAGAGACTGAATACTGGTACAAAGTATGAGATGCAACAGGCCCTGTTAAGCATAGGTTATTTGTACAGATCTGTACAACTTAAAAGAAAAAGAAAATGGCAACATTTGCTCCAAGTTATACAGGTCAGTAGTTGAAATTTCTAACAATCACAGATATTAATTTTGCTTCAGATATTATAACAACTGTTCAGAAATGTGGAGAAGATGCAGCATGGCTCAGTTCATACATGCCAAGATCGTCATTTGATGATCTTGTGGCCAAGTGATTATTTGTACACGTAGTTGAGCCATCACAGATTCACCACCAGAGGCAAATCATTTCTATTGCCATGTACAAAGGTTTAGATCTAGGTTTAGTCATGCTTAGAGCAGATTCACTGTAATAATTTGGGACAGTTTCATAACTCTTAAATTCTATTAATTTCAATGGACCTAATGTGAGCATGACTAAATGTGGATCCAACCTAATGTTTTTTAGAAGCATCCTGTTCACATGTTTCTTTTGAGTGATCATGCCCAGGGTTAGACCAGTCACTTTGAAAAGCACATGATGGTACCTTCTCCATAGCATGTACCGATGCCTACTGGATGGACAGTTGAACTCTATTTAAACACTAACAAAGGTTATATAAGAAACATCTAGTAAGTTCTTACAACTGACTGCCCAAACCAATTGCTTCAATCCATCTAATTATAGGGCCAATCAGACAATGTCTATGCATGTGTGAACCAAAAAAAGAAAAAAAAAATCAATCTGCTTTCTGGTTCTGTATGTTCTGCAAAACCATCCATGATATATTCAATTAAACATAGTTAAATAAGCTATGGTAATGTCTGCATGAGGTCAGGGAATGACTGTTGATTCAAGCTATCCATAAAACATTTATATTTTCTTTTGTCCTCTTAAGAATGAATAAAGCTCCACTCCAACCTCTTATCTCTCAACTCCCAAGTTTGAAGCCAACTGGAAGCTTAAGTCTTGACGATCCAGATACACTGCTCACTCCAAGCAACATGACTTCACCTCCTCAAGGAGCACACGCATTTGATAGTCCAGCTGCCAACTATTAGCAATGACAAATATTTGCTTTGCTAGTGATACACAATGTGAGATGGATAATAAGATTGTCAGAGAAACCCCATTATCAAGTGATGGGTGTAGGGGAAGAAATCAACATGTATGATTTCTTCACATTTCAGCTCTGAGTGTTATAATTCTTCCTGAGACTTTTATGAACTCTTTCCTCAAATGATATTAATGGTAGATGCAATACCATGTTTCAGCAGCAATGCCCCGTGTTATTTATCTTACCAGAAATGTGTACAAATATTCATAAATTTGACTTCTAATTTAGAGGGTAACTTTTTTTTTTAATGGGCTCCCTTAAAAACTCATAAATAAGTGGGATATTTGAGCATTTATTTTATAAAAATTAAGCAATGCTGGTATCACTCTGCTGGGCGAAGGAAGTTTTAAATGGTAACTTCATAAATCAGATGGACCTTCTAAACAGGACGGAATGTCTGAAACACTTCACATTCCTGTTCTAAAGGGATAAGAATGACAACATAATTTTGTTTTGATGCTCTTATTACCATGGTGTGACTGGTCAGATTCACTCTTCGTTTTCTTCCAGCAGCGCCCTAAGCATCTCTGCTGCCATTTCATCTTCCAGAGTTCCTCTGAATCCAGGATGCTGCTAAATCCATCTTGCTTAGTTTTGAAAAAACTGAGTGGGGTCAAACTTGTTAGTATTTGGATTAGAGACTGTCAGGAAAACCCAGGAGTTTAGGCTAGCCAGGGAAGTTTAAAAAAAAAAAGAAAATCCAAAAGGTAGCAATGCCAAAACCACTTCTGATTGTTGCCAAGAAAATTACCTGGCTATGTCCAAGAAGTCACCTGAAATTGATCTCAACTCATAAGAGAGTTTATGATGCACGTCATACTAAGTCAAAACTCAAACAAGCACACTGTGGTTTGGTTTGGTGTGGGAGCTTAGCCATACTTACCCTGTGTTAAAGTTTATATTGCCTGGAGATAGATAGGTAGACAGACAGACAGACAGACAGATATTGCTGTAATCAGTTAAAGATGCGTTATTTGTTCCCTAAATTCCTCATGTCTCCCTTGTTTGTGATCTGATAGAGAGCTATCACAGAGATCCAAGAATAACAGACTTGTCATGAGCATCTTTTCTACCTACGTACAAGAGTCCCCTTTTCGGGAGAGATGGGTGGTGACAAAAATTTGAAAAACAAACAAATAAATAAATATTCTTGAAGGAAGAAGGAGCTTAGTTACACCCCCAATGGAAAACCACGAAATCTATTGCCTACCACTATACAGAACAGTTAATGCTGTGATGGTATGTGAGGAAAATGTCAAGCTGTTACAGAACCAAAATAATAATAATAATAATAATATCTGGGTTCCAGAAAAGTAGAAATCTTGAGAGAAACACTCCAAACAACCCTTCCTTGACTGTGTTAGGTATAAGTTGAAGTAGAGAAGGGCTTTGGCAGGCTTCCAAGATTCCGTTACAATACCCTCGCTCCATTAAAATAGTTTCTGAGCAGCTCCTGTTTCCTGACCTTACCTACCTCAAAGGGCTGATAAATGTCCATTTTTTTTTCCTTTCAGAGAAAAGCTTTGCGTGAATAAAAAGAGGGCTGATGGTGATGATGATGATGAGTGTGTGCGTGTGCGCACACGCATGTTCGGAAGCAAATAAAACTATGAAACTTGGAATCCTGTACTGAAAGCTGAGCATACTTCTTTAGTAATAAGCCACCATCACATCCCTTTGGCCTTGGTTTTTCTATCTGCCCCCTGCTAGAGAAAGTTATTTTATCTCCCCTCCCTCCCTGCCCTTTCCTTCATTTCATTACCTGTAATGGTTATTAATGGTTATTTCTTCTTTCATGCTACCACAGAGAGCTCTTGATTGCAAGGAAGTTGTGGGAGCTTAAATTTCTTGTTAACAAAGGAATTCAATTTCTATTAAAAAAAGAAAAAAGAGAATAAGAGAGAGAATCAGAAACAAAGTGGTTGCGTTAGCCTTGAGCCAACAGCTTTCTTTGTCAGGTTCACACATTCACATTGAGCCATGGGGTGCTTAATCCTGTTTTGTTTTGTTTTTAACAAACCATAATTGGCTGAGTCTATAGAAACATCAAGCTGAAAATGCTGATTTACACAGCACAGTGGCTAGTTGCACACAGTGCACTCTGCTGAAAGCCAAGCAAACACATTATGGTTTGACTGGTACGTAAATAAATCCAGAGTTAGTTCCATGTTATCCCATTCCAGCAAGCGATCAACGGTGAAGCAATGATGAGTTTCCAGATTGGGCTTGAGAAATGGAGTTTCCTTTCCTTCCATTGTTCAGCTCAAGAAGTGAATAGACATGGTGTTCTGTCAGCAATCCATGTTTACAGGAACCCCGTTTCAAACTAAGGAGATATAAGAAGATCATTTCAGCCACTGATTCACTTCTCTGGCTTGTATTTTCATGCCTGCAATGCTTGGTTGGTTTTAACTCTGGCTGGTATTTTATTTATTCATTCATTCATTCATTCATTCATTCATTCATTCATTCCCTCATTCAATTTTGCTACTGCCCAAATCCAGCTAACTAGTATTTTAGTCTCTGTGACCTTTGTTTGTTGCACATGTCAGCCAATTTATGGTTCAGAGTATTGTGAGAACCCATCAGATAAATGAATTCAGTGATCAGGTGAAGTAAATGTGAATCCAAGTCAGGTCTGTTATATGAACTCAGCCTTGAGCTGTCTGCTGAGAACTCTTCAAGTTTCCCCACCATGGAAGCTTCGATGTTCCTTTTCCATTGATGTGTGGTGCTTTCCCTTACCATGCAGCCACCTGAGGGACTGAGACTTGGTTCAAATTCATGCACCTCATTCTCTCCATCCTGTTTTGCTCAAAACAAAATAAGAAATAAATTAACGGAGTATATGAGCAACAGAGTGCAACCCTGACCAGTATCTTGTATATGGAACAGCAGCACTATCCTCTACAGATAATTGGTCAGTTGAATCAAGGAATGGACTGCAATTCAATGCTGAGCAGAGTCAAATACATGCTATGCTATAATCTGGGCTATGAAGCCTTCTGTTCCTGATCAAACAGGCTACAATAACTCACTGCTTGGGCCAGTTGGAGGACAGACCCACTATTTGTAAAGTCCCAGCAGACCAATGAAAGCTTACTCTGGCATTAAAATCACCAGCTCCTGACAACTGCATCAGTATGCTGTCTATCTTTTGCCCTGATTAATCACAGCCAAGTCCCTTATTTATATAGTGGGTTTACAGGTAGAGCCATAGAGACAATGAAGTCATACTAATGCAGTCAGAGGAAATCTGAGGAATATTGGATTTGAGCATGAGACAGCTCCCTTGTGCTCATGAAATCAGTTTTCTCCTAGAGTTTTACTGAGGATATGTGCTAAAATGAGAGGAAGAGGGGCTATTAAGTCTACCAAGAAAGAAGTGAACTTTCAAGGACTTTGAGCATTCTATGACAGGTAAAAAAAATCATGTGCTCTTAAAGATTGTTCCTTTTTAAAAACACCCTCCTCCTCTCCAAAATCCAACTTTAAACAAGTTTAGAAAGTGGCTTTCTTAATATAATTAAGATTGATTTTTCATCTAGAAGGAATGTCCTTCTGACCTCCCAAAGCTGTTTGCCCCCTTGCATGGTGACAATTTAAAAAGCCCTTTGCAACCTGTTTACTTTCCCATCAACCAAGGTCATGGTGTCATAAATGGCAGCAAGATTTTTAAAGAATGTCAGGCCAATTGTTATAACCTTTAATGATGCCGGTACTTCTGTGTGATGAACAAAGGGCACCACAGGGCATGAGATAAAGCTGCAGGCAAAGTCCATGGATTGTAAATGTAGCCTCATTATAAAAGCTGTTCATCATGAAAAGGGATCAGATGTAGGACTGAGAATTTTAGCAAAGTTCTTAAATGCTTATATCAAGAATAAGCAATCCCTAGAATCATCACTGATTTGTATCTAGTAAATTCGGAAGTTTCTGCTCAGGAAATATATTGGAAAGTTTTCAAGGGAACTTGTATTGCAAGTATTTTGGTAAAATCAATGGACTTTCCATGTTGTGCATGTTGAATTTGCCATGAGATTGCCCCACAAGTGAAATTCAAGATGAATTGAATGTCATTCAGGATGAATGTTAGAATAATAAAATATCTAAAGACATTTATTACTGCATAAGTATATATGGGTTTCAGTGCTCTTAGGAGTTTGCTGGATTAAAATTAAAGGAAAACCTAAGGAGTTTCATAAAGACTAGAGAAACTGCATAGGGTGGGTTAGCATAACCAAACCTGGGAGCAATATATTTCAGAAAGCACACAGCTCCTTGGAATATAATTGAGAATAAAAAGAGGAGAAAGATAGGCATGCATTTTAATTTAGCTGTTTTTTTTTTTTTTTGCACAATGGGAAGCTGGGCTTTGCTATTTTCCCATCAGATCAGTGACTTAGAAACAAAGTAGGCATTCTACCCCAAGTACCTGTTAGCTTTGTGCCTCTTTAATCTAGCCATAGATTCCCTCATGTATAGCAATGGCTGTGAGCAAACCTGGATGCAGGCTGAACCAAAGACATCCCAGAGTGCTCTGTATGGACCAGTCATCCTAGGATCTTTCCTTATTGAGATGTGATTGTCAGGAATCAACAGCTGTCATTGTCAGCTAAGCTACAAACTTTTTTTACCTTGTCATTTCTTATGATTTATCTATCATTTCGCCACGTCTCTGCAATCACATCTGCTTCAATTTGACAGGATGTACATTTGCATTTCCACTATGTGGTGAGTCAGTTCTTCAGCTGCTACTTGCCATAAAAGAGTAAATGAATTTTGGATTCTAAGAAAACAGCTAGAATTGTATTGGTTAATGGTTAAAGTCCATATTCTCACAAGGCCAGAATAACGCTTTCTTCCCCCCTCTTCTTAATTTCAAAAAGAAGACTCTTACCAAGAGTCTTTGATCTTAGCTGCTGTTCAGAATATCTCTCTTAGGTTGTAAAGTAATTAAGCCATAAAGTGTTTAAGAAAGTAAGGCTTTTGACAGTCAAATGTCCATTAAGGCTGCCCAGCAGTTAAGGGCACGTAGTAAATTCCTCAGCTTCCAAGCCGCTCAAATCAGGATCGACCAAAAGAAACTCAATTCCTGTGGTCTCCTTGCAAGGAGCAGCTGTTCCAGAGTGCAAGTGGGTGATCCCTGTATCTCCGTGTCTCTCTGGAGAGATTTTTGTCAGCCAGAAACTGGCTCCTGGCTGGCAATTCCACTACAGTGCTGTCCCCATTCATAGATCTGCTTGCATAATGATTATTTTCGTAACGATTGTTTTATATTGTGGTTCTATTTGATTGTTGTACACTGTCCAGAGTCACTTCTGGTGAGATGGGCAGTTATATAAAATAGATAGATAGATAGATAGATAGATAGATAGATAGATAGATAGATAGATAGATAGATAGATAGATAGATAGATCCTGCCATCAGTCCTCACCTGGAAGCCAAGGCCAGGATACCATTTGAATAGCATCCTGATTATACAATGCTAGTCTCCTCACAACTACCAGCTGTTCAGATTTCAGATCACCCATGGGGTGCTAAGTAGCTTTTTGCCATTAGCTAATTTCAGACCCATTTATCAGTGTCTGCCATCAAGCCATAGCACATAATGTTGGGCTGAATACAACCTTGGCAGTCCAAAAACAGTTTACAGATTAGCATGTCGCATGTACTAAGTCCCACTGACATTTACTAGAAATGATAGATAAAAGAAATCACAGGTCAGTGGATTGTGTGAACACAGCTGGTGGTGACTTATTTATCAAACCATGGGCTAGTTTCATGTAGGAACCCAATCATGATTTCTTTTCTGGGTTGGCAGTCTCCCCACTCCCTCCTGGGCTTGTGAAAATCTGATAATCTGCTTGAGTCAATCTCTGGTAGCAGTAGCCCATGCAAACTGAGATTCGGGGTTCTTTCCAAAGATCTACACATCAATTCCCTTTGCCTTTTGCAGTGCATCATCCTGCATTCATTCTACTCCTCTGCCTGATAGAAAGTTCTGCTTCCCCCCCCCCTCTATCATAAAGTCAGCAATGTATGCCAAGCAGTGTTTCATTAAAGATGAGAGAATCGTCCTTCTGTTCCATCAGTCTCTCTGCACTTCTGTCAGCAACCATCAATGTCTTGGATACCCAGACAGCCAAAAGTCCCAGCAGAAAGCTGAGATAGGCAAGAGGAGCAAGATTATTGATGGATCAGTTCAGACCACGTGCTGAAATGAAGTCTGCTGGAGAGAAAGGAGGTGGATTAAGCACAAATTGCCCAAAGGTCAAGCTTTCTACTTCAGTCTCCACAGCCACAAAGGAAGTGAGATGATGCAGGAGTAAGTGCTGCTGAAAAGAATAAACAGGTTACCAGATTGGCTGTTGGGTCAGATGCTCATGGACTGCAAAAATGCTACTTGGAGCACCTCTAGATCTTAAATTTTGGCAGTTGGAGCACAATTTACAACAGCTATCAAAAATGGGTGAATCCAGAACAAAATCCCTTCTGGGTGCTCCATAATTCTTTCTCATCTATCCATCACTACCACCTCACTTCTCAAACATTCCATGTTTGCTGTTTACATATATTTGCTAGCAGTAGTAAGGGTGCAGGACATCTGCACTTGGAGATCTTCCAGGTCGTAGTCTCTAGACCTATAGGCAGGTGGCCCAGACTAACGGAGTTTCTTGGGGCAGATTTTTTAACCCTAATGTGAATTCTCTTTTTTTTAAATAAATTTTATTAAGTTTCAAGAAAAGAATAAAAAATACAACCCCCCCCAAAAAACTACAAAGAAAGAAAAAAGAACTAAAAAGGTGTGAAAACACAAGAGATTTTTTTTTTTTCAGATTTACAAAATGATGTGGCTTCCAACTTTTAATAGCAAGGATATACAAAGATTTCCATAATCAATCTCTTACTCTATATTAAACCAAAACACCAGATTATTTCTATAAATCATTCCACTTTAGCCCTTAGTAAAAATTACTCCGTACAGTTATTCCTCCACCTTATATTAATGAAAAATAATAATATAAACCCCCTAATCATCTTTCTCCCCTCCAAAAGATAACATCTATTTAATTATTCCATTCCTATCTCTATTCTATACATTTCTGTCTAATATAATAAGAATCAAATTAAAAATCACATAGGTTGTCTGCTATTATACTTGATAATATAACAGTTTTTTTTAACCCTAATACAACAGTTTTAATACTCTTGATCTTAATAACGCCCCCCCAAAAGGCAGATCAAAGCATAAATCCAAATCTTTAAAAGCAGTTAACATCAATCAAATCCTTAAAGCAAACCAAATAAATATTCTTTAACCGTTATCCCACTTCAGAATAAACCAGGGCATTTACATATCCCCAGAATGTGCACAGAGATTTTCTCTTGAAAGAATTAAACAGCCCAACTGCCCCCCTCAAAAATTTCAGGTCCTTTTCATGGCATTCCACCAGAAAGTCAGTTTCACTTGTGGCTGGCAGATCTCTCTCCCCCTTACATTTCTCCAGTCCCAGTACCCAATCTTCATCCAGCATCTCAATAAAAATCCCAATGTCACTCTTAAAATAAACCTTTCTATCACTGTCAAATTTCATCCACCACATCCCCAACCTGATGGCACATTTTAGATCTCATATTTTCCACAATGTCCTGAATATCTTGCATAAAAGCTTGATAGAAGTCAGAAGAGATCTGTTTAAAATCTTGGTGGAAGTCAGAAAAAACCCTGTTTGAAATCTTCCATGTCTCACGTGGTAGATTATGATGCTCCCTAAGAGCTTAACCAGTGAAAGTCGGAGCTATGAAAAAGTTCCAGAGTGTGTTTACACAAAATGAAAGTGAGGATAAGCAGACAGTTCCCAAGGGAAAGTGAGAACAGAAAGCTGAAGGTTTAAATCAGCCGATTCAACATGTAGAAAAATGCTAATATCTTCAAATTTAGTACAAAAATAATAACAGGAAGACAATTGTTTACTCTCAATCCTCCTTTATATTTGGAAAGAAAATGGAATACAAAACTTAAAAAAAAAAATTTAAGTAATCCCAAAAATAATGATAAGCACCAAGAGAACTAGCTTTTCCTCTCTGTAGAAAGCCTCTCTTGGGGTACATATACTTAAAAAAAAAATACCAATTGGTGATTTAGAAATGGGGTGGCCAGTCTTAGTGTCCCTTTAATGCCACAGCGTGGCTTGGAGAGTGATGACATCTCCACCTCCCAGCTGGCTCTTACCAGTCAAACGCTGTTTGTGATCTTCTGGCTGCAAGCAGCCATCCAGAGGACAGATGGGATGATTCCAGATATTCTTCTTTATCTGGAGAACATTTGGGGGTTTCAGGAGAACCTGCCTGAGCCCGAAAAAAGTTGCTGCATTGTCAGCTCCGCCCACTGAGCTCGTGGGCACAGCCATTCAGTCCTCCATTCCCCACCAGAAGCTGACAACAGTCCCTAATGTGAATTCTTAGGGGAAGGCCTTGCCATCTGGCTGAGATCTGTGACCTCCTTGTAGCCTCTAGAAGAACCCTTGCAATAATTCAAAGATAAATTTCCTCCTCTCTTTTTCTCATGGAAAATTAGCATGTGTTATGCCTTTTTGGCTGACATTTAATATCTGAAAACCCAGCTGTTACTCTGATGCTATCAGCCAGGGCCAGATCAGAACACTTGCTGGTGTCTGCCTGCTGTGATATCAGCACAAGGAAATCACATCCCTGAAACACTAGATAGTCTCCTCCTGAGAAAAGACAGGCTCAAGGTCTTACTGTCCCACCACATTTTTCTGGAGCATATATTGAATCAGTTAAATTCTCATGGGAGCTGTAGTTTGGACTGAGCCAGGACTAAAACTGTCAAGAACATTGGCTCAAGCCAACGATTTAATCTCCTTCCAACTGACTTTCAACTACAGTCATAGATTCATATAACAGAAATCAAATTCAGGTCAGAGTGGCTTGCTGTGATACTGTGTGGACTCACGTCTCTGAAAAAATGGATAGTGGAATCACAATACAAAGAATTTTGCAATCAGTTCATCTCAAACGTCAATAGAAACAGAGGATTTATCCAGTGGCCATTTCTGGTTTTTATACCAATGAATTCCATAATTACCTATATGTTCTTGTGGTGGAAGGTGAGGTCACTGCAATGTATGTTCCTGTCTGGCCTGAACCAAGTATCAATCAATTTCATTAAAAGACCCCAAGTTCTATTATATCAAGAGAGGAGTAGATTTTCTTTCTCTCCCTTCTTCCACTCCTTTTTATCATTTTATAAACTTCTTTCATTTCTTCTCCTGGGCTATCTTTTTTTCCTAATCTAAAAATCTTCCAGAGTCTTAACATTTCCCCATTTCATTATGCTAAATGTTTTATATCAGCCATTCATTTGTTACAGACATATTTTCCATCCCTTTTCCTAGCATGGAAATAGCCTTCTTCACAGCTTCTGTTCACTGAGTTGCCATTTTCAGTGGCATCCTCCCCATGACTTGATCTCAGAGAAGTTCTAAAGGACAAGGATTCTTCCCTGATGAAACATAACATATGGGTTCCAGTTCAGTTACATGTTGCTTTCAATTCCCCCTAATGCACATTTGATCCATGACACGATGAGAAAAAAAAATGACCAAGTGCCCATCAGGACAAGAAAGACCATGAAAGGAGGAACAGATAAGTCAGGAGAGAACTGGGAATTAGACCTGAAACTTATGAGATCTAAGTATGAAAGAGCAAAGTCCCAGGAAGAGCAAAGTCCCAGCCTTCATGTCCTGAGCAGAGTGGTTGCACAACAAAAGTGATTACCATTTCTTTGGCAATATATCTGACCACCCATCTAAAGAAATGAAGACTGTCATAAAATATCAAAAGTATTTATAAATATCATTGTGCACAGCAATTCTATCCTTCGTTCAGAATGTGGTTGAATATCCCCATGTTCTAGTCTTCCATGATCAAGCAAAGTAATATAAAGACTCTCTCAAGCTGATCTCAGGTCTATGTTGATGTTGTTTTCTTGGCAGCAATACAGAAATGATCTACAATTGCCTTCTTCCAGGTGGGTTTTTTTTTAAAGTATCCCCATCTTGGATTTTTCTTTTCCTTTTATGGCCTCTCATCCATAACTAAGTCCAGCTCTGCATATCTTTTGGGATCTGTCAAGGTCAGCTAGGTTCTGCCACCTGCCGTAGGGCAAGGATCACGTAGGCAGGGCTCATCGGTATCTATCAGCTCCTGATAAGGTATTTCTGCTTTGTTCCCCAGAGACAGATAACCTCCTTTTCCAACTGCCTGCAGTTAATGAGTCTGATCCCTGCTTGGTCCTCTAAATCTCTTTGTTACTATAGTTTCCAGTATTTAGCAAGTCATTATCAGACTTCGAAGTATTCAGAGGTAAAAGTGATTGGGACAGCTTTGGTAGGAATAGGATAACATCTATCTGTCACTATAAAATAAGCCTTAGAGTACAAAGAATTGACCCATTATTCCTCCTGGGGACATTATTCTCCAGTGGTAGCCATTCTTCAGAATTGCCATTAGGACAAATTCTTCTTGCTATTTTTTTTTTTATTTTGCTACATTTTTTTTTCAAAAAAGGTAGGAGGAAATGCCTCTGTTGCCTAGCAACATGCTTCCCCACTACATTGTCAAGAGGCCAGCATAACAAGCTAGGAAAGAATTTGGGAGGTATATTCCTATTTTGGCATTTTTTGTCCAAGAAAAACTATGTTTTAGTAGAGGTAGTTGTACAGAAAAATGAGCATTCTTCTGCATATCTGAGTCTGAGGCTGTTATCAACCCCTTTCTCTCTTGACCTTATTTTTCAATTGCTGTCATACCACCTTATCCATCGTTAGGTTTCAGTCTGCAGGCCCAGTCAGCAGCAGGAGCAAGAAAATGGTGAAGGTCGGATGGGGCGGCAGAGTGCAGGGTGGCAGGGGGCCAAAAGGGCATAGGTGGGAGGGAGATAGGTGGGTGGGGGAGTTGAAGCACCCCTGTGGTCGTAAGTGTGGGTGGGCTATCAAGCACTCGAGTTTTGATCACGTGACTGCAGGGGTGCTGCAATGGCTGTAACTTGGGGGACTGGTCATAAGTCCCTTCATTCAGCGTCTCCATAACTTCAAACGGGTTGCTGGATGAATGGTCATAAGATGAGGACTACCTGTAATCAGATAAGTGGCAAATCATTTGCAATTGGCCCTGTGTTGAAAATGCCAATGGTTTTTGTCTGTATATCTGTACCTCTAATTTACAACTGTAGTGTTGCATTTAGTGTAAAAGTAAACACAGTGATTATTTTTCATTGCACACATTAGTTGTCAGCATCTACTAGAGGGTATACAATAATACGCACATGCCATATCAGAATTACTACACATATGTCAAAAGAAAACACGCAAGCACAAGATGCAAAATGGGAACAGAATTCAGTTTTTCAGGCATGAAGATCCATGTGAAACTTGCATAGCTAATACTTATTAAAACTCAAAATAAAATGGCTGGATTTCTAGGAGCAAACACACTTCTTGTGCCTGCTTATTCCTCTCTATGACAAACAAAAACAAATAATCTGAGCGACAGAGCAATCTAGAATTATGCAAAGTAAAACTCTATCCACTTTGGTTTATGTTGCATAATCTACCCCAGAGGTCTTTAACCAGTAGTCCTAAGGCTTCTTGCAGATGACCCCAAAGGGTGGCACGATTAAAAACATGAGAAACAGTCCTATGAGTTATATTTAATTAATTAATCAATTGCATTTAAAATTAATTTGAATCAAATCACATTTAGGGCTGAGTTCTTCTATGTCCAGGCTGAGCAGTAAATCACTGTTATAAAGCACATGAATTATGGTACTATAACTTGGAAATATATCCCAAAAAGGCTGGCAGGCTTTCCTCTCTCATCAGGCTAGAAGTACATATGCCCCTGGCCGAGCAATTTCCCTTTCCAGCATATCTACTGAATACAAACTTTTCAGGTAGAAAATGTCTGAATTAGCAAAGCTGTATTCTGTGTCATGACCTGAAAGTTTGCTTCCAGTCCAACTCTTGAGAACACTTCAGAAAGGGCCCATTGAGCTCAGAGAAATTAAGCAGTGACACATTGGGGAAATTGATAACAAATAGTCACATAATCATTGCTTTTTAACCTCACAAGCGTATTAAGACAAAGTAAACATCAGGGAGATTACAGGAAAAGAGGCAGATTTAGTGGTGGGAGGGAATATTGAATATGCAGAAGGGAGCAAGTGCTGCATAAATCTACATGCTACTAATGGGGAACACTTCCTGAAAGTACCATCCAAGCTGAATATTAAGTGCAATAAACAGGAAACCTAACAAAGGGCTTTTTCACTGTGAGGAAAGATATTACAGGAATCACAAAGAAACAGTACCGCAGTCATCCTTCAAGACATATATCAACAGGGATGCTCTAGTGTAGCAACTTAGACATATTGTTCATTCAGAACATGCCATGGTGTCCAGCCCTCATTGATGAGTTGGACACCAATGGCCTTATAACATTCCCTCCCAGATTTGCAGGCCTAGAAATTGGATGAAAGATTTCTCTGAATTTCTCCAGGGAATGGAGAACATTCATTCATTCATTCATTCGTTCGTTCATTCATTCATTCACAGGACTTATATGATTCTAGGCAGCTCACAACAATCCATAAAAGCAAAAATAAACTGAAAATACCCTTCCCCCATGCCCCAGAACAGTCAGTCTCCCAGCTCAACACCCATCCTAGCCTAATGCTTGGGGGAGGAACCAGGTCTTCATGGTCTTCTGGGAGGCTAAAAGGGTAGGAATCCCTTTGATCTCGGCAGGGGGGTGGGGGGGTGGGTTGTCTATTCCAAAGGGTTGGAGTGCTACAGAGAAGGTGTATCTTTGAAGTCCTGTCAGGTGTCAACATTTAAAGGAGAGGACCTGGATCGCGCCCACCCTGTGTAACTTGGTAAGATGGGCAGATACCCTCAGGGAGAGGCAGTCCTACAAATAACCTGCCCTGTGCCCTGTAGGGCTTTAAAGGTGATAACCAGCACCTTGAATTGCACCCAGAAAGCAACTGGGAGCCAGTGCAGCACACACAGCAGTGGTGTAATTCAGGGGAACTGTGTGTTTTCTCACCATTTTTTCTTAACATTTTTCAGTGGCAGAGCTTGCTCTTAGGAGTGATGCAAAATGACTGCTGAAAAAAAGAAGGCAGAATTTGTAGAAATGTCCTCCTCGTGTCTTTGTTGGGCTTGGATGGAAGCACGGGAAGCTGCAGGCTGATGGAAAGAGACTCATGCCATGAAAGAGAAAATGCTCCCTGGATCCCTTGTGGCTAAAGAAGCACACGGACACACCACTCCACCTGTGGGAAAGTCTCCCACATTCTCTTTCTCTCTGAAAGAATCTCTTAAGCAAATTTTCTTGTGTGAAAAGGATGAGATTTCAGAAGGCAAAAAAGGATGGAGAAGTTTTCCACCCCACTAGATGGGCAATTTTATTTCTGTTGAGGATTACAATCCCAGGACAGTGATTGGTCAGAGGCTATATGCTAATTGGTGGGTGGAGCCAAGGTAAGTGGTAGGTTGGGGATGGATGGATCGTTCCCGCAATGTGATTGCTTGCAAAGGGCTTTTGAACTAGGACTGAGGTTGCAATGGCTGACCTATTTTGTGGAAACCCTTCAGCAAGCCACATCCTTTGTTCTTCTTCAGCCATGTAGGCATGATACAGGGGGGAAGAATCATATTTCAAGCCCTTTAAAATCCCCACAAATACAGGGATGCTAATTGGTGGATTTAAATTGTCTGTGTGCTTTCATGGTTAAAAGTTTTAAATAAAGGATACATAAGAGAGGAGGAAACCCACCCACCCCCTACAAAATAACTAGGACCATCTGCCACCTTACAATAAATTAAGCTTTAAAACACCACCAAAATAATTTATAAAATCACTCTAAAGCAGCCTGAGAATTCAGTAGAAAATGGAAGCCTCTCTTGTGAGATGGGGGAAGATTTTCAGGCAACTGGAATGCAGGTTTGAATGCAGAATTTTTCAAGCCCTGGGTTTTCTTGTTATCCTGAGAATCGTCCTGCAGTTGCTCAGAATGGGATCTGGGATTCTTAAGTCCCTTCTAAGCCTACTTCTAAGGAGGCGAGGTGAGGACCATGTTGGAGAGAGATTCTCCAGTGGTGATATCTGTATAATGCCATTTTGCTACTACGTTCTGCATCCTCGTGTCATTTCTACCCAAGGGGAAAATGTCGCAAAATTTGGATAATCATGCATGAATTCATCCTATTCTCTGGACCACACAATGGCCAAATTGCAAATGTTCAGAGCCATCCTTGTGAGAAGGTCAGCTCTGCTCCAATGGGGGAAAAACCTTGGTCTGAGTCTATTATTTTGCCTGTTACATTTGCCTAGAAGTATTGTGCCACCCTCATCGAGATGGCCCAGGTTCTCAGGCAGATACTGAGGTCTGCTATTCCATGCAAAGGATTGGGAATGAGCAAAATGCTTCTTTATTCATGATGCTTCAGTCAGTATTTTAGCTCTGCCTATTGTTATTAGTTTGGTCTGGGGTTTTTTCCCCTCCAGTTTAACTGCATTTGTTTGCATTCACTTGCTTGCACATCATTTAAAAGATGCAGAAGAATTTCACATAAGGCCCTTGAGTGATTTGAAATGCTACACTGTGTTCCATGGTGTTCCGAGACCATCCAGCTAAACTACACACACGAGCCAATTTGTCTGCCTTTAAACAGCTCATAGAAAAATGTTTCTGTGTCAACCACCATAATTCATTTTTGGGGTATCTTTCTTCTGTCTCCAGATGGAGGGGCAGCAGGTTCAGCCAGAACTAAGCTAAAGTAGGGGGGCAAAATCTCCAGACAAAATGCCTGTTTTTATCATAAGCATTTGAGAACCGTTTTTAACGCTTGGAGCTTTTTGCACTGTTTGATTTGGCTGTTGGCTTTACTTTGATGTATGTTCTGCATAGATCTTTGTTTTTGTTTTGTTTTTTAATCTTTTGGAGTGCTTTTAAAAATGGAAGTAGTTGTTCATTGTTCTGTATACTCTGTCTTGGATTTACTTGATTATTAGGCAGCCTAAAAGGGGGAGGGAGGGAAGAAGGAAGAAGGAAGGATGGAGAGGAGGAGGAGGAGGAGGGGAAGGAGAAGGAGGAGGAGGAGAAAGAGGAGGAGAAGTAGGAAGAAGAGAAGAAAAAGGAGGAGAAAGAGGAGAAAGAGGAGGAGAAGTAGGAAGAGGAGAAAAAAGAGGAGAAAGAGGAGGAGGAGGAGGAAGAGGGGGAGAAGGAAACTGAGGCCTTTAGCATTTGGTAGTTTTTAACCCTCTTGGAAACCTTTCTGCATGTTCAGCTGGGATGGATTCAATAACATGAGATAGTGTCATGGGTAAGGATGGCCAGCAGGGGGCTCCCATCCAGACTGTTAAGTGCATGCGTAGCACTGAGGAATTGGGCAGCCACTCAGAGAGACACAGATCGGGACCGCCTTAACCTTTGGGGTTTATATGGCTGAGTTTTTCCCACGCTTCTTCAGTTTGTTAGGATTCCTGTTATGTACTAGCAATAAAACATTAGAGACCAGTTCCTTGTCTCAGCGTGTTTCCTGGCTGTTAGGACAGATAGGTAGTGTAGATGAAAGGAAACTGTTTCAAAAGGAGTGTATTCAAGGTGGCCAAATAGGTCATTAACCTAAAGAAGGCGCAAAGCAATCCATGGAAATGAACAGAGAAACACAGCAAAAACGGGGCCCCATCAACACATCCTGACAGCTTTCACTGGTAATGGACACCCTTCCCATGCTTTGACATCCAAAGAAATACCTTCGGAACAACTTGGACTGAGAACTGAGATTGCCTGAAATTACACCAAAAGCTGAATGTTGGATTATAGTGGGACATGGTAGGAGGTCCAATAGGTTAAGTGAGATTTTTTTTCCTGACCCTAAATTATAATGATTTTATTCAGGGGTGGTTAAATAATATTTTAAAACCCTCATACCTTATATAGCATGTAAACAGTGAATGGGTTTAGCAGCATGCTCAGCCATGATTTTGTTAACCATGGTTTGTTCAGTAAACCATCATAGGCATCTGGGGGGCAAAGGGGCAAGTGAATAAATGTCTATTGCAACTTTGCAACACAAACTCCATCCCTCACATGCCTGCGTGTGACATTGCAACACAAGTACAAAAGAGTGGAGTTTGTCTTATGATGTCACAATAGCTGTTCATCATTTCATTGTCATCATAGTTAGTATTAGACACCTATATAAACCACAGTTGGCTGAGTTCACACCATATGCTGAGTCCAAACCAATGTGACCCTATTACCTTGCCAGTTTTTATAGCATCAAGATGATCTCTCCCTCATCCTGTATTAAAGATGCAAAGTTGATTTTAACCGGTTGATTTTTATTTAAAATATATCTTTCTTGCCTTCATAATTCTACCAAAGCAATTAATGATGTAAAACAATATGCTAACTGTGTCTGCCTTTGTGTAACTAATGGCACCATCCATGAACAAAAAATAGGTATCAACAAATTTTCAAGGACCATTGAAGTTTGCAGAATACACACACACAC
Organism: Candoia aspera; assembly: GCF_035149785.1. Lineage (NCBI taxonomy): Eukaryota > Metazoa > Chordata > Lepidosauria > Squamata > Candoiidae > Candoia > Candoia aspera. Next base: position 5,573,189 of record NC_086161.1, on the reverse strand, counting down.
ACACGTGAAAAGAAGTGAGGTGACCCCATACCCAATATTATGAACATATTTTCAGAAAGGCTGGGTATATTTGGTGGGTAGGGAAGACTGACTAAGGGTTGATGAATGGAAACTGCAGGGGCACTGGAATGGAAAGTCTCCAATTTTGAACAAGGGTCATTCTGCAACACTATTTTGTTGCCATTCCCAGCTGTAAAAAAGCTCCACAACTGGATGAATGGGCAGGTGGGGGGAAAGACAGGATGGTCTTCTGAAAGCTGAAACTGAGAGGTGATCCAGGAATTTTGGATTTACCTATCTTCTTCTCCCCAAGCGCATGCATGCACAACTTGATCTAAGTTGAGAGCCATATTCTGTGTCTGAATGGTTGCTGGGGACCACTCTCCAAAAATAGTGGGTAGTCTGGGACAAAAATGAAGTTTTGTTTTGTTTCACTTACACCGAACTGAAATAAAATATAGTTGATATTATTATTCCTTAGCCATGTATTAAATTGCTTTTCATTTCCTTAACATTCATGGTCTCTGCAGGATCATATCTGAGGCTCTTGGGGGCCACTTGGTCTTATGAATCCTCAGGTTGTCCAGTTAAAACATGATTTAATATATTATTGGTCTTGTCTGATATGGTCTGATATGGGATATTCAGTGCAATCTCAGTTTACCACACTTCAGTGCAACAAACTTTGGATGCACTGAGGCAGTTTTCAACCAGAATTCACTTAGAACTAATGACAAATCTTTGCATCCAAAGTTGTCCAGATGAAGCACTTACATTTTCATCAACCTTCATTATGTTTGCATCACTGAATAATTTTATATACTTAGACTAGCAGAAGATCCCAGCCTATGAGCCAGTAATCTATGCCTCCAGAGCATGTCTCTATAGGACTCTAATATTCTACCATCAAACCTTATTTAAGCAGCAAATGTATCTGAATTATCATTATTAAATAAAGATGCTAGACTACACTTCACAAGCTGTTGCAACTTCCTTATTGCTGTTTCCTAACCACATATATTTTATGTCTATCTTCTCAATATCCTAGGTCTGCACACATATAAAATGACTAATTCTTGGATGATTCACAGCAGTAGGGTCTGAAATAAATCAGCAATAAACAACAAGGAGAGGTGGGAGGTCATGAACTTCGTTTTCTTGTCTGGGGAAGTTTAGGAGTTTGTCAACATTCCAAGTGCGCACGTTTCTTTCTTTCTGAGAGAGATCTTCCGGTTTGTAGTGAGCAAATTTTCAAAGGCTCAAGGTACTATTACACAGTAAATACCAGGACTGGCTGCAATAGGGATTCTCCAGCATCTGTGCAATACAACTAGCTTGGTTTGATCTAAATGCAGCTGGGCTAAAAGGACACTAGGATAATACATAGACCATAGCAAACTGACTTGCTTTCTCCACCTTGGAATAGAGTAATCCAGAGAAAGATGGTAATTCAACTGAAATGCAGCTGAGAATAAGATAGCATCAGTGATGGGACAAGTAGCAGAGGGTGGTCAAGTCCCCTGTCAGGCACTGATACCCACAATCTGCTTAACGATAGGCCTGGTCCCAAGCCTGCCTAGCCTCTGGTTTTCACATAGCCTGACAGTTCAGGTGGAATTGTCAATCTGATTTTGAGCTGAACAATTCCATCTGAAGTGTCAAGAAATGTGAAAACCAGTAGCTAGCTAAGTTCTGTTCCATGACACATAACTGATAGGTAGACAGACAGACAGACAGACAGATATTTTCAAAGTGACTGGTGTATTTTTTCAAAAAATATCATGTTGAAGAAATAGGACAAAACAGGCTAATGAGCAAACATGTATAAAAGTGACATGAGTTGGAGACTTATTTGTTTACTTCCTTCTCTTTCCTTAGCCTCATCTTCCCTTTGCTTCTTTCTTTCAACCACCTAACTGGCAATACAGCCCCTGATGGAACCATAGGATTTGTCATTAAGATGGGAGAAACTTGACTAATGACCAATATCCTATGTTAATGCAGATATCTTATTATTGCATTGAATATCCAAAGTCAGAAATGGCTTTATAATCCCACATTTTCTTATCTGAATGAAAATGGCTAATATCAATGGGAATTATTATTTTTTTAACCATCCATCACTGTCTTGATTACTTTTCTTGATATCCTTAGGGGTGTCATATATCAACCTCATAAAATTCATGACAGGAGAAATTAAATCCATTCACACTTAATATAATATACCAACAGATTAATTTCCTGTCTAATCAATTACAGCCATGTTTCAAAAATGTTTTTTTTTTTTTTAAATAGAAAAGGCAGTGAGCAGAAAAGAATCTCCCAACAGTTGTCAAATCTTTCTATTTGGCAACTCTTCCTTTTCGATATATAATGTATATTTTAAAAGGAAAATACTTTGATGGAGGAACCAGATATTCTAATAAAATGTAAGGCTTTCTTTCAATAATATTTAATAACATTGCCAATATTATTGAGGTAGGAAGTTATCATAAGGGCTGCAAAGGAATCTCCAAGGTCAGACCTCATCACTGGCCATCAGAGAGATCTAATCTAGCCTATGACTTCATTAAGGTCTATATATGTGCAAGTTTTAGAACTAAGTATCATCCAATTCTCATATTTCAGTTTCACCTCTAGAAATCATGAGAAGGAGCCATGAGAAGAAAAGCTGAGTGGATCTCCAAATATTGGGAATGATGTCATATCTTCTTTATTTTTCCAGAAGGCAAAACACAGAATAATTGATATAATTTCTAAGAGGGCAGATTCTGAGGTCAGAACAACAAAAACGCTTTGTAGCAGTACAGTTTGACACTGGAACCAATTATCAAGAAAGCTTCCTTTACTAGATGTGTTCAAGCATCAATTAGGCCATATCTGTCAAGAGTGCTTTAATTTGGATTTCTGCTCAGAGAGTAAGGTGCTCAGAGATAAGATGGTGGGTTCAGTGGCCAAATTTTCCCTTCCAAGGCTGGGCAAGAGGGGACAAGGGGGACAAATGATGAAACATGGGATATCATAAGGTCAAATCTGCCCTTACATACTTGCATGTGACAACATGAAACAAGTAAGAAAGGGTGGGATTTGTGTCATGACATCATGACACACATTTTGCCTGAGGGCACCATGGCTAGGAATGGGTCCATACGATGTTGACTTGTTATGATGGGGACTGAAGTTCAGATCTGAAGTACTGCAGACTGCTGATCTCCGAGGAAAAGGAAAATTAAAACAGTTCCACAGAGGCATTTAATTTTGTCTACAACTGTCCTTCACCATAAACATGTAAGGTATGATCACAAGTAAGTTCCTTCCAACAATGGGCCCTTGTAATCTTAGTTGAAAGTTTCCTGTTCATATGCTCAGCCTATTCTACCTATATACTGCTCAGTGACCTGATTTATTAGGAGAATAAAGTATTAACCCTCCAGTTGGGCCAAGTGAAGAACCAGTAAGAGGGACTGTACTTGCAAACCAGAAGCTTTCAACAGATACCCACAAATGCTTCAGTTAGCATGGGTAATTTACAAATGTCTATAAATCACACACACACACACACACACACAGTGACAATGCATCAAACACTGGGATGGATTTATACAACGAAGTCAGTGTTTGACAGGAATCCTCCAGAAAATGCAAGGGAACAAAATGATTGCAGTTCCAGAGTAAATGTTTCATAAACAAGGAAGCCCCAATAAACAGCAGTTCTATGAATACATGGCTGGATGAGTGGAGGTGATACATCAGCTAACAAACATCAGTGACGGGATAACTCAGTCTGCCAACACATCTTTTCACACATCTAATCCCATCCCCACACCTGAATTTGCTAAATTTCTTGCCTGAGCAAAAACTGTAGTCACTGAGGAACCCATTGTTAAATTATGTTAGAAACCAGCCTGACCCAATCATTTCCATTGCTGGAAGTAATTCATAAGTGTGATAGTTTCATTATCAGATACCTCACAGTACATGCCCAGTGAAGAATGCTGCTTGCACATGATAAATAGGAGGTGTGTGCCAATGAATAATGCAATGTTGTGTGCCTTGAAATAAATTCAGATGCTAAAGACCTTGAATGTCATGGTGGACTCTGTCTTCCTGATCTCCTTCAAGGAAGGGAAGAAGAAGTATGGAAGGGAGATGAAAGCATAAATCTGCAGACTGTGGGTTGTGGGGTACAAGGAGGCCTGCCCAGGAACAAAAATCAAGAAATGTAAACTCCCTACAACTCTCTGCAAACAGCCACCACCACCAATTTTGCACAGGATCGTGTTGCAGGCATCATCCCTGCAGTGATGCCTGATTGGGGATGAAGAAGGCAGCCTTCCTGAAGAAACAGCCATATACAAGGCCATGGCACATTCACCAGAAACACTGTCTAGAAATGTTACAGCTTGAGGGAACTGGGTTCTAAAAGAAGAGTTGCATCTACAGCAATGTATCTCAAGCTTGGCAACTTTAAGATGTGTGAACTTCAACTCCCAGCATGGCTGGCTGGGGAATTCTGGGAGTTAAAGTCCACACATCTTAAAGTTGCCAAGCTTGAGAAACACTGATCTACAATATAACACATTTATGGATTTAAATTATGAGTGAGATCTAAACTAGAAAATCTATGAGCTAGAAACCTTTGCAGATTATTAAAAGCAAGATTGTGTTTCCTACTCTCTGTGGTAGCCCTCACTATATGGAACTTCCTCCACAAGCATTCCCACATTGTTAATATTCTATTAGCAAGCCAAGGTTGTATCATTTCAATAAATCTTTGACCTCTAATGGTCCTGACTGGGGGTGTTCATCCTCTATATTTAGTTTTTGGGTGTTATGATTATGTATTTTTAATTTGTGTATCTCTGTATGCTTCTCAGAGTCCTCTGGGATTGGGGTGGTTTATAAGCACTGTGAATGAATGAATGAGTGAATGAATGAATTCAAGAGTCCAGGCAAATAGATATGGGGTCCAATAGACTCTCTTCCTCCCCAATTCATGCAGGGTAAAAAAAAAAAAGACTCATGATTATCATTAATCTTGAAATGAAAAGCCCCTTTCTTCAACCGCTTTCCTTTCCTGAACTTTCTAAGTAAATCTGCCAACTGCTAGTGTGATGGAAGAACCTTATTATTGTCATTATTAAGGTAAGATTCAATTCTCAGTTGAATTACTATCTATGGAATGAAGACAGTCTTCTGCAGCATCTGATCTACTTGATAAAACATGCATTTGCACAAGGGCAGGAATTTGATGCAAAGTTTGGGGCTCCATCTAAAGCACTTATTTCAGCATTATCCATGTGAAAATAGGAACAGTCTTTTTTGAAATGAACCATTTTCTCATACTGAGGAAAGCTATTCAAGCTGTTCTCTCCCTCCATATTGCATGCAGCTGAAGCTTTTACATCTTCTGCATTTTTTTTTAACCATAAAATGGTTTGCCTTCACTGATGTCAAATCTGAAATGGTGGTTGTCTGGATAAAGAAATAATAGGTCAATGCGGATTTCAGTCACAGTGCCAAAACTAAGCATTAGCTAGAGTGTTTTATGGAAATCAGTATTGGGGACCAACCAGGCACATAACCTTGCTTAGAAGATGACTAAGCTGATGAACCTGCTGATTGAGATACTAAGGAAGTATGCCCCAGTTCCAGTATTAAAAGATCAGGTGCAAGGCTACACAGATCCCAAGAACGCAGAGGACAATCAGTAGAGAGCCAGACGTTAACTAAGAAAAGGACTGGCAACTGGCAAGAAAAGGTTTCTGATGACAGCTGAAGCTTTGCAGAATCAGAGAGCATACTGAGTCTGCTTAGCTTCAGGTGCCCCTGGGTGGATAGTGCAGAAGACATTTAAAGGTGGTTGGGGAAGCAGATTCTTTGCTGGAATAATTTTGGTGATGGGTTTATCTTGAAGCCATGTATCTCAGAGCTGTCTGTGAATTCCTTGCTCTTCAGAGTGGACCCCCCTGAATTTGATGAAGTGGGTTGCTTGCTGGAGCATTGGCACTTGGTTGAACAGTTACTGATGTTCCCTCGCAACCTTGGTGAAAGCTTGAGGACTGATTTGTGCCTTCATGTCCAAATACAATAAGTGGATTATTCTTTGTCAGAGTCTTGTTAGGCTGTGCAAGTCAGTCCTGCATAGTCCAAATTTGTCCTCTCACATATTCATACAAATTACTTAATTTTATTCTCCTAGTTTTTTGCATTAAAGAGGACCTGAAGCAATAGCCCTTCTCCCCAGCAGTATGAAAGGGCACCACCTGAGCATGCCACTTGGTAAAGTCTAATTCTATGTGACCATCAGAGAGGTTGATTCAGCACCAGATGAACTGGCTAGCATTCCTGGTCTGTTTATCTCCATCAAGGGCCATCTGTTGGGTTGTTTTTCATTCTTAGCAAGCAAATCTCTCCTATGAGTGTGGCATGATATCCTATCTTTCAGCAAACTTTGCCTGTGGAACTGTGACAGGAGGAAATGAAAGGGCTCATCCCACCTGCACAGAATGAGCTATGGAAGTCAGGTGCAGAGGTGACAGCTGTCCGCTGGTGTGATTCATTTTCCCCCAACTCTAGAAAATAATGGAGCTACCCAAGTCAAGCTATCACTACATCTGCATGAAATCCTAGGGAGGGAAAAAGAGAGAGACTTTGCTCCTTTGAGGCTGTAAACTCTGGAAATGGTTTCCCCTTTATTTAACTTTTTCATTTTTGAGGCATTCAGTCTTTCCTAATGTTCAGTCTGGACCGAGCTTCCCAAGTGAATGTGCAAACTGAGTTGCAGTTATCTACCATCTTTGTGTGTCCCAGATCTTCCAATGCAGATCTCATTTTTTAAAAAAAAGATGTTTTGGAAAAATGTATTTTAAGAGAAAATGCACTCGCTTGTGCATACCCAAACTCAAATTGTGTTAGGAATGCATGAATAAGTTCTGATCTGGTTTGAATCATCCATTTGATTTATGTTGTTTATTCAATATGATTGGATGATATGACTGATCTGGAAAAGAAAATCATTTTGACTGTTTCAATTCAAAGTATCAGACTGGGTCATTGCCCACTTTTCAAATCAGTTGGGGAAAAGGTTAAACTGATTGACTGCACCTAGTTCAGTTCAGCAAATCAATTCACCTCTGCAGTTTGATTTGAAGATTTATTGAATCAGCTTTGAATCAAAGCTTTGATTAAAGTTTTGAATGGCTCTACCTATTGCACTAGGTCATAAACCATGGTTTTCAGATCAGCCTGGCTGGGTTCACAAAGTGACTTGAGCCAAACCATATAGACCACACTTCCACATTCTCTGGAAATTCAGCCAGGCCATCTTCATCTGTAAATGCTATTTGGGATCTTTTCCACACAAAATGTGCTCTATCACTTTGATGGAGTCATCACTCTGGTTCATACAACATTTAAAAACTATAGTGTTTCTAGTTTTAAGTTCCCATGTTGAATGTACCCAACCATTGTGATTTGGAAACCATGTTTGAGGGCTCAGAATATGGTGCAACTGCCACCACCCGGCTAGTAGTTTAGCATGATGAATCAATGTGAACCAGCCATTTTGGAGAAACAGGGCATCTGTGTTCCTCTATTTGGGACAAAACCTCAATATCTCTGATTTCCTCATTAAAATTTTGGCTAGTGGCCCCATGGTCTGTGTTATAAGTCCTGCATTCCCTTCTCCACTCCCTTCTAAAAAGAAAAAGGGAGCTAGATTAACAACAAAATGAAATCTGGAATATCATATTTTAGATCAATTCCCCACTCCCACAGAGCACCTACTGAAATATGCTCACAAATACAGGCCTAACCTGAAGCTTGTAAATTAGTCCCCTTCTTAAGCGGAGTGGCCAGCCTCATGCTTGTGAGGTCAGCTGTAAAAGCCAGCAGAAGAACCAGCCTATCTAATGAACTGTTTAGAATAAGTACCAATTAAAGCATTAAACAAGTTCTTCTCGGGAACCAGCCAGACATTTCACATTGCTAGTTATTAAATTAGGAATTGTATCAGGACTACACACCAAAAAGCCATTAAATGCTTTTGCAGCTCCAAGGGCATGTTTATTGCAGATAAAAATGGAAAAAGTAACTTGGGAGCAGCAGCTAAAGAATACTTAGAAATCAGTTTGTAGCTATTCCATTTGGCAGTAATTCACTTGATTGGCCCCTGGAATTGGCCAGGGAGAAAATAGAATTTACGTTAAATCTTTCTCTCATCTCATTTATGCATCATGCACCTAAACTCTGGTGGGCCATATCACAATGTGCTTTGTTGCAAAAGAGAGATCCCTGTCATGTTCACCTTTGCAACATTTAGGTTTCCACTAGCCAGCATTTTGTATTCTCATAATAATCAGCATCCTCAGAGTGTTTTTTTTTTAAATACCATACTGGCTGTCTTATTTCCATGCATTTCACACTGTATAGTATCATCTCCAGCTGCCAAATGCCATCCAGATAATCACGGGTAGCCTAGGGGAATTTTTTTTTTTAAAAACACTGTTGAATCACATCCCATTCTCCGAGACTGCCAGGACAAGTCCCTGCAATTTTCCTGGCAAGGTTTTTCAAAAGTGGTTTGCCATTGCCTCCTTCCTAGGGCTGAGAGAGAATGACTGGCCCAAAGTCACCCAGCTGGCTCGTGCCTAAGGCGGGACTAGAACTCAGGTCTCCCAGTTTCTAGCCTGGTGGCTTAACCAGGATAACACACTAGGGGAAGCAAACAAGGGGAAAATCACCCTCTGTAGCTGTTGCAGATGCCAGGAAAAGGTGTGGCTACTTAAAAGGATTCCAAAGATGCTGTGTTTACATTCCCATGTGCTCCAGAGTATCTTTTGGAGATCAAATCTCAAACAATACAAGACCCCTTTGTGGAACAGCAACAGGAAAGAGATTTGCCACTTGTCTGGAATTTCAAGAAAGATTCCTTACTTAAAGTAAGATAAAAATACAGGGATCTTTTTTGCATTAGTAAGGAATGTGGTTTGTCCTTTTGGCCTCAGAGGAAGTGAACTATAAGTGCAAAAAGCAACTTTAATTAACTGTCTGTATGAACTGGTTGAGTATTTACTGTTATTCGGTTTAGCACTTTCCCCCCCTCTTAATGTTGATTTTCAGGATTATATTTCTTTTTTGTTTTTTTTCACTGGGTGGCATTCAGAGTTACCCAAGAGGAGCACTGACACCATCCAGACAAGAATGGGGCATCATGAGTCCCCCTCTTTGGGGGGAGATGGGCGGTAATAGAAATTTGAATAATAAAATAATAAATAAATGAGTAACTTAGATAAACCAGCACTATCAATCAGGTTTATATGTATGTCTACACAGAAGTAAGCCCTACTCCGTTCAGCCTGACTTTCCCAAATCGGTACAGGATTGGTTAAGAGTGGATTCAGACACACAGCAGATTGCACTGGGAAAGGAGTGAAGGAAAAGAGTATATGATGTAGTTTAAAGTACTGGAGGGAATACCTTTCTGAATATTCTTGATATTAGTGTGTGTATATATGTGCATCAGTGTGGTCCAGTTGTGAAGATGCTGGACTAGGTCAGGGAGACCCAGGTTCTAGTCCTCTCTAAGGCATGGAAGCCAGCTGGGTGGCTTGGAGTCAGTCATTCTCTCTCAGTCCCAGACTGGGAAGTTTAAAAACAAAAAACCTATCTATCAACCCACATTGGACCAGCATGGTAGATTATGATCTATAACCTTCAAGGAAGAGGCTTCATCCTGCAGTGGATTGATTTGGGAGAGAGAGGATAGATAGATAGATAGATAGATAGATAGATAGATAGATAGATAGATAGATAGATAGATAGATAGATAGATAGATAGATAGATCCCAAATCATCCATGCATACACAGACATACACAGATCTCTCTCTCTCCCTCTCTGTATGTAAATGTATGTATGTGTATGTATATGGGAGTGGTGGTATATATGTAGTAAAGTTCTTCGCAAATTGAGTTTGATTCCTGGTGACTACATGGACACATCCAAGTTTTCAGTTTCCTGTTATACTGCAAATTTTATAGGTATCTATGCAGTAAACTTTTAATAACTTTGTTAGCAAATTTCCAGGACACCCAGATGAATTCTTGCTCACCCTTTTACTTGGAAGCAGGCAACCTGCTGCCACCTACATGGGAGCAAATGTTTGTGCACCATTGCATACAGACCCACAACAGATGATGAGCATCACCAGCAAAATATTAATCCATCCATCTCAATCCATGTAGCATACAAACTCCTCTTGATTTTATGGTTTTATTTGCTTTGGTATCACTTTATTGTCTAAACTTATTAATGCTTATGGATGATATTAAGCTCTGGCCTTTAGCTGTCATAAGACCTTCATTCATTAATTCTCTTTTCTTGGCAACAGGACAGAAGTGTGTTGTCATTTGGGATTCCCAGTTTCCCAGTTTAGTTTACATTTCAAGAGTTTTTGGTGGTTTCCCTTTGAAGTATAAACCAAGCTCAACCCTGCTTAGTTTTACTGTCACCTGTTATAGAGAAAAGCAGAACACAAAGACTTCAGCTTTCTGTTTGCAAGTAGATGCCAACCGGAGCAAATGTTTAAGTGTGAAATTCCTTATCTGCAGACTGATTTATTCCCTTTTACTACATTGGAGAATTTTATCCTCTGCTTATGTCACCTGGCTAGGGTGTATCATAATTTTTTACAAGGCACATCATACCAAAAATTATTGGTGTGTGTAGATCACATAACCAGATGCATAAAATTCCACTAGTCTGCTTGATGCATTGCCAAAATTGACAAAAATGTTTCCACACTGATTCACTGCGACTAGCAGTTTTACTACAACTTAACCATTTAACATTGTGGGTATGCAATCTATCACAAGGCTAAGTTGGGGGGGAAAATGCTATATAAGTAGGCTAACTCCTTGATGCCCAGCTGTTAGGTTTCTAATGAGTTGACACAACATTTATATCAGAAATGGCAGAAAGCATCTTGTATTAGAGACACTGTGGGAATCAAATTGTAGAGTTGCACTATCCAATCTCCTCCCACCATTAGGGATGTGGGGAGGGTGGAGGAATCATGCATTCAAACTTTCCTATATGCTTTTCTCAGATTGGCCCATGTCTATTCACCCTACAGGCTCCATAGACAACAGATCTCCCCTTTGCAATGGTCCAGATTGAATAATTATTTAGGGAGGGTGTAGCAGCTTTGTACAGGCCCTCAGTCTTGGTTCCTGTAACTATGGTCACACCTCTGGTTAAAGCAGGACTGTACAACTTCCATTGGCTTGAGGGTCATACCAGACATTGTCATGGGCCAGGGCTGGACAGTATTTAGCCTCTTAACTGCCCTAAACTCTCCTCCTCAAAATGCACTAAAAAAAGTCTGAAAATGTTGGTCCCACCCAATTTTAGAAGATGGCCCTGAGAACCACCAAACTGATGCTGGAAGGTCACAACTTTGCACCCTGTGGCCTAAAATGCAACTTCCCTGATCTTGATCCATACATTTGATGGCTGGTAATTTCATAATCCTGTGGATCATCAAAGAACCTTATAGCTGCTGTTTCCACCAACTTCTCTTTGTTGGGTCTCCTGAATTGCCCTCTAAATTAAACAAGCATTTCTGGTGTCTCTCAAGGTAAACCTAACATCTGCATTCATCTTGCTTCCTATGCTCAAATGAAAAATCGAGAGGTTGGCTTAACAGGATGCCTGATTCACACTGCATGATAAGAGAACAGCTAGCAGCTGGGGCTTCTGCAGGAGGAGTTTAAGGAAGTCAAGATGGTGACTGTGATGGCCCCACTGAAGTCCCACCCCTTTTTGATGTACATCACCGCACATTAAAAAAGGGTGGGACTTTGACTGTGCCATCGCAGCTACCATTTGACTTTTTTAAGATCTCTCCTGGGGATACCCCTGGCTGCTGGGTTCCTATGATATCCTGAACCACAACTACCCCACCCCACCTTAGCTTAGTCTAGGAGACAGTATGTGAACTAGCTGATTTGAATGCCAGATAGAATAAAAGGGCTATCCTTGAGAGACAAAATGAAATTAGCCAATGCTGGGCAGAACACCTTTCAGGATGCTCTCTGAAGCTCTCCTTGAACAGCTGATCATTGGCACCAAAACAGAATGATCTTCTGTGGGGAGGTGGGATCCCAAACCCATCCAGATAACCTCTTCCAGCTTGAACTGGCAGCATCAGCAGGCATGTTCTTACTGCCGATACCTGTTCTTCTTTGGCGGTATAATGCTGGTCCTTCAGCTTATGCTAATATTGCCTCTGGGACCACATGTGAGTCTGTGGTGGCCAAATGTTGCCCTCATTGTTTAATACTCATTCAAGAAATGTGTCACCAAATGCAAATCAGCTTACTGCACTGTTTTAATGGTGCGCAGGCACATCTTTTTAAAATTCAGTGAGGACCTCTGCTAATTTGGGAATTACGTCGTGTTCAAATCTGTTGTTTTTTGTTTTGGTGTCTTTTGAAGGGGCAGATCTTTTACAGCCAGTTCCAGAGACAAAGAGAATGCATGCCTTAATGTGGACATAACTAGCTTCCTTCTCAAAAACTGGAAACAAATGATACCCCTTCTAAGTCTTTCTAAAAAGCACAAATCAATATTTCCAAGAGGGTAGCAAAGATTTCTTGACTCTTGCCCAAGACATACATTATTATGTCTGCTCAAATGGGTTCCAATAGTTTTGAAATAACCCTTGTTTAAAAACCCTAGAAAATCCTGTGATGCTTGTTTCCCAGAAGTAGGAGTGGTGGCTGGAAGTTCCATATACCAACTTTATGCAGCTCAAGCATGTTCCAGGGTTTGACTTTGCCCCATGCCATGAGTCCATCTGTATACATTTGCAAATCTGTATGGTTGCCTCAGTGTGTGCAATTTGAACAAAAAGCACCAATGTTAAAAATATTACACACATACACACATATACATGGGGTAGCTCACAAAATAGACATTAATATAAGCATTTGATCTAAATACACACCTCTATGAATGAATGAATGTATTCATTCATTCACAGAGGTGTGTTTTTAGAATGAATGAATATATATATATATATATATATATATATATATATATATATATATATTTCTGAAATATGTTTCTGAGCCAAAATCCAAGTCTTTCTTCAAAGTTTCCCAGCACATGACGTACTTGTTCTCCATTAGTCATTCTCCTAATGGATTCCATGGCTTATAACTGAATTTAAACATTAGCCATACAGAGTTAGAATGGGGGAGGGGGCTGTTGAGTAACATGGTTGAAACTAGCGTTTTTTTTTTAACTGGGCAGAATGGTTTTCAATAATAATAATAATAATAATAATAATAATAATAATAATAATAATAATAAAGCTTGAGTTCCTGTACTGGGTAAGAAGTTGAACCAGATGATCTCTAAGCCCCCTTTCAGCCGAAACATTTGATGATTCATGTGTGTTTCACTGGTTTTGGTCATTTCAAGTGCAGAATGTTCAGAGGGTTTTTCTGATTTAGAGAAAGAGAAAAAAAATCTTACACTCTGATTTAAAGTAAATCCAATGGCTGTCCTCATCCATCTCACCAATCCAGAATCCACTGATCTCTACGGTGTGTTTTCCATCAAAATGTAGGGTTGTATCCAGATTTATTCATGCTTAGAGGTGACCCACTGCAATCAATGGGGCTTCAGTTAATTAGCTTTAGTTTGCCATGAGAGTAGTGGGTTCTCTCTAAACATGTGGCTCACAATAGGATAACCCCAAATGTAGCTTGGTTTTAGCTTAGAATATTGTCTGTACCCATCTATTGTGGCTTGTAAATCATAGATAATGGCATAGTGCTTGATGTGAATGTAGCCAATTAGGATTTATTCAGGAAACCCTAGCTAAAGAAAACCTTGCTTAGGCTACTTTTAGACTATGTCTGGATCCATCCCACTGCATTAAAAATGGTGTGGCTGTCCACACCCATAACTCCCTTACCTTCACAGCAAGCTACTTCTATCATCATGTTTGCTAGGAATTCTCTTGCAACCACCATCTGCTCTCAACCAAAGCTGTATTTGAACAAGAATGGTCCTTTCTACATTGCTATACTTCCATTCATAATGTCACCTTTTTTTTTTTTTCTTTTGAGCAACTAAATTGTTTCCTTAGCCTGGGACAAGGGAGAGATTAAAGTAAGGGGCTTGACATAGCTGTTGAGATGTTCTATTGTCCTATTCTTTTAGCTTTCATCCATCTGCAGATCCATTATTAGGTTCATATATTTCCCCTTTTTTGCTCTAAATGTTTATTTGCATAAAATCTAATAAATATGTATTTATATGTTGGAGAGGGGGGAATAATTGTAGATGAATAACTGAGTAACACTTTCCCTCTCCTTTGCTGACACAATATTTCTGAAATTATGGGCTGCGCGAATGTTAGTGAAGCAGAGTGCTTAGCTCGGCCCTTTTATTACTGCTGGAATTGATTATTGTAATTCTTTGTTCTTCAAATTGCTCGATAATTTGCTAATGCCATTCCAAAACACAGTTGTGAGGCTGGTGGCAATGAGGAAATATGAGTGCATTCCTTCTTCCTTCATCACGCTTCCCGAGTTACCAGTCCATTTGCAATTGATTTTAACAGGGGTTTTTTTTCCCCTCTCTCTGTATAAATCCTATTTGGATGTTTGTGTCTGCCTATTTATCTCAGCTGGCAGTACTATCATGTGAAGCCTACCATTTATCAGAAAATGACTCCTTTTTCTGAAGTTGCTTTTTTAGCACCAGGGGTGGGCAAATCTCCAGCAAACCAAACACGGTCAAGTAATAGGTTATATCTGTAAGAGCCTGTTGGGTCATTTCCTCCTTTAAACAGGATAAATAGCTTCAAGAATGCTTTTAATGGATGCAGCGAGAGCCTGGCTGAGTTCATACATCACATTAAGCCATAGTTTGTTTAACAAGGTCTTGCTGAATATGCTACAGTGTCATGAGCTAAACCAGACCAATGAAATGATGGTTTAGGCAACATGCATATGTAACCGCTGAGTCCAGAGGGAGGTCAAAATGTAGCAGGGTGAGCAGTAAAGGGCATCTCTTGTGCCTATGTGTCACCACTGCTATGCGAGCTTCATTGGCTTCCAGGTGGGTTCTGGGTGCAGTTCAAGACGCTGGTTGTTACCTTTAAAGACATTCATGACATAGGACCTGGTTACCTGAGGGACCACCTGTCTCCCATTGCTTCTGCCCACCTGGTACATTTGGACACAGCAGATGTCCCCCAGGTCACTTCTATTAAACATTGTCGTCTTACAAGTCCTAGGAAGTGTGCCTTCTCTGTCGCCACCCCCACCCTCACCCTCTGGAATAGCATCTCCCCAGAGATATGGACAGCGCCCTGTCTCTCGGGCTTCCAAAAAGCCCTTAAGACTTGGCTCTGGCCCCAGGCCTGGGGTTAATGTGTTGGGCGGTTGGTTGTCATGCTTGGTTTTAATGATTGTTTCAGTCTGGGCCACCTTGTTTCATTTGGTTACATTTGTAATTGTTTGAATTACTATTATATTTTGTAAGCTGCCCAGAGTCCATTGGAGTTGGAAGCTATGTTAAATCAAATAAACCAACCAACCAACCAATAAATAAATAAATAAATGTTCATAAAACATAATAATTGGGCTTGTATAACCTGCTATCATTTAGTTTAGCAGGATGTAGCTTTGTTTGAAATTTAACTGGGTGCTTAGAAGCAAAATAATTACCTTTCCAAAGAGTCAACATTCAGCATTTGCTTTGTTTGAAAAGAGTATGTCTTCACTTCTATTACCTGGGGCATTTGACTGCTCATCCACTCTCATGCACAAAAACAAAATCACAAACAATTCTGCTAAATCATTGGGTGATATCTTTGGCTTTAGCTTAGTGTGAATCCAACCACTGTCACTTACAAATCCTTATTTACAGCTTAGGCTAGTGTGCAGACTCAGCCTCTGGTGATTGACTCTACACCGTGAGCTAGCAAAACAGGCAATTCCCATTGCAGCATCACTAACCCTGTTGTTAAGTGCTTCCAAGAAACTATAGTCACCTTAGATTGCCTTGTAAGAGGCCAGCTTGCCAAAACACTTATCCTTCACAGCAGCATTAGTTCTCTGTCATATGGGGTCTACCATATATATAAAAAATTCCCTTCTCACCCCTCCGGGTGGTGTGTGTCTTCCTCAACCTTGGGTCTTCCACCAGAGGCCTGGGAGTTTGAGGGTCCCATGCAGGATCTGAGCTGTTCCTAGCACTGCACTCTTCTGGGCAGAGAGCTCTGAGGTTGCTCCTGGGATCTGCTGGAGCCACTCTCCCAGCTTAGGAGTCACAGCCCCGAGGGCTCCCACCACCACTGGGACCTCTTTGGCCTTCACATCCTCTCTAGTTCCTTCTTCAGGCCCTGGTAATATATATTGTCCTTCTCCTGCATGGCAAACAGATTCTGAATACAAAGCCAATGGGCAGCTTTCTGTGGCAACTGCCTCTTCAGCTGTGGGGAGGTGGCCTTGGAATGGGAGGGTACGTTCTTAACTCAGCACAGCAAAGGGCAACCAAGTCCTCTTCTCTCCTCTCCTCCTCATCTTTCCTTGCTTTGGAAAAACAGATAGCTACTAACATAGACTGCATACTTCCTTCACCCCACAGAGCTAAATGGCCATTGCTTAGAAACCTATTCTAGCTTCTTTGACAATGGCATTTCCTCTCTCTTCTCCAGCTTGATGGCTGTTCTGATAGGCTATTGCTCTCCTAGGGATCCACGCTGGGGGTTGGCCCTGGAACCTGGGTGGCTATTATCTGAGCAAAAGAAGAGAAAGCAAGAAAGTTCTAGGGCCATGAACTGCCAACCGGCAGGGGCTCTCCTCACTTGGATTACTAAAGGAAGGAATTGGCACCATAAGTGCATTGCTAAACTGGATTGATGGGGAGAGATGACTTGTTCACACCCTGTTGGGAGTTTAAATTCCACTTGTTTCTCAGCTTCAGGATGCTAAACCCAAACCAATCTGTTGCAGATACACAATAACATTCTTTATTTCGCTTGATAAAATGATGCAGAGAATCTCTGCTTGCCTTTCCCAACCTGGGGAAGGCAAGTGGACTTAAATTTCCAGAATTTTCAGTCATGGCCTAGGGCTGATGAATTCTGGGCACTGAAGTCTACAGACCAGGGAGAATGCCCAGATTAGGGAAATTTGACCTACAAAGGTTTCTGTTTAGCCACATCTCTTCCCCATGGCAGGTTTATTCAGACAACTCAGCTCATCCCAGCCTATTCCTTTGCAAATTGCCATTTGTTCACTACTTAGTAAATTGTGGTTCATGCTCACCCACAATTTGCCCATCCATGAAAACCTGGAACTGTTTTTCATCCTTGCTATGTTCCCAAAAGAGCTGTGAAGCACCAACTTGAAAGGAAGTTTGATCAAAAGAGCAGAAAACTGGCTAAATACTCTGGAGGAGTAGCAGCAGCAGCAATCAGGTAGTTACTGCTTCCATTCCAACTCTTGTCTGTTGCAAAAGCCCTTCCTGGGGAGTATTACAACAAAAGCTCCATTTTTCTAGTTGTTTCCTTTTTGTTTTCCACATGATATGGACAGGTTGAGATCGCCCCATTGAAGTGCTTCTCTTTGAAATGGTGAGAACCGGTCCTATTTTCTCTTTAAATGGTGCTGGGGGTGGGTGAGGGAAATGCCAATTCAGGAACCAAATCCAACTATAGTAAGTATCAAACCTAGAAGATACATTTTCAAATGCAGGATTGCTGCAGTCAGTTGTAAGAATGTGAATGAAGGAAGGATAGAGTCCAATGTTCTGGCCTGGTATGGACCATCAGGATATTTTTCATTCCTCACCAATTATCAAAGGGTGACTTTCAGCCCAAGGGCAGCTCTGTTGGTTTTTTCCCGAATTAGTGTCATCTAGATCGTTTGGATATCAATGTCTTGAACTCCTGGGGCATGGATAAAAGTTCATCATGGAAATTGATAAGCTGTTTGCAAGGCATGAAGTGAGGAATCCCTAGTAAATGTCTGTCATTTGGAAGAAACAACTCTGATTTCTGTTCCAGCTGGACAGATTACACATTTGGCTTTTAGCTCAGTTTAAAGGCAATTTAAAGCACTCTGGATTTGAAGCCAAAATGCATTTCGAAGTAGGTGGGGACATTCATGTTGTACCTGTCAACATTCCCAGAATTACACAGCTGACCTCTCAAGAAAAGAAACATGTGGTTTAAGGAGTTGCATAGAGGTGCTATGCAAATCCTCTCAGCACTGCAAAGCAACTTTTTGCCTTCAAAATTGAAATGCTGCGCAGTGTTGCCACATAAGTAGTATTAAGCTTTAAATTCCGTAACTGCCAAGGACCAAGGACCAAGGACCACATGTGAATCTACTCAAACTTTAAACTTAGGACAGAGTCTTCTTAAACTATGACATTAAAAGTTAGAATGAATGAATGAATGAATGAATGAATGAATGAATGACAGAAATAAAATAAAATAAAATAAAATAAAATAAAATAATCCTGGAGATCTTTCATGAGATCTCTCAGGCTGTGATACCGAATCTTTGGAATCCACTAAGATTTCCACTGGAGGTGCTTTTATCTGACTCTTAACTAATGTCATCCAATTGCTGCTCCAAGCCAAGGATGGATTGAACTTTTGAATTCTTCCCCACAGAGAATTCTGCCTGATCTTAAAATGATCATGTTTGAGTGAAAGAATCTACCCCTTGACGTCTCCCCACGTTTTATGCACCACAGGCCTTGCAAAATTCCAATGCCCGCATTTCATCCCCTGAAGTGGCCATCATAAAAACCATCCGATTGTATTCTCGCCTTTGAGATTCCATGATGAATGAGGTGTGAATACTTATGAGTCTCTATGATCGATGTGAAGAGCTGATTAAACCATATTTGGTTTGCCGTGTTAAATAATTGAGCAATTCTCCCAGTGCAGCGTATGAGCAGACTTGTGGGGTCTATAAATCAGACAAAGCAAATAAATAAAACTCTTGAGAGATGGTTGTAATAATAGCACTATTTACAATTTGCCTATTTTGAATCTCCTACCTACATAAGGCTAGGACTGGAAAAGATCCAGTGGGGTACAAATGGCACAAAATGGCACTAGTGATGTAGCCATGGACTTAGCTGAATGTTGTTGTTTTTTTAACTGTTATGCTTTTAGTTGAATGTCTGAGGAAAGAACCTCCAGATGTTGCCTGGGCATTCCAGCTCAGAGCATCTATAGACTTCCTGATGGGTTATCTCTAGTCTGTAAAGTTAAGAGTTCTCTTCTTGTGCAAGAATATATACAGATAGTAACTACTGAATCTTGAACTAGTTTTTCAGGCATCCTCCGCCTTGTGGAGAATTTCTGGATATATACATCTGGATTTTTTTTCCAGATGTGCAAATAAGTGCCTGGAGATTAGACTGAAACTTCTACATGTTGTTGCTGCCTACAGGAGAAGTAGATGTGGCAGCCTGTAGATATTTTCCACTTCAGTTGCAAGTAATCCCTGCCCATATGGTAACAGCAAGAGATTATATTCCAGAAGATCAGGAAAATGGCAGTCAGTCACCTCTATACACACAAGATGGGCAGGCTGTTCTGTGCAAGCAAAAATCATTCTATAAAGGCTTCCTTTCGTTCAGACAAACTTTTCCAGTCAGAACCTGGATTGTAAGACATCTAGCTTCAGCTATCCTACCTGCTTTTTTTTCACACACCCATAACTTGAAGTCCTCATCCACAGTTTCACTTTCCCATTTTATTCAGTGCTGGTTAGGTTCCCAGGACCAGCAAGTGTCCAATCTCTCTTCCTCTGTCCCAGCACTGACAAGCACTTTTGGTTTTGATCAGGTTGCTACAGAAATATGGAAAAAAACAAACAAACTGTGAATAGAGACAGTCTGAATTATTTCTCCCTGTGCCCTGTGCATGGCAACAGGGAAATGAAATGATGCTGGACCAAGCTATAATGAACATGAGCTTGCAACCACATTTTTTGATAATTTTCTCCATCTAAGTTAATGAAAGATGCAAATTATGTTTTGGAGCAAAAACAAGAGGGAGAAGTGGGATGCCAATTAATAACTGGGAGTGCCATAGCCTCACTTCAAACAGGCAGGGCGGCTCTTCTGTTTGAGCTGCTAATTACTCATTAAGTCCTACAAAAGTAGCTCCCATGATACTTTTGTCTTCATGCAAATTAAATTGTCCAGGTTCATTATTGCTTCTCCACCTCCATTGAAGGAAGCTATGGCGCAGTGTGGAAGCTTCTTTTGATGAGGATTGTGCCATCATTGCACTTGTGATCTAGCCTGAGCCCTGATCTGTATATCCCTCTTTCCTTCCTTCATGGGGTGTAACACCTTCAATTTCACCAGTATGTTTTTAGGTGTTATTTTGCATCCACTTCCCCAGAAATGCAGAGATGAGGCAGTTCCTGTCAAGAGAACTAAAGCTATGGTGTTCTTAATTAATAACAAAAGAGACCTGCATTACCTCAGATTCAGTGGGGTTTACATCTAGGCTCAACTTTGCCTGTTTACTGTTTATTTATTTCAGTCCATTTATGTGGCCACCCATTCCACAAACCAAAACTCTAGGCATCTAGCAAAATGTTTAAAAAACAATTAAAAGAATACAATAGTGTTCATATACTGTAGTGGCAGTCAAGAACAGCCACAGTCAGAACCAAAGCAACTATCCCATGGGCCCCTCAACATCCTCACCTCCACACCCATGTTTTCAGGCTTTCCAGAATATTAGCAGAGTTGGGTCCAGCCAGATCCTTGCAGCCTAAGTAAGGAAGAGCTCAGTCTGACTCCAGAACTTCCCTGTCCATTGCCATAGATGACTTGCTTGATCCATGTTTGTGAACAGGAATGGGGAATGACTCCGACCAGGGAGGCGATGTAGCGGAATTTAGCTCTGATCTTGAGAAGGACATGGTAATGGGAGAATGGTAGTTCAGCCCTGAGAAACTAGAAAGCATGAAGAAGGGACTCAGAACAACCTAGCCTTGATCTTGTTGTCCTTAAAAAGAGGAGAGGGAATGGTTTGGACAGACTTCCAAGACACTGTTAAGTCTGTGTTTTAAATCTGCTCCTCCTCTCTCCTTTTATATTTCCCAATAAATCCTTGAAGGTAAAATTCAGGATGCCACAATTCTGTTGTAGCAGTAGTTGCACTGTGATTAATTTAGAAGGGAGAACATTATGGGATGGGCTGACAGTTTTGACCAAATAACAGTGATGTTTCGATATGTGGAGTGTGATATTGCATTGTGGAGGGAGGGGAGAGAAACCAATAGCAATTCCTTTTCTCCATGGCTAGGTAATTTCATACACATCAGCTCAATAAAAAATCAACGGAGGGGGCCCGGCTCAACTATTCCGTTCATTTATTAAGTATCACAGGGCTGCAGATTCGCTCAGCTGTAAACAAGGAATGAGACAATTGGAATATTTGCAGTGACAGGGACTTCTTAATCTTTGCAGTGCTCATTTTTGCCCTGACAGTATCATATTCAAAAGGCAGGATTTGCTTATTTGTGGGGAATTTGGTCAAGTGACTTTCAGAACGTTCTACAGAATTATGTTGTTTTCTTTAAATGGCTTCTCTTGTACTGTACACCCACCCGAAACTGATCTTTCTGTGTAATGGACAAATTAATTGAATCTATAAATAAGATGGTCTGCTGTCCAGTATGAGACATATTCACCTTAGGACCAGCTTTCCTTGGATATCTTCCCCCAATGCTTGGCAAGTGGAAAAAAACGGTGGTTTGCTTTTGACAGGAGCATGAAACTCATTGTGTTTGTGTGACAATCTGAGCCACAAATTAGCTATGCACTCTTTAGCCTGGTACATTGAATGAACACATTCAGTGGAGTTAATTTATGGTTCAGCTCATCATGCCAACCTAGAAAATTGGGTTGAATAAACCATGCTCCAGTCAATCATGAGTATGCATGTCAAGCAAGCACAGCCATCGTTAAATAGTTGAGAACCCTAATATCAAGAATAGCTAAATTATTACAAGTCCACAGCTAGAGACTGAGATTTGCCTCAAAAAGATCTCAGAGTTAACAACCTGCAAACAAATCTGCTTAGGTGAGTGTGAACCGCAACATACTTACTTGGGAATAAGCTCTATTGACTGCTGTGTCACTTAAATCTCAGAAAATCTGCAATTCATTTCTTTTAAGCTGGTTATACAGTTTGCCTCCTTCCATCCTCATGAGGTGGGTAAGCAGCAAGATAGTGGGTGGCTCAAAATTACCTCCAGGGTATCAGGGATTAATGCAAATGTAAGCTCTTGTACTCAAATCACTGGCTAGTGCTCTTATCCAATCTTTCTAATTTGGCGTCCTGACAATGTGGCAGGACTGGAATCCTCAAAATGTCCAGCATGGTCCAAATTCTGGAAGTTGCAGGTCCAACACATCTGGATGGCAACCAATTTGCAAAGGCTACTTTAACCACACTCCTTTTCTCTGGTGCTCCGTGATGCATAGGACTGTGTGGTTAACTATTTTGGGCTGGTCTATATATTGAACCTGTAAATTACCATGGAGCACTATCATCAGATTCCTCTAGAAGCATTATTTTCATTTGTTGATTTATTAACCAGAGACCTGTTCTAGAATCCACCTGGTGTGTTAAGAGATCATTAGCTTCTTGCAACATCTTACATTTCCTCCCTTTGGCAGGAAGAGGCTGGCCTATGTCATCATGCAGTAGAATCAATAGACTTTACTAGAATGCCAGCTTTGTTGGACTGGAAACTACCTGGGAAACCATCCTTAGCTAAAAGCACAGTGCACAAATAAATAACAATAATATTGGTTTTGGAGTCTCATGACAATGCCTGCCAAAGTCAGTTGGCTACCTTTGGGATATTGCTATGGAACCCGTGTTTAAACCAACTGCCAACATGAAGCCCATCTGCTGCAAAGCTCCTTTAGAGGAATTCATTTATTGGACACCTCCAGGAAAGATGTCATGATCTGGCATATCTTGAAGGCTATGTCCTCCCAGATGTCATTTGGTTGTAGACTATTGTGCCAGAGGAAACAGTTGAGACAAATGCAGGCCATCAGTGATGTGCAAGTCATGTGGATATTTATTAATTTCCAGTGGAGCAGGTGGGTGCTTTTGCAACAAGAAGCAGGAGTATTAAGGCAGCTGAAAACCCAATGGTGAACAAGGCACATTTAGTTTCTCCCTTTCTTCTGTTATTGAAATAATGGTAGCTGACTTCTTCATTTGTTATCTTAGTTTCACAAGCTGGAAGTGCATTATCAGGGATAAATTGCACCACCTGCCAATTATTGGTTTGGGGGAAATGATGAAGTGATGCAGCAGGCAAATTTAGAGGCATGTGAAGATTAGAGATAGTCCCATTTACTCTATAACAAGGTCTAAGGGGATCTAAGCTGGTACAATTTATATACTCCAAAGCTGGGGAGGAAAAAGCCACCAACTAGCTTAGTGTAGGTTTTCTAGCTTCTACTCTGTGCATTCCTCAAATGCCATTAGAACTAAATATAAACAGATCATTATAAATAAGCCCAAATGAAGTGAAAAAAGGAGCCTGGGTGGAAATATTCACACACTAAAGGGAATAAGGGATCAGTCAGCATTCTGGCTGAAGAGGTATAAAAACTGTTCTGATCGTTTGACTTGTTTATTCGATGTATTACAACTAGCTTGGCTTTCTTGCGGATTAGTGCTACAGATTTGGGACAGTTACATGTGAATGCCATAAAATGACAAACACAACACTAATGTGACATTTGGAAAGTAAATCCAAATCCTTGTTGTATATCAAATGGATATTATCTTTGAGTATATATCTATAACCAAGAAATGGGTAGATTAATTTGGAGCTTGAATTCATCTTGCAGCTTAATTACCCAAGAGCTTGCACAGCTGAACTGCTTTCTTCCATCACCAATCAATCAGTTGGTGAAATACCATTTCCATCAGGCACCTACCTCATCTGCCACAAGGTTTGAGCATCCTGCAGCAGAGAAAGAGAAGATGGGAAGTAAGGCTATTCCTTTGTCAGTCCAACCAGACTAAGAAACCAAACACTACGTAGGCCAGACTCCTTTTATTGTAACTGCTATAGTAATGGACTCTTGCAAGTCTGAAGGTGCTTCTCCCTCCCTTACTTTATCTTCATGTGAACTAGGAGGGGCTTGTCTGAGATGCTTTCTCAACTTATTTTCTTGGCCCGGGCTCAAGCCCCACTTATCTGACTGTTGCTTGGTAGCATCACTTCCTCCTGTCCTTCAAGCTATTCCTTATGCACTCTACACACAGTTAGATAACTCCATGTTTTGTTTTGTTTTTCCAGCTCTCATTGGCTCTTGAGATAGATCTGTCTAAATCAGCTTGCTCTATCTCTATGCTCTGCCTTCTCAAACAGAGGAGACTTGTTCCTCAGCAGAGCTGATCTACTTAAATTACCCAGTTATCTTACACATGTTGTAAAACTTCCTGCTATCAACTGAAACAAAATAGCTTGGCTGCTGCCTTCTATAGAAGTGAAGCACTCTTTTGGATTATTTGCTAGTATCTGAAAAGAATGAAGTGTTGATTTGGGGTTTTGATGATTGAATGGTTTGATTTTATAGAAATAATGTTACTAAAAGTTTAACTAATGGTAAGAGATTACATTTATATAACATGCATTTATATCTGTGTTGGAAAAGGTCGGAAGTCATTTTCCTTCTATATTTTCTATCTATTTCTGCACCTTTATAGTTTTTCTTTTCTGTTTTTTTTTTAGTTCTGTATTCTATCTTTTCTGTACTCTACATTTTGTATTTTACTTATACTTTGAAAATCAATAAAGTTTTAATTTAAAAAAAAGTTAGCTTCCAGGTGAGGAATGGTGAGCTAAGACATGTCCAAATGGGCAGAGATGACTGCAGCTAAGGTCGAAGGACCAGCAAGTAGCTTGGCCCCATAGAACCTCTCCAGATAAGGAGGGGATGGAAGATCACCCACTTGTGCTCCAGATGGCTGCTCCTTGCAAGGAGACTACAGGACAGCAGTTTCCCACAGGTTTGAAAGTTGGGAGATGAAGGGAACCATCATGCTCTCAACAGCAGAGGAGCCTGTTAAAACACCAAAGCACTTCCCAAGAAGAAACATTCAGCTGTCTGAAAGGCTGACAAAGGAGTGAGAGATGGGTAGAAGTATCCACGGATACCTGTCAGATACCTAAACCAGAAGTGATTCTTCTGCAAGCATGATTTTCAAGCAGTTCTCATCAGCAGATTTGTTGAGATGGATGGAATGGAGTTATAACAATCACAGCAACTAAACTATTTCTCATTTAGACAGTATATCCTGTGCCCATTAGACTGAGACTTTCTGATTTACTTCCTATGGTCCAGTGAAGAAACAAGTCTCTTAACTGATGATGGAGAAGCTTGCAACTGGCTGTTTACATAACACTCTCCTGAATGTTTATCAGTTTGGAAATTGACTCTCACAATCACAGAGGAAGCCGCTTGGGGGTCATATGAGACCCACAGGTTCTCTACCACAGGTTCTCTACCCTTGTATTTTTCCAGAGATGCAAACATGCCACCTATCAGAATCTCTTTTCTGCCTCCATAGCTCTCCTTAGAGTGAGTGAGACTAACAGCATAAAGCCTTTGGGATACTTGGGGTAATCTGGGGGTTTAAGGGGCAAAATGGCTGCCTTAAGTCTTACAGATTCATGTAGCATCTTTTTTTACCCCTCACCCTGACACCCTGAACATCCCCCTCACCCTGATCCCTGCTTGGCAACATGCTCTGCCCACTGAGAGTCATGGCTCTCAGTGAGCCACATTAAGCCTGATATAGCCTACAGTTGCTCAGAGTTGTGCACTCCTGCAATATGCTGTCAGTGAAAGCCTTGTGATTTGTGTCAGTAGGATTCAGAGAGTTACAAATAAAACCTAACTCTGCATAATCCTGCTCAGATACAGAACAGCCTTCTACAGAGATACACCAGGAGTGGTCAAACCCTACTACCTACTCAGCAGGATACAACTGGCTACTGACAGTGAGAGAACTGAACCCATAAGGCAGACATGAGCAACTCAACAAGAAAGGCAAGAGCATCTGGTGAGCACACTGCAGTGTAATATAAGGACTGGAAAATTGCCTAGTCTAACGATATCCTCAAGGCATGCTCGCAGTCTGTTGCTGGATGCTGATTTCTAGCTGCAATAAAGAAGTCTCTCTCTTTGTCAGGGAGGGGGAAGCATGCTTCATTTTGTTTTTCAGATGGTCTGACTGCTGGGTACTTGGCAACCCCCTAAGCCAATTATTTCTGCTGCTGCTAATGATAACAATAATTTAGTGATAATGATAGCAGTGGCGGCAGCAACAATAATCATAATGACACATTTTTGCCCATTAGCCAGATGTCCTTCTTGCAGAAGAATAGTCACAAGGCCAATGCCTGGGTAACCGGAGTCACGCCTTGATTGGAAGGGGTATGAAGAGCAGTGGTTGCTTCCAAGGAAGATGGGGAAGGAGGGGAACATGGCCAGACCATCGTATAGGGAAAAGGAGGTGCAACCTGATTAGGAGCCAGGGAAATCATACTACACCATGGCACCAAGTCATTTGCTTTATATAGGGAAGAGTTACCCATGAGTGAAGCCCACTTTATGTGAAGCATCCAGCTTCATTCTAGAATCTGCTAATTAGACCTTTTGGGATTTGATCATTGAGAGGCATCAGGGATTGTTAGAGATGTTGTCTGTCAAGCCATTGGTGGCCCCAGCTTTTGCCAGGCTTTCCATTAATTTCATCATTCTATCAAAGCATTTTCTTGAATAACTGTAGTAGTAGTAGTAGTATTTTTATGGCTAGGGTGAAATTACATAACCCCACTTCCATGCATAAGGTTCATTTATCATACATGTACTGTCCATCTTCACTTTAATAAGGAAGTACTACCTAAATGAGTTTTCTCCTTCAATTGCACAGTAGCTCCATAAAATAGATTAAGGATGTTGGCTCCTGCTCACCCAATGCTTTCCATGGTTAAGCAGATGTCTGGATTTGCATCTTCTATTTTAAACTTAGTGTAATGTCAACTGCACTTTCCTTACCCTCTACCTACAGTACCAACCCCTGTAGTAGTAACCCAGATGAAAAATGCCAAGAGAAGAGAAGCCAAAACAAGGCAACTGAGATTCAATTATTATTGTGCCAGAATGATTTTCTCACTTTTGATGAAAGCCAGCTAGCCCTCTAGAAATTATAAAGCTAGAATGATTCCAGATATGCAAATGAAATCCATTCTGCAGTGAGCTGACACTGTTTGGGGGGCTGCTAAACATGGATTTGATCACTGTGTCCGTTTGGATGCTGGACTTGATCTGGATGCCAATGTATGCAAAGCTTCCTCCAGAGGGATAGGAATCAGGTTTACATCCCTGAGAAAGCTTCTGTGTGGATATCAGTATATATGGAGGGGCTGCCTGAGAAGGACTCTGCTCTTATGTGGACCAATGGCTTCAATGTGCATCCCAGCATAGGCAAGCTAAGCATATTCTGAGATTCAATCCACATGAGTTCCAAGTGTCTGAACAGAGATTTTTATTGCCAGTGTTTCCACAGAAATGGATTTGGGGTACCACCCACAGTTAGGCAATGTGAAAACTCTTGTGGCAGAATGTGATTCTAGCCCATTGAGTGTCAGCCTCCCAAGTCGACCAGACAGGAAACATGACCAGATGAGCTAATTCTACTTTATTGTAAGGCTACATTAATGGAATCTTGCAAGTCTGGAAGGACAAATCCCCTGCTGTCCCCTTTTACCACCTAACCAGTTAGGGCGGATCCTTTCTAAGTTCCTTTCTCTGCCTATTACTCAGTTGTGGGTGCCTCCCCCTTTTATCTGATGGTTCCCTAGGCAGCATCTCTTCCCCGTGTCTTCCAAGGTCATTCTCACATTCCATCATATCAAGGAAGATGTGCAATGTCAATTTTGGACACACCAGAGAAGTCAATATCAAATCCTTACTCTCATAGACAAAACTGCCCATAGTCAACCTTATCATGCAAGTAAACTAAAAAAAAAAAAAACATCACTGAAGCTGGTGTGTCAGCATTATCCACAGTAGCATTCAAATGTATCTTTTCTTGGAGGGTTCCTCCATAAGATGTTGCAGAGATGGCTGCAGTTTTTGAAGCACCCTGTTTGCCAGGCATTACCTTGACTCTTCTGGTCTCTGCCAACTGAATTTGCAGTATTTCTTTTTCCAGTCTTAAAGATCTGTGCACAGCTTTCCTTGATCACCTGTGCTGTAAAAGTGGAAGGAGGGGAAGAATCCTGAATCAGGGCAATGAAATCAGTTAGAAGCTTTGTGGGTGGAAGAATGAAGAAGAGTAGAACAATGTAGTTGGGGCCATACAGAAGACTGGAAAAGAGACCAATGAATGATTAAGGGCCAGGCTGGGCTCTTCTCTTTATCCTCTTCAGCATCACAAGGACCAAGGGGTAAAAAAGGATGAAAACCGAAGCCATTATATAAGGAGGAGATATTTTATTTTATGATTAATTATTCTTTGCCCATTTAAAAAAAAATTGCTGAAGACAGTGAACAGCTATTTGCACAAATATAATAGAGGTCTACAGTAGTATACCAAGTAAATGAATTTTGAAGCAATTTCTAAAGGGCAGAACGCAACTTTAGACTCCTTGGGAGAAGCTACTCAATTCATTTGCATAGTTATTAACTCACTTTTGTTCAATTTGGATAGCTAAAGCAAAACACAAAGAAAGTACTTCCCATAGCCAACTACTAAGGTTGTTCAGAAACAGAGGCCCACATGAACAGTGACCCCCACCCCACCCCCATTGATTGTGGGTTGACATTTCTGAGTTGGACCATCCAACTTGGATCCTACATCCAAATCATGTGGCTCCTAAGTCAATGAAAACAGTTTCCATCAGCTAAAGCTTGGAGGAGAACTGAAGTAAGGGCTGCTCCACCCTCCCTTCATTGGTGGAAAAGCTGATGGATAAGAGTTATTTTGACCCAAGAAAAATGGCTCGCCTTGAAAGAATGAACAATGACTTCCTTCTGCTCTTTTCTTCTTCCAGTTCAATTCTCAAACTTTTGTAATTGTATACTAATTTTACTAAGGCTACCTATAGTGTCTAATTGGTTCTTTGTATCTGCTTGGCTAGCCTTTTTCCAAGAAGAGAATATAAACTTTCCACAAGTAACTGGAAACTTTGTTTCCATCACCTAAGCTCTTATCCTTCCTTTGCCACTCCATCTGCTAATTGCTGAAGACCATTTCCCCAAACAAGGAGTTGCTAAAATTGCAAATCAAATTACTTTCCTCTCATACTCTTTTGATTCGTGTACATCTCTGTGCTTGACTAGGTTATTCTGTTTGTTTGGTAGGGGAAACATTGGAAATGTCTTGACACTGCAGGCATTTGAGGAAACTGACAGGCTTCAAGAACTGCTTTTTTGATTCTCCTTCACCTTACTGTGCTTCACAGCTGCCTAGCAATGCTTTCCCCAACATAAAATAATTAGAAAATGTTCTGGTGAAGTTAGCCTCTTTTTGAACACTTCTGTTCAGAAGTGAAGCAGAGCACCTGCAAGGAGGAGATTCAACACCACTGCTTGAATGTCCTTCCTTTTGAATGGAGATGCAGCACCTAAGTTTTTGAGGAACAGGGTACAACTAAATGTATTTTGGTACATCTGTACATATTAGTCACCAAGTTTTACCTGGAGTGCTTGTTACACAAAGTCTCTGAACAAGACAGCCAACAGCCTGGGCCCAATTCAGCTTTTTATGGGATTATACATGCAATTGCTAACACAATTTCTCAAACATTTCAGACAGGGAGAAAAAAATGTGTGGACAAGAGTTCATCTAATGACTCTTCAGTACATTGTCAAAACAGATGGCCAATTAAGCAACATCATTTTTCAAAAAACATATCACTCCAAACCATCTTAATTGGTTAGTCTAACTGATTTAATTAATCAAGTGTCCTTGCTCTATTGGGAACTTTGAGCAGCTTTGTAAAGGAAAAAAAAAATCAAGACAAAAAGGTGCAATTATATTTGGATAATAATTCCTATGTAGATAGACTCAACCCCAGGTTTTTCTAGCAACTTAAGCAACTGTTCCTTAACTTACCTAAAGCAAAAGGTAAGCACGATACAGAATGGAAAGGGAGGGGGCAAGAAGAGTTAGCCACATTTCTAACAGCCTTTTCTTAATGATCTGTCCAGGGTACTGAAAACTTAATATCTGCTTGTTGGTTTTCAACAATGCTTTTGTGGGTTTTGGTCAATAGTACTGCATCAAAATCTATCCTCTAAGATTTATTTTCTCTGGAACAAAAGGATTCTATTTTTACAATATGGCAATGGGGATAAGTGTTTTGTAGTTACTTATTTTTTTCCCATCACTCTGCTATTCCTGGTGTATCTTCAATTCCTAATCAGAAGGAGGAGGAGGAGGAGGAGGAAGAAGAGGAAGAAGAGGAAGAAGAGGAGGAGGAGCTTCAGTTCATGTTCAGTTGAGATGAGATGAGATGTCCTTGAAGAGCAGAAAGCCAAGAAGAATGGTTGGAAAGATGCAAATAGGGTTATCATTCCAGCTGTCAACTTATTTTTAAGGGAAATACAGAGACCCCATTTCTACCTTTTAATATTTTCCCAATATTTTCTTCTTCTTTGGAAATAGAATGAAAATAATGCTATGAACAAAGCATAATCTGGATTTTCTAATAGTTTACATTCATTTTAATGCAAAAGATCGCTTTCAAATTTTATATCAAAGGATAAGAGCAATTTGGAGACTTTTTCCTGGCTGGAATGTGATAGAGTTGAATTTACCTTGCCAAAGGCTGAGTGTTAATTTCCTTTCTTCCCTTCTATAATTTTTTTTCCCAGAGATCTGCAGTGTTATTTGCTTCTCAAGCCCAAGGGAAGTCATTTGGCTTTCCTGATGGAAGGGTGGAGGGAAGTTAACTTTATTGACACTACTAATTGCTTTTCTCCTACATCTGGTAATAAATGTGATAAGAGAAACAGAATCTCTTTCCAATAAAATACTTACAACAAAGCACTTGGAAAATAACATATGTTTTCCTTCTGCAAAGACCTAGACCAGAATCTTAACAGAATAACATAATGTTCCCATAGGGTTTTGATATGTCTAAATTTTCTCATTCTACAGTTCAGAGTTCTAAAGAAACTATTCATTCAGAAATGTGGTGAGTAGAGTTTATTTTTTTACACATTTTTAAATGACCCAAGCATGGTTCTTGGACTCAAATTTTGCTTTTTCTAGTCCCCCTGCCCTGATGCAGTCTTCCTTCCCATTCAATTAATTATCCCTCCTTCAAATCTGTTTGACTTTTGCTGCCTTGAATTCTTTCCTTTCTCGAGATAAAAATGCTGAAAAATGACGCTGCAGCTAGCCAAGGGGACAGATGACTCAAACCAAAAATAAAATAAAATAAAATAAATAAAAACGCAGCAGTTAGTGAGGGGGATATTGTGAGTTGGGGTTTCTTAGATCAGTGAAGTTTCAGTCTTGGGGATTCCCCATTAAAAGTTTTCCTTATCAGCACTGGGTGCTGAGTTATTTGGCTTGAAATGTCTGAAGCTCCCCATTTTTAAATTATTGAGTAATGTGTAGAAGCTCCAGGGAGATCTTCTCTTTGCCTGCAGAATCTCTGGTTTGGGTTCTTCAGCACTTTAGAGGTGGATTGCCTCTCCAGCAAAGGAAGAGGAAAGGAAGTGCTAGAAGTTCTGTAGTTTTGCTCTGCAGACATGAGGGGAAGTCTTCTTTAATTAATCACCTTGCATGCCTTTGATGAATATTTCATTTTGAAAACAGGCATAGTGTGCCCTTCTCTGCAGCTAAAGGCACTAGAAAGATTGAACGAGTTCCATTGACAAAACGCCATTCTTTACTCTAGGAAGTAAAAATCACTTCGCTACCCTAGAGAAACCAACTAGCTGAGACTTAGAATGCTGGGGCAAGATTCAGAGTCAAGCCAAGAGGGGTGGGGGGAGGAGGAGAAGAAAGAGGAGGAGGAGCAGGAGGGGGGGGCTCTATTAATGCTTTATAGTGACAGGAGCAGTGATTGAATGGAAATGGTTCAGTGAAATGAAATTGGAGGTTTCTGTGCTGCACCTGAATTCCTGAAGAAGAGTACATGGTTGCATCAGGGTTTACAGAAGTCTCAAAATACTTCTGGAGTCTGATTAAATCACCGGACTACCTCTCAGCTCACCTGTTTGGCTATCAAACTAGATGCCTGTTTGCTTTATCATGTCTTTCACCTTGTTTCAGATAAATGCATGTGTTACTCATAAATAAAGAAACCAATAAAGTAGATATGAAAACTCATAAGGGACAGTGGAAGCAATATGGTGTCTTCCTCCTATCTCATGCCTGGGAATTCAACAGAGCCGTAACTTCAGCTCCGATAAGGAGAAAGAAGTTTCTGATTAGTAAAGCTTTTTCTGAAACATTGCAAACAGTCCAACAATAGAATGCCAGGGCAGAATTAATCACTACCTGAAAACAATTTCATGCTAGACTAAACAGGGAAAAGATAAAAACCATTTTGTAACCCAAGCTTTGACAATAAAATAAACAAAATGCACAATTAGTTTGAACTGTGACTGAGATGCACCCAGTAAATAAGGAAAATACATTACAGGCTGTATTTTGTGAAGTTTCGGGAAATGACTTTTTCTGATCACAGATCCATAGAGCTAATATTTTTCTCCTCAACTTTTCCCCCCACACAGTATTTGTCTTCATAATAATACTGGGTTTTGCATTCTGTGATAATTCATCTCAGTTTTTGCTATCTGGTACCACTGCATGTGAGCTACTGAATGCTGTTATCTCATATTAGACAATAATTATCTATTGACATACAGAATTACTTGACATTTACATAAACTGGTCATCCTTAACAGCTAACAGCATCTAACAGTTCATATTGGATGCCTGCCGAAAGAGTCAACACATGGCTATACTTTCAATCAGCTTGAACTGTGGATAGAGTTCCAGATTCAAAGTACCAACCTGTCTTTTGCTTTGAAATTTCCCATTCAATATCTGAATGATAGAACTGGAAATTCCAGCGCTCATTTAAATAGTTCAATGTACAAGTCAGCTTTATACAGTTGTAACAGAGAATTTCATAAAAATTAGCTTTCCTCCACCTGCCCCTCCCCCAGCAAATCCTTGATTTGCTATAAACTGAAAAGCAAAAATAAAATTGAGGGATTAAATTCACATATAACAAAAAACATAGTAGTAGTGGCTGGAGCCGTAAGCTTAAAAAAAAAAAGCCTTCAACCTAAAGAAACAAAATGTATATGCACGCATGCACACTTACATATACTAAATAAAACAACACCAACTCATTGTGTGATCAATCAGCTGAACTGCAGAACTTGACAGGTTGTGTTGGATGCCCACCATTTCTGGAGATGCGCATTTAGATGAAGGAGGGAAACAAAAGTCCACAGGCTGTTCAGATGTTCCTGTCCACAAGGCCAGCTCCTTGGTTGTGCCGTTCAGTGTATGCTGTTCCTGCTTGCATCTTACACCCTGCCACTGTGTGTCGGACTGCCTCTGAGGCCTCTCTGCACAGTCTGCACCCTGGGTCCTGTCTAGTGTGGTAGACCCCTGCGTCTGTGGATTGGGTGCTTAGTTCTTGTGCTGCTTGATCAGTGCCTCAGTGTTGTCTTTATATATATATATATTCCTTCTATAAAACCACACTCGCCTTCCATTTGATCATTGGGAAGTGTGAGAAAAGACCAGGAAGGAAAAAGTATATAAATTAAACCCTAGAGCATTGCGTGGAGTTGTTAAAATTTACACATGTAAGATGGGGGAGTGAAGCTGTGAAAGTACCTAGCTGTGACTGATGTTAAGGCCAAGTGTTTCTCTTGCAAATAAATCCTATTGCCAAAGCATTTCCTGGGCCTCAGAAGTGAATAGGAGAGGCAGTATTTCATGCTCGCTCTGAGGATGTCTGTCCCTACTTTTCACTGAGCTTCCTGCTGGGACCTGACCAGCCTTAACTTTTGCTCCTGGCCTCATGGATACATCATCCTGTCCAGTGAATAATGAAGCCTGAAATGAGGCTGTACATTGTATAATGGGCTCCTCTGATTCAGATATTAGGAACTTCTAATTTATTGGACTTCACATGGAAAGGATGGAGGATTATTACTGAGCTGGCCAGTGATTTCCTTGCTTCCCTCTTTATGTAACATGGGAGTTGTTGATAATTCATCTACTTTGTTCCATATTTTAAGGCTGGCTTCCTCCTCCCCCTTCCTGGTGTCTACTGAATGAAGATGTCTTCATTTCTTACCAAATGCCCATCTTGCAATATGACTTTGCCCAGACCTATTCATTCTGCTTATAACTTCAACACATTCTCACCAAAAAGTATTGCAGAGAAGTTCTCCTGCATGTCTGTTTTCCCAGTTCTCATTCTGCTGGATGGAAAATAATTTGCTTTAAGGATTCATTCACAGGGGGAAAGAATTGTGAAGAAATCCTCATGGGCGGAGTTGGCACCCTTGCAAGGATTTAGTACAAGGTGGCCAAGGGTTGAGTATGAATGCCCTGTCTTTCATTGCTCAGCAGCCGGCAGTGCTTCCAGGCAAGATGTCAGGAGGGAACTCCCCTAGAAGACTTTGTCAGTCCACCATCTGGGTGGAATAGTGTGGTTCTGGTGCTCATCTGTATGATCCCAGACACTTTGACCCTTTTAACTAGATTGAAACTGATGTCTCCTAATCCAAATATCTTGGATTTGGGGTATATGTGATCATATAAAGAAGAGATGGAACACCTTCCCCTTTCACAGTGAGGAGGAAGAAAGTGAATCCAATAGAGAATGCACGGTTCATGGAACACATTTACAGGTATGTCTCCTTTCATAATTCGTTTACTCTGTATAACATTTTCTATCTTCTACTGTTCTCTGGGTATCTTGTAAATGGCCCTAAAATCCTTACCAGATTTATGACCTTACTAAGAAGTCCCAGATTCCAGGGTGTGTAGTTATCTCTTCCCTTTCCACAGTTAAGACCAGCATCCATGTGTTTGAATGACAGTTATGAAACTGGAATTTATTTTTAATGTTTTGACCATCGGTCATAACAAATGAATGACAAATATAGTCTTGGCACCTTCTGTATCTCAAAGCTGTTACGTTGCATTTCAAAGAATGTTAATGTTAGTGTCTTCACACTTTGAAGGATATTCGTGTCTCCCTTTACCTTATTAAGTAGTTGTATCGGTTGTAAAGTAATTATCTCTTTGTAATTGGGGGTCTCAATAGATGTGTGCATACTTGAACTATCTCTGATAAACATTCTATATAAGTTCTAGGTAACCATGAGGCTCTTGCTCCTGATTAGGTGCAAGAAACCAGCATCTTCCTGTAACCTACTCGCTTTAGAAAATAAAAAAAAGTTAATTTGGATCCTTCCCAGTTTGTCCTCTGTTCTGCCATTGCAAGGAACGCAGAAGGTATTTTGAATTTGTGTGCCCTCATGCCTCCTCAATATTCATGGCCACCAGCACCACCACCCTCTTTTACTGTTGGACAGATGCCATCCATAGATTGAGGAATGCTTACTACGTATTGGGATATGTTTTTTGTTCAAAGAAGAGGAGTTGTTTTTCAAAATGATGCCCATCAAGTGATCATTAAATTTAGGGACATAGATATCCATCATTTCTTTCCACTGCTGCCTTAATGATTGAGGAACTGTCTTCTAAGTTCTGTCTGCTGTCTCTGATGAGTCAGAGGTGAAAAAGAGAAAACGTAGAATGATGGTTGTTAATAACAGCAGCTTTCCAAATTTCAGAACCCAGCAAAACTAAGTTTTGTTCTTGCCTGACGGGACAAAACAAAACCACCTCTTTTTTCCATATTTACCACTTCCTTTTTGCTGCCTCTTTGTATCACTTTGTCAGGAGAGGACAACCTTCATTCCATCATCGATTCCTGTCCTACTCTCTTGTCAGTTTCAGGGTGAGGTGATCCTATCCATTTCATTTTTTGAAATGCTACAATTTCATTTAGAGTGAGGGTATATTTTTCCCAGCCCTTTCTTGCATCTTTTGAAGGTCTGCATACAGGCATCTACACATTTTCATTCCCATGAAAAAGTTGCCTGCATTTTCTTTCCCCCTTTTCAATAATTAAAGTATATTTTTCCCTTCATTTTGGAGTATGTATCAGGAATCCCCCAAATCTGGGACACTTTTGATGGTTCAGGATCAGCAATTAAACTTGTAAAAACCACAAACAGCTCCTTATTCCTACCTTAACCGTCCTTGCTTAAGCTACTTCAGAAATCAATTTCCCCTATTCTGTTTCTCCTCCTCCTCCTCCTCCTCCTCCTCCTATCTTATGTTTCAGCAAGTCATGGCACAAGCAAGGCTCTGCTACATACTTACACCCACACACAAACAAATATTATTTAAAAGAATATTTAAATAATAAACATTGCTTTAATTAAAAAAAAAAATCTGTTGGAAGCCTGAAATGCCCAAACACAAACAAACAAACAAAGCCCTAGCACCAGAGGCATTTTTAGACATTTATAGAATTAAAAAATGGGGCTGGAATGCACCCCAGTATTTTGTCTGGAGGAATTTACTGATGGAGCTTTTTAAAGGTTAATAAAATAATTCCAAGCAGCTAACAACAATCTTGCAAAGTAGAAGTGTGAACCAAAAAGAAACTTGCACATTAAGCTTAATTACATTCAGAAAAGAATTCAGTCTTCACACAGTAGTTAGATGAAGAGGGGAGAAAAAAAAGTAGCTTACATTTATTCAGTAGATCTGGATACAAGTAGCTTCATAGTGGAAAGCACTTATTCATCACTGGTTCTTTGTAGCCACTTTCTATGGAAATAGGAAGTCTGTGTGTAAGCGAGATGAGAGGACGAGAGCTGCATTCTGCAGCACCTCCTGCTTGCAGGTGTGCCCAAGAGGTAATGGAGATTGTTAATCCCCAAACCCAAGGAGGAGGAGGAAGTGGAAATCAGGTGACCCATGTGACATCCCACAAGCACAATAGAGATGTGCTTACCAGAAAGACCCCCTTATGCTTATGAGACTATGCTGAGTTGACCCCTGATAATTCCAACAGTTACAACTGCTGGAGGTGGGGAGGGGGGGACAAAAAGAAAGCAAGGGTGTAGAACAAACCATGGCCAGAGTGGTTTTCTGGATCAAACTCACCAGTTCACTTTCTCACAATGGCACTTTGTTATGGGTATAGACCACTATGCTACTTCTTTTCTTTTTTTAATTTGTTGATGTAAAATATTCTCTCCCACCCCTCTGATGCATATGCATTATTCCAAGTTGCAAACGTATCACACTCAGGAAGCCATGTTGTGAGAGTGCCTGCAAAATGTCCTCCATAGCCCAGAAGGGCTCTTGAACCTTACCCCGTTGTTTCCCCTCTCAAAGTCATTGAATATAGGCATCTCTTGGGAAGGTCTGAATCAGATTCCTCTCTCTTAGCTCTTTCCCACTGACACTCCCCACATCCAGTCTGGAAGAAGAAAGTTATTGCTTTGCTGTACTATAACATGCTTGAAAGGTGTCAAGGTGAAAAGGGAGACTGATTGATTTAAGTGTGAAGAAATAACCCTGGTGATGATTGTTTCCAATCATTCCAATTGTTTCCTTCAGCTGCCTCCTCCACCCCTTCTCCAGGTTCTTTTCAGGTGATGCACACATCTCAAAATTTTTGCCCCAAATATCAATGGAACATTTCCATTTACAGTGCAAATGGGATTGCACGTAGCCTTCCATCCATCTCATATGCTCAGCAACTTGGTTATCAAGGTCCAGAGCACTCAAAGAAAACTTATAATGCTCCCTGGCTGGGAAATACAGAACATGTATTTTATTGGCCTAACCTTGTTGTTAAGAGAGTTCTGTCCATTTACCTATGAATAATTCAGACTGAAACAGAGTTTATTGAAGGATGCTGTTGAAAGCACGCTAGTTAAAGCTCAGGGTGTATTTTCCATTATAAATCTCCTATATCCAGCAGGTTTTATCACTCCATTACTCAATGGGAACTAAATAGAATGGTGCGGGGTGGGGGGGGGGAGATGCCCCTGTGCTAGAATGCAGTAGACAAAATCCTTGTGGTTAAGCAGAGCTCTGCTGTGACTTCTAATTTCATGTTATCTCATAAACACACGCTCTGATAGGATAGATGATAGACTGATCCACACAAAGACATACACACAGAACCCTAACTACACACACAACACATACACACACAGCTCAATCTTATGCATATTTACTATGGAGCAGAGTCACTAGGACTGCAGCTATCCAATGCCATGTTATGCATGTTTACTTAGAAGGATCACAGCATGTTCACATCCCAAAATAAGAATACTGAGGTTTGCAGCCCCAAAGTCTCTCAAATATATGGACATTGGGTGAGTTCAGTTGTCTTTAGCACATCTTTTCATTTCGCTAAAAAAAATAATAAAGGAACAATCCTGTTCTTCAGCCTTATGCCACCTTGGAGCAATTCTTGGCCCTGAGAGCTAAAATGAAAGTTTCATGTTCAGAAGCAGCCTGTCTTCAACTCACAGGCCTTTTGAAACCAATGGAGGCGTCCCACATTCTCTATGCAGTCATTATGAACTTTAATGCCAGAAATCAAATGCTTCAATAAAAGGATAGTTCTGCTAACCCCATTTTGTTGTCTTCAGATAGGTTGAAAATCCCAGTTAGAAACAAATATTACAGAATTTCCATTATAATTACTTCAGTCCCACCAAACATTTCTTCAAACACCTGTTTTACAGTCTTTTTCCTGACATTCTTGTTCCCTGGATATTTTGTTTCACCTTATGTCCTTCCAGTTTTTTATAACAAATTCTAGCAGCATTAGATTGACATGAATTGTTTACAGTAGCTCCAAGCCTCTGGGTTATTTTCTAGAACTTGGTGCTCTGATTCACTGCTTTTCCTCTATAATAATCTTAGTTTGATGCCCAGCAGTAGCACCAAGCCAGAATCTGTTACTGCATTGCATTTCATGTCTTTATTTCTGTCAGATACCTTACTTTATCCCTCTGTTTCATACCACAATAGAAACTTGGCAAAACAATATTTTGTGTTGCTTAGATTTGTATCAGTTTCTGCTGGCAGAGGGTAACCTTAACATTTAATATCAAATGCTCAAAGAACAATAAGGCAAAGCTGAAACCACTTCTTAATTTTTTTTTTTTCCTGAAAGCTATCCCATTCACATTTTGGTTGTTGCTGATATTATTATGATGTGCTATGTTTTTACAAGAACATAGTTTTTTAGCACTTCAGCATCATATTTTCACAGTATAGGGGAAAAAAAAACTTTCCCCAATGGAGGCAGAGCTCTTTTGCAGGACATCTGGGGCTAAGTTGAGATGATTCTACCTATGGTTATTATTTATGTCTATTGTTCTTTGGTCCATTTTAAAATGAATTGAATTCTTTTATATATTATGTCTATGGTGTTATTACCATGGATGTTAGAATTTTTGGAGTTGCTATTTAATGTTATACCTTGTGTAAACCACCAAGAGTCCCTGAAGGTCACAAATTTCAAATTTGATAAGTACAAAATTGATTGATAAATAAACTCTGTAACCTGTCTGTTTTCACTTTAACATTCTCTAGGAAGAGAAACAGCATTCAGAAATAGGGTTGACGATAAGACCCAAGATGTTTTGTACTTAATCACAACCAATTTTCACAAGGAGTCATGCAGATTTTAGGCTGATGGAAGAGAGGCTGACATGCAGTTTCCTTATATGTGTTTGATAGTGTCTCCAGCTTCAGCTGCTGTTGGCTGACATCCACCCATCCTCTTGACTAATGTGTGGCTTGCTCCATTGGTGAAAGATTCTTAAATAGCATCTGTGCAGTTGAGCTCCCCCCAAGTGTATCTCAGGCAACACTGTCAGGGAGGTGTCATTATCTTGTCAAAGCTGCCTTCTTCCTGAGGTGTTAACATCTCTTTGGAAGGCTGGAATTACAGGGTACCACACCAGTCACAAGCTGCTGTGAAAAATGCAAATTGTTCTTCTCTTGCATCAGAAGGGATTGGCAAGCACAAGTTGTCTCAACCTCTCCATGATAGAGATGAGAGAAAACAATTAAATGAAGTAACAGTGCTTTCACTACTCTAAAAATGAATTTTAATGGTTAGGTATCCTTGTGTGTGTGTATGTATGTGTGCCACAGCCTTTGGAAGAGTATAACTTGAACAATATTACAAAAATAGAGAAATGTATGAACACTTGATTTTCTGAGCTGTTAGAAAGTTTGGAATGACTCATTGGCAAGGGTAGCCTCTCCTGGGAATTACCCTCTCCCTTTTCTTTTGGGAATGATGTGTAGCCCTTTGTCTGTGTACTGCCTTGAACCATTCTGTTTCTATAGTCATCTTTTGTATTATATGCACATATACTGTGGCTGTGTGAAGATTCAGTTTGGAGGAGGTTTGGTGGAATCACCCCTTTGAATCAAGTCAACAAGTCAAGCTGGGGCATTCAACTAGATCAGGTGCTTTAAAATCACTCTGAAGATATTGAAAGTAATCAGTGATTCATTACCTTCAAGGCTGATATACTGGCTGGCTGACAGGCTAGCCAGTTTTTCCCACCCACTGAAATCCACTGGTTTTCTCAGACTGCTCAATAGCTGAGAGGGATGGGGGGAAACCAGTACCAATGAATTTGGCTTGCTGCCTCTCTTTAACACTGTGTTGATAGATTTAATTGGCAATTCTTGTCTGTAATGTAAGATAATTGCAGATATTCCCAGGAATTGTTTATAGAGTGGAAGGAAACAGATGCATTGGAGATGTATTGGAGGAGTTTAATTAAAGACTTTATAAAAGTGCAACAGATGGCATCTCCTAGCTAAAGGATCAGGGAGGTGGAGGCCTTTGCTGGCATTTCAGAGACTCAAAGGAGGCTTCACTCCCCACTGATTTAATGAGTTCCGCTTGGTAGTCCCTACTTTGTTCACATGTCTGTACCTCATGGCCTCCAAAAACATATGCATTTTAGGTAGCTATAAAAAGCTCATGTCAGATCAAGGGGGACAATTACCTGCACATCTGTTTTGACTTTGTTACTAAGAGATCTTCCTTTCTTGATCTTCCCTGCCTATTAAAAGGAGACCCCACCTGTACATGCTGTAGCAGGAACTGATCTGACCAAACCCACAAGCAAGCAGTTCAGCCTGGGCATTGAAATTCTCTTGCATTTTTTCCCCATCAGCCCTCATTCAGTTGGAGGAAAGGGAGCTTGCTTTCAAAACTCTTCCCAAAAAGAAGATAATTGCTTATGGATGGAGTGTAGCATTCTTATACTTATTTTGTGATGCACTAGCCAAGAGGTACATGCAAATGCCATGTCTTTAATTGACAGCCTCTTTGGATTTGCATCTTTCTCTTCAATCTGAAGCCCCGACATCACAAGAAGATATTTTTCCAGGGGCCTTTTGGGAAATAAAACTACTGTCCCTGTTAAAGGGCCTCCTGTCCTTGATAAGTTGAAGAATTTCTCCTCTCCTGCAGCAGCACAGAGAAATCATTCAACTTCTCAGTCTCTAAATTCAGTGGGGAAAAAAAGAGAAAGAGCATTTGTGTCCAGTTTTAGTTCTGCGTTCTGAAATTAACCAGCACTAATCTCTAACAGATGATAGATCATCAAACGAAAATCTACCTACATGGTCACTAAGTGTCAGCATTGACTTGATGGCACATAATCAATCAATCAGTCTCTAATCAAAGTGCTAGAAGGCATTCACGTCTCAAACTTGAAGTCTGTATCCACTACTCCTTCATTAGATATTTACCGTTCCTGAATTATGAATGTTCCATTTGTCACAGTCACGGTAAATCTGTTTTTGATGGGCTCATCTAATTTCACATCAGATCATGTAAAGGAAAGTCTCTCCCCAAAGAGGGGGGAAAAAAATAATCTGTCTGAATGTGGAGGTTGCTTTCCAAAATATCCTGCCTTTTGCTAGAGGCTTATCTCCTCCTGCTCTTTCCAAATTCCCCAAGTCATCCTTATTGCCCTTCTGTATCTCTTGTTTTCCATTTCCCTGCTGCTCGATATTCATTTCACTTCAGCTTCTGTTGGAAATTATTCATGAGAGATTTGGTTACACATTTGGCCCTTGCAAGGGACACTTTGACCACCGGGGCAGAGCGAGCCTTGGCAGGCTCTGCAGGTGCTTTGGCATCCGCACTTGGGTTGGTCTCGCTGCGGTTCGATGGCTGAACCCTGGAATTGCTTCGTGTTGTTTTCAGCTTTTGCTTGCATTTCAACAGGTATGTTGTTTTTCTCTCCTTTTCTTCATTGCTTGGGTTTACATGGGCATCCAGCTAGTTTGGGGAGATGGCAACCCCTGGAAATTTCTTGACTGTATTTTAGTTTCCTTCCAACATCCTGAGCCAACATAAATCTCCCTGTTTGTCCTGGATTTCATTTTAGCATCAAAATGGTCTAGCATCTCTCTGCATTTACAGCACAAACTTCTTTTCATTTTGTTTTAATTGCATTCATGGATGACCCAAACAGGATGCAAGAGAGTTCCAGCAGTAGTTGTGAAAAAAGAAATACATATTATTTCTGTTGTTCCCTAAAAAGCAGTGATTTTTGTGATTCAACTATCTCCTTTTTTTCAAACAGCACAATATTCATCAAAAAGGAAAATTATCCCGAATGTAAGTCCTTCCCTCCCTCCCTCTCTCCCCCTGCAAAAAAATCAAACAGAAATAAAAAGAACATACTTGTCATATTTACTCTATTTTCAGCTAATGTAAGACAACCATCCCACTTTAAAGGTGAATTATTTGACGGAAAACTCTCATCTTTCTGTCAGGTTCATTTTCCTTTTAGAGCAGAATGATGTAAGTCTTTCTTCACCTCAAGCAATAAAATTATGTTAGTTGTTTAGAGATTTGCCGCTAGTAGTTCAAGATTCAAATTAGAAAACAGAAAGGGATTTTTTTCTTGCCCACATTAAAAAAAAAACACCTGTGGAAATATATAATTCAAAACACATCTGTTGAACTTGGGCTTTTGAAATCAGGTAACTTGGTTTTGGCAGTTAAACAACAGAAAAAGGGACAGTTTTATAGGCAGGGGATCAAATGTGGATTTATGGAATATGGGAATCCTGAAATCTTGAGCAAAGAACTTTCTTGCTTAGAAATCCCTAGGCATGTATGTCAATATGGCTTTGTATGGATGAAACAGTCTATATGTTTAATTATTTATGAAATGTATCTAACCACTAGAAACAGGGCACAAAATCAGAAGTAAAGAATTAAAATTATAACTTAGAGTAAGAAATTAAAGATCCTATGGTCCAAGGTTCAATTCATAGTTTAAAACTGAGTCACAACTTGGAAAATAATTGAAGGAAGTCATGTAAACTAAGTAGCTTGATATCTAGGGATCTACTCATCTCTGTCTTTCAAAGGGGATTTATATAGAGATACCCATATTTAGAAAATGAGATTAGCTAGATATTTGGGAGTTTTGCTTTGTTCTTTTGATTTTTAGTTTAGCGTAAGATTTTTTTTTCATGGGGGTGAGGGTTTTTTGCTTGTTTTTTTTTTTTTTTGTGGTAGATTAATATACTGTAGTGTTTTATTTATTTTTTCTTTGCCTTATCTTTACATATAAAATAGCTTATGTATCTCTCCTAAACTATACAGTTTTATTATAAAATAGCAATCTAGTTATATTATCATATTGCTATTTAGTTTCATATAATATTGTAGTTAATTTTAAATAAAAATGTTAAGTGTAATCTTTAAAAATAGATAGATGATAGATAGATAGATAGATAGATAGATAGATAGATAGATAGATAGATAGATATCTTTAAATAACTTCTTGCAAACAATACAGAAGTGAATTGCCTTCTTCGGAAACCATTTTTTAAACTACCTCATCTGACCAACAGTCCTGGAACAGACTTGTAGTTTCCCACTGAAGTGCTGATCAGGCTGAAACCTGCTTAGTTTTTCTGAAGTCAGCCAAGGAGGGTAGGGTAGTTACTGGGTATCATAAAGGGGTGGGGCCTTGATCACATGCTCATGGTCATCATTTTGATTTTTTTTAAATCACCTCTAAAGATGCTCCTGAAGGTGGACTAGGTGTGCAAATTATATGTTCTTATCTAATTTACTCATTAAGTGGTACTTGACCTTAGTAATTGGTGCTGATATGTAGTTTGACATTAATTGGTCTTAGGCTTAGAATATCTCTGAATAAGTACAGACTGCCTTTCAAATAGCCGCATGGTTAAACCTCAAAATGGCCAGAGTTGGGGACCACTCTTCCAGAGGAAAAGCAGAGCTTTCCAAAGATCTAGCATGTATTTGGAGCAAAATGTATGGCCTCCTTCTTTGCAGCAGCGGATTCTTCCCTCTTGAGCCCTGAAGATGCAGACTGTGAGAGCCAGTGCCTCATGAAATGCTCAGAAGGACATTTCTACCTCTATGGAACTTGCCTGCACTGCCCAGCTGGATTTTTGTAAGGAAACACCTTCTGCTGTTGGTGGTTTGCACAGTTAGAATATGAACAAAATGGTTCCACCGAGGAGATGCGTTTTTCCCCTTTGCTTCTATGTCAGTCGTGAGATAGGGCCCCTTCCCTCTAAAACTAGA
This sequence comes from Candoia aspera, assembly GCF_035149785.1. NCBI lineage: Eukaryota > Metazoa > Chordata > Lepidosauria > Squamata > Candoiidae > Candoia > Candoia aspera. Next base: position 5,528,347 of record NC_086161.1, on the reverse strand, counting down.
AATAAATATCATTTGTACAGCACTGTTCTTGTAAAACACACCACAGACTGTTGGGAGCAAAAAGGGGGAGTGAGGTTGGCCCCTAGTAATTGAAAGTTTACATTTCTGACATTGAAGAATATGGTACAGGGGCAGGGAAGGAAGAAAATTAGAACTGAGAATATTTCAGAATTGGCTTTAAATATGAATGTGGATGAAATGAAAATGATTTGGAAAAGGTGAGTATCTTGAAGTTCTCTCTAGTCTAGCATGTGCAAATACCAACATTTGCATGGATGTGGGCATGTTTGTGTGGCACCATTCTTTTATGCGGTGCATGGAAAGGCCACCTGCTGGTTTTATTATTGTTTTTAATTCCATAGCATAAAATAATTCACTGATATATTTAGTTTTCTTTAAGACACTAACATTTCCATTTGAGGGAGGAGTTTGTGCCACATGGTTAAATCTCAAAATGGCCAGAGTTGGGGGCCACTCTTCCAGAGGAAAAGCATTTTATTTATTTATTTTTTCTTTGCCTTATCTTTATATATAAAATAGATTAGGTATCTCTCCTAAAATATATAGCTTTATTATAAAATAGCAATCTAGTTATTGCTATTTTATAATAAAACTATATTTATATATTTATATTTCAAATTTCCATCACTGCCCACCTCCCCCAAAAAGGGGACTCTGGGCGGTTTACAATCAGAATGAAAACGCATAAATTACAATATAAATAACTCTATAAAAATAAAATAAATATAAAATCCAGCAGCACAGATCTTGTTTGTTGGGGAGAGATCTATAATAGCCATCCCCAAGATGAACTGGTGCCCCTCCCACCCCAAGCGAGGCGGCAGAACCAGATTGTGATGAACGCCTACCCAAGTTTCCAACCAGACTCACACAAGAAGCTTTCGGATATCTGATTTATTACTGGATAGTATGCAAGTTCAAGAGCAAAGCTGAGAATAGCAAAAGTGCGGGTCTTTCAAACAATTAAAGCTTAGACAGTTCCAATCCCTCCCCCCAGAGTCAGAAAGAGTCCACTCCCTGCAGCCTGCAGGTGTTCCTAACGGTTCCTGCCAGTCTTCAAGTGTCCTTGAACAGGCGAGATAACCCAAATAGACATTCCAAAGTCTCTACATCAGTGCCTGGTACAAAGAACAAGAGCAGCCCCCTCCCAAACAGTAACACGTGTCAGCACCAGCATGGCATGGGAACTGGTTACGATGTTCACAGGAACATTGGAAGAACAATGACACAGGTTTTTAGGTTCTTCTGGAAGTCCGGGAGCAAATGGGCCTGTCTCAGCTCTGGGGGCAGAATATTCCAGAGGGCAGGTGCCACTGCAGAGAAGGCCTGCCTCCTGGACCCCACCAGGTGGAATTCCCTTACCGGCGGGGTCCGTAGCATGCCCTCTCTTCATGACCGGGTGGGGCGGTGCTCAGTGCTCAGCATTTGACACTCCCCTCCCAATGTTTTCTGTTGCACTGTTGGGTGAGCAAGAAGGAGAGCAACAGAGCACAGCTATGGAGAGATGTCTTGAATTCTAGTAGCTCCCTTGGATTTCTTTGAAAATGAGTGACAAGTTGGGAACAAGAATTATCCAGTTTTTAACCATTGGTAGAACGCATTCATCCACTGCATCTTTTCAGAATTTGATGCCCTGTAATTGAATCAGGCAATAATTCCTATTAGAGGTAACCATTTGAAGTTCCCAGGCTGAGAAAGGCAGAATTAGGATAGGTTTTTTTTTTAATCTTTTCTTTCTTTCTTTTTTTTATCATTATTTTTTGGACAAAAGAGCTTTAAGTTGAGAACAGAAAATAAATATGAGTCAATACTTGAAATTCACCCACTTTCCAATTTTAATGCTCTAAGTTCACAGCCAAAATACTGACATTTGGATTTCAAGATACTATTATTACAATGATGACCTTTCAGTTATATTTCCAAGGCAATTGGCAAAAATGAGCTGAATGTGAATTTACAACCTGATAGCTCTTGGCAGCATATTTGATAGTTTGGGATTTGGCAGGCCTGAAATACACCGTCCTATAAGCTGTTGATCTTTGAATGCTGAATATTGTTGGAATTTTCTATGATACATTGCTGGTAACTAACACTATTGTTAGTTTAGCAAATCACATGCTAAATAGCACTGCATATTGACTGTCTAATACAGTTAAAAGAATCACAGTTGCTTCATAGCAGTAACTTAACCACATATGCCAGTGTTCAGTGAATATACCACATATTTCAGGAAAGCAAAATGATATCTTCCTTCGCCCTCCCAAATCGTAAAGGGTGAGCCAGGTCATGCCTGCATACTGGAATTCCTGATGCTAAAATGTATGGGGCCTGTGACTGTTAAATGCTTTCATGTTGATGTCCACTGGGGTCTTCCCTGCTGTGGAAGTAGAATATGCAGAAAAGGAGCACTGACTACCCTAAGAAGGAATCTAAGGAATATCTTCAGTTGATTTTCTGTATGGATAAGGGGCATGGAAGCACTGGTTTGGAGAAGTCACAAGAAAATAGAAAATAATCATGCCATACAAACCCCAAATCTCCATTGTTCTGAACTGCAGCTGCCCAGGAGGTCAGGAGGCTCCACAGTGGTGCCCAATGGGAACATTCAATCAGCTCACAGCTCAGTCTGATGTTACATCCTGCCAGGTAAGAGGAGAGGTTGAAGGGGACCAAATGTATGTATGCCTGTAGGTGATGCCATATGATTAGTTGGCATAATCATGTGGACTGAAAAGGCTATTTGATTCCCTCCTTGGAAGAAGGTTTAACCAAGTGGTGGGATATGCTTCACTACCCAGAATAACTTCATAACTTAAAAGTAAATCTGATCCAGTTCTAATGGACACCATTTCTAGACTTTAACTTAGATTTGTACCTCATCCAAGATCTGAGGTCTTCCATGTATAGATTCTGTATTTTAACTTCATGGGATAATCCAATCTGAATAGATTCTCAGTATGGATTTAATTTATGATGGCTTATAATTTCAGTTTTGTTTTGTTTTTTCCTGTGTTGACCATGGTTTCTAACAGGTATTCTTAGCTTAGAGCTTAATAGTGATTCCTGGTTTTTTAAAGTGATAAATTTTATAATTCATAAATAATTTGATGTATTGGGAAACTGCAGTCTCCATGGTATTCTAGATCCCTTCTTGTACTTTACTGTTTGTATTTTAAACTTTTATTCTTTTTATACCTTTTTATTTCTTTTTGTTATACTTCTTCATGAAAACATTTAATTAAAAAAAAACTGTATGGGCACCAGTCCATGACCCACCAACCAACTTTCCCCTCCAAAGCCAGCCATTTTGACCCCAATTTCTTTAATGTAATTTGTAGCTCTTAGAAAATGGTGTGGGGGGGATGGGAATGTGATTTTGGGATAAAAGGGGTTCCTTTTCATAGTTATAAATACTCATTTTCAAGGATAGCTATGTTTATTGAAAGGGAGATGGGTCTTTTCCATCATCTGTCACCCTTCCATCTGCTGCCCCTCAGATTTGACTGTCAGGCTTCCAGAATCTTCCAAGAGACATCCAAATTACAGCAAAAAGCCAAAAGTTGTAAGCAGTAACACTGTGTTTGTTTTCTTACCAAGGTAAATGTTTGGTCATGAAATAGATTGCAGAGAACCTCATGTTGAGCTGCCTGCAATATATGACTCATTAAGGGAATTAAGAAGATCTTAATGCTCCAATAAATGCCACACAGTTGGAAAATGAGGACTGCACCAGTAAATCCCAGCTGAACATTTGGAATTCATTGGCCTGATTCTTTTTTTTTTGTTGTTGTTAACATCCTACTCCATACTTTCATGACTAATGGCTTACCTTCTCCTCAACAGGCCTGCCCAGATGGTTACATCAGTTTGGAAAGCAGAGCTGGTTGCAAGCCATGTCCCAATGGCTTCTGGTGTGACCCACAGACAGGTTGGCAGGGAGGTTGCATCCCTGGTCAGTATTCACCAGAGGGAGAGATGGACTGTCAGGAATGCCCCAAAGGATATATCTGCCCTAATGGACAAGAGAAACGGGTACGGTATGTCAGCTAATGGTGGTTGGACACATTTTTTAAGGTCTCCCTCTCCAAATACCCATATTTCCTCTTTCTTTTAAATTTGCCTTCAGTTAGTGAAAGAGGTTCCGCTTTCTTTCCCAACAGCATTAAACCATTTTAACACAGTTTATTTCTTCTGTATTTTATTTTCACAATATAAATAATGAAGCATGGACAATTTACAAGAAGCTCATTTTCACTGTGAGTTTTCTTGTGAAAGGCAAAGAGGATATAATATAATCTCACCCTGAAAGATGACTCTGGAGAAGCAGTGTTCCACTTGATTATTTATAAGTGGAGTTAAAGATGCTCCAGCAGATATACTGTAAGTGTATCCGTAGAAACATGGAATTGAAAGGAATGAATGTTGGAAGAGTGAAGGAAACTTGGTTGTTCTACTCCATCTATGGTGAATGTTTTAAAATCAAACTGGAAATCCATTCCTGTGTGTTTGTGTTGTGCGTGTGTGTGTGTATTGCCCAGCTTGGTTTTGAAATATTCACGATAGATATTGTAGATAGATAGATAGATAGATAGATAGATAGATAGATAGATAGATAGATAGATATCTGTCTGTGCATGTATATGTGTACTTAGAATGGAGAATGCATAGGGATACTATCAGAATTTGATATATGAACACTGAATGTTCATGGAAAAATCATCTACAATCCCTGAAATACTTAATATGTTTCCAGAAATCATTTACTGTGTATTCACAGAGCTGAGCAGATGTGAGTAATGCATGTATGTATGACCCACATACATTACTCTTATGTCAGTTATGGTGATCTGTATGTGATAGGTACATATTCACACATACATACACATGCACGCACACATGCATGTTTAGGTTTGAGCATATTTCCTCTCTTTCCTCTCTTTAGCATTGTCTAGGAGGTCATGAACCTGACCCCAGCCACACATCTTGTGTTCCCTGTTTCCCTGGTTTTTTCACCACTGAGGGATCTCCAGAGTGCCAGCCCTGCCCAACAGGTAAGCCAACAACTGGGGCATCCCCACCATTGAGAACCAGATATTTATGACCATCAAAAGTGCCTCTTCTTTGGCTTCTAAGACCTTGAATTATTTCTGATTAAAACAGTGGCTGAGAAAGTATCAAGATAAAACAGAATATGAAATGTTCTGCAATGGTTCCAGTTCTTTAGGTGCATTTCCACCCATATGTCAACTGTTGATTGGGAGGTCATATGTGAAGCCTAGTGTGGCTCAATCAGCTCATGCCAAAGTCCATTATTTTTCATACAAATGTGCACTACATGTATCCAATCTGAGTAGGTCACTTTTGGTAGTGACTGAAGGGATATGACCCATGGGTGAAAACACAGGGTTTAGCTTAAAGGAATGAGAAGTACATCTGAAGCCAGCTCTATATAATGTAACATACTATTTGATAGCTCTGGGTGCTTTAATCTGGAATTTTGGTACATTCCAGCAGCTTACAGTCAAGCACTGAAACTGCAATTTTGCAGGCATGAAACATGACCCTGGGAGATATTGAATAGTTTTGACTTATATCATCAAAAGACCTGAATTCTTGGACAAGATTTTCCCCAGTATCTCTGTATTCCACAACAAAAACTGAACTGGGTTTTTGTGCAGGTGATTTAAACTAACAGCATTGATTTGGGAATGTCAGGGGGTGGGGAGGGGGGCGTGAGATCCTCCCTGAATTGGGAGGGACAGGTTCAATAACTTTAGGTGCCTTTTCAGTCATGCAGTTCTACGATTCAAAGCAACTTGGCCGGATCAATAATAAAGGCTTTGGGAAAGTGGGAAACAATGTCTGGAAGATTAGATGTGCTCCCTGAGTGTATAAGTGAATTCTCAATTGTCCTTTATAAGCCATTTAAAGAGCTGCTGCCTCTTAACTATCATGGACTCTCCCTGCTTGATATTCTGGAGAAGGCTTGATAATCCTATCCTTGGGATATCACCAGCCTATCTTTTTGGGAACGAGAGGGGTGTTGCAAATTCATCACGATGACATTAGTGCTGAACCAGGTTTGACAGGAGAATGGGCAGGGGTGAACTCAGGCCTTTGTTGTTGGTTTTTTGTTTTTTGTTTAAAGAAGCAATTGCTTTTAAGAATTATGGAAGCGCAGAATATTATTAGAGATGATTAATTGGCTGTAATGGCTCAGAAAATTACAAGGAAAGACAATCAGCTAATACCACAGGGCTCTTTGTATTGCACAGTTTCTCCTGCCATAAAATTGGGTTGGAAGGGAACCAAGTATCCAAAAAAAAAAAAAAAATCATACTGGGATCCCCCCAGCTCTTTCTCTGAAAATGGGAGAAGCTTGAAGAAAATCTGTGAAAATAGTCAGAATGTGTTTTTTTCCCCCAACCATTAGGAGAAAATAGGAAATAAATAGGTGAGACTTTACCCCCTAAGACTTCTACAAAAGGAAATACATTTCTACATGTGGAGTCCTTGGTGCTCTCTAAGTGTGGTTGTTTGCTTGCAGACGTTTCATTATCCGACTAGGGAACATCATCAAATTTCAAACGTTCAGACAAATTTCAAATAAATTTCAAACTTTCAGACAAATTTCAAATAAATTTCAAACTTTCAGACAAATTTCAAATAAATTTCAAACTTTCAGACAAATTTCAAACATCATCATATTTCTACATGTGCTATAAGACTGATCTGTCTCCTATCCTCTCACAGGCACACTCTGGAATGCATATAGTAAATAAAACAACTTGCAAGTTGCTATAGTATAATTTGAAGAACTATTAAAAAGAGAGTTTGGGGAGGTAGTTGTTTTGTTTTGTAAATCAATGAACCTGAATCCATCAACATTCAAAAGCAACTGTTTGGGGCCCAAAGGTTACACATTGTCATACTATTCAAAGGATGGCTACAACAAAGAAGTAATGGGGCAGAGCCTGATTTTGATTGGATTGAACTGAACTGAATTTAAATGACATGAAATTGAGTCCGTGAATATGATTATTCTGCATTAGGACTGTGCAACATTTTGAGTCAGGAATTTCCTTTGAAGGCAATTTCATCTAATATCTGAACTGCATTGACATTCAGAAGTGAATAAAAAACCTGAGTTGTCAAATCAGGACAGCTTTGAATTGATTTGGCTGGTTGATTTTGACTATTTCTCCATATGCAAAAATCTGAATCAATGAGATGATTTCACCCAGCTCTAATAATCGTGCACATTTTCTGAATCAAATTGACAAAGTTGGAACAGGGCTGATCCACACTCTCTTCCTGAAGTTAAGATATTAGCTTCTAAATCCAGACAAGATAATCCAGGTCACGTGTTTAGGACTAAAGCTTCTTGTGAACACCAGGCCCTCCTCTTGTTTGAGACCTGCTCCTCCATTGGAAGCTAGAGCATATGCTGAGTAATTCGGGTACTTTCCACTGATCTCAGTAACTTGAATCTGAAATGAGAATCCTCTTAATTAAATAATGAAGGGTTCCTGTATATTGGGTGTCTTGATATCACAAGGTAAAAGGCCAAGTAGAATAATAGATGCTCAGTGAAAAGCTTGTGGACTGCATTCAGTACTAATCTGTAAGCCACTATTATGGAAATAAGATAATGTTTGAGGTTTAAGTTCCTGGTCTTAGATTTCTAGAGTAAGAAACCTAGATTAATACTAATCTAATATTAACATTTGATGAATAGTAAACAGTCTTCTTGGAGTGTTCATTGTCTCAAATACAGAATTAGGAGGCAATATACAAGTAGTTCTTGCTTAATGACCATTCCTTTAATGATGGTTCAGACTTACGATGGTGCTGAAAAAAACGACTTGCAACCAGTCCTCACACTTAAACCGTCACAGCATCTCCATGGTCACATGATTGCAACTTGGGCACTTGGAAACCAGTTCACATTTCTGGCTCTTGCACTGTAACATGATCACGTGATTGCCATTTTCGACCTTCCTGGCTAGCTTCTGGCAAGGAAAATCAATGGGGAACCATGTGATTTGCTTAATGACCACCTGGTTTGCTTAACACCCACAGTGATTCGCTTAACGACTGCTACAAAAAAGGTCATAAAATTTCATCAGATTCACTTAATGACCACTTCACTTAGCAACCAAACTTCTGGTCCAATTGTGATTGTTAAGCAAGGACTACCTATATAGGCCAGTGTTTCTCAACCTAGACAACTTTAAGATGTGTGGACTTCAACTCTCAGAATTCCCCAGCCAGCATGCTGGCTGGGGAATTCTGGCAGTTGAAGTCCACACATCTTAAAGTTGCTAAAGTTGAGAAACACTGCGATAGGGTCTTAGGCAATACCTGCAGATCAGCACAGATTACTGTAATTTCAATCCACTAATCATGTTAGAATGAAATACAAGATCTTTGTTGTCTAAACAAGTACTCCCCCTTTCTTTTACAGAATCACATTTTAAAATCAAATATCCAGTTTGACACATCTGTCTAGATTTTCTTCATCACCTTCTCAGCAACAGGAACCATAGTTGAAGGCCACCTTCCAGGCTGTAGAACTCTGGCCAAAGGTGTAAACCACAACGCTGGCATATAGTTAGTCCATCTATTCCAATGTAATCTTCATGAAAAACTGTATCTTAGGTTTGGCAGGAGGAAACAGAATGAGTGGGGTAAGGTTTTGATCTGTAAGATCACCCTGCTTTCCTCATTTTCTTCCTCTAATGGGATTCCATTGGTCTCCTAAGTTCATCAACAGTTCAGGCCATTAGTTTTTATTTCCCCCCCAAAAAAAGCAGCTAAATGCATGCTATCAGAAACTTAGAAATGTTGAAGAATACAACTCTTTGAGCCAGCCAACCTTTCTGTCCAGCAAAGCTTCCCATTTAGGAAAGCTGCTTTCCTAAGCAAGTTCCTATCAGTACTAATCAATGCCTATCAATATTAATACTGTCTTTGTCTTTATTGATTGTATGAGCTGCAGTACAATCATGTTGGTGCTATAGGAATGTACCTCCTGGTCTCCTTTACTTGCTTGTTTGTTTTTGCAGGGCATTATTGTCCTCATGGTGGGACTGTTCAGCCAATCCCATGTCCCCCTGGCTCTTGGGCTCATGCTCCCAGACAAATCAAGTGCCGAAGAGATAACAAAAGTTCTTGCTGTCCAGACAACATGGCTGAGATGCTGTTTGCCTGGAAATCTGTTCGCTCTGCTGGAGGTCTACAAAGCCAACGCTGTACTTCAGGTTGTACCTTTGCACTTGTTTCCCTTTTGCTGATTTGTTTTACCTACTTGATACTTGGGGACTCAAAGCCTTATTTGATGCTGCAGAGAGGGCAAAATTCAGGCCAACATTGATTTCATTTTTGAAGCAGTTCATCAAAACAAATGAAGTTTGGAGGTGAGAATCTTTGGTGTGGGAGTGATCAAACCATGGAAGCCATTCCAACTAGAAGTCTATCTGACTCTATTATTATCTGAAGACACAACCATTCTACCAATCATTTAATGCATTTGGCAACTTGCTTACTATTGTGGTCTTCACATTTTTATACATCCGTAAATTTAGATATCAATTTATTTCAAGATTCAGATTCCACTTTCATGGCAGCTCCAGCACTTGCATCTGGTACAGTTCTGGTTTTCTTCCTGCTTATTCCCTGTCGCTTAACCCAAATGATATGCTACTTGCTGTGGCTGATGTCCCCTTACCTCTGTGTCCAGCTAAGCCTGACTAGGCTATGTTCACAACCAAATCATTTAAAACCATTGCCACTGTTTCCATGAAACATGATAAACCGTATGAGTTACAGTTTAACTGTAATGTCTTAATGTCTTAATGTCATGTATGAACCTAACAGGCTGGGATCATTTGTGGAACAATGTCCTGCACAAGCCCATGAAATTAATTAATTTACTATCCAAGTTAAAGTTGTTGTGTAAACACAGTCATTGTAGTCATATACAGTGACGGTCTCCAATTTGGGAGTAGTCACCTTCTCAAGGACAACACCTTGGTTTGAAGAAGGAATGCTATTGAAGGGATCTGAAAGATGCATCTCAACCCACAGGTTATTTTCTTAGTGCTGGACTGACCACAGCTCTGTGCCCCAGAGGAAGTTTTGAGCCCAGAGAAAAATCCCTAAAGCTCAGCAACAGATCTTCATACTTCCCAGGTTTGTACTTCAAAGAATCTGTGTTCTGCACAATGGGAGAAAGTGTCTGGCCCTAAATCACACTGATAATTAGGCTCTTCCACAGAGCCTGACAGTTATAGTGCTTATTTACTACCCTGTGGCATAAAGCAAGGCAAGTTAGATACCAAGGAAAATTCCTAGAAATCTGTGTGTAAAGGCTTTTGAGAATTATTAGTGTGTGTATGTATCTATCTGCACATACATATCCTAATATTTAAATGTCTTTGTTGTGTCTCTTACATGTATAGATACATAAACATGTCTATAGAGAGAATTGGGTGATAAACTTCTTGGAAGTCACTAGTATTTTACAAAGAACTAAAACCAGATTCCATGCAAGTAGGTAGAACTTGGTAGATAACTCAACACATCCAAAATTTGATTGAACAAATTATATTGAATAATTTGATGAGCCATAAGAAGAAGGGCTGAAGCAGGATGGAAGGGCCAAGGTTATTGTTTTGGGTTTGATGGAGCTACCTTAACAGCAAAAGGGTTAAGCTATTCTCCTAAAACGTATTTGTTGTTAGAACTATACACAAATCTAACACAATTTAGTAAGCTGTCAGTTCTTACCCACTGTAATCTCTTCAAAAATGCATTCTGGACATCCCTATTAGTCGGGCTGATCCTTGCTCAGCTAGTAAATTGCTCTCCAGATTTCATATACAATAGTTCCTTTCTGGTTTTATTGGCAAGATGTATGTTGTACTAGACTCACTAAGAGCATTCTCCATCTTTTTGACATGCAGGCATAAGCTATCAGCAATGTCTGGGATAGGGTTAGCCCGACCATGAATGGAGCAGCTGTTTCAGCAGATACTGCTGTTGTGAAAGGGCAGGACATTCTTCATGATTTAATGTATTATTGTGACATTTTGCCACCAGAAAGAGAATGTACACATTTTCTGCAGAACTCTGCAGCTTGACTTGAGATATTATGCTCCTTTACTACAAAAAACATGGTTTCTTGGGCTATCCATGATTGTGGGTATGAAGTATGAGATTTGGGACTGGATGGAATGCTGAGGTCTACCTACAGCAGCATCCATCTCCAGATATGGCCAGTTGCAGGGTAATATAGAAGATGGGAGTGCAATAGGAAAGCTGGCAAACTGGTAGAGGAACATGGAGGCAGGAGTACCACTTTCCATTCCTGTTGTCTCTCATTTTATGCTTCTGCTAGTTGAAAGGCCAGCACATTCCTGGGAGAATTGAATTGCAAAGAGTTAGGTAGCTGATGGAGCCCATTCCATGGGCTCATTTCATTAACATCCACTAGAATAAGAGATGGATAGCCTGGCCAGTGGTCTTTGTCATAACTAATAATACCTGTAAGTAAAATAAACCCACTTTTATTACAAATGACTCCATGATCAGCCTCCTTTAAAGCTAAGAGCACCTTCATGAATATGTACATGGCATGCTTCCTCTGGGCTGATTGATCCTGTGGGATCAACCCAGGATACACAGAGATGCCACTTAACTGATATCATTAAGGATAAATTGTCATTATCAATATCTATTACCTAAAGAAGCATAGAATGCAGAAACTGGTACTGTTCAGGATTTATACAGCTAAGCAGAATCCCTGAACAAAAGAAAATGAATTTGATCCATGATCTTCATTTATAAATATTCATTTATTTGTGGGATTTATTAATCCTCTTAATCTGATCAAGTGCCCTCAACTTCCAAGAAGTCACTGATGTTCCTTGAGCAACACCCCACATTGTCCACAATGGATTTCAGAAAAAGCATGAGAAGAGAAGGTACACTGAAGTTACCAGATATGATTCTGAGCAGTTTCCACCTAGAAACCTGGCCAGAAAAGAAGACCCTTCTTGGGTGATGAAGTGTGGTTGAGCTGGTGGGTTCCTTGAACCTGAAAAATAATCTTAATGAGAGAATTATTGGCATTTCAAACTTCAGGAGCCAGTGTCTGAAGGAGTTATAGGATAGGATCATGTCCAAAGTTGCTTCAAGCACTGAGCATATTTTCACCTTTCAGAGGAAATTGTGGACAGCCTTTTCACAGTGATATCATTTGGATAAAATTTGTCAATGTTTCTGGAGTTGGTTCCCAGCAAGTAACCCTTGTTCTGTATTAAAACAATGGACATTTCTCATTCACTGGGTTTAGATTAACAAATCTCCTTCTTTAGACAGATCAGTAATTACAGGAAAAGCAAAGCAAAGTGTGAATATTTTCCATAAGGTTTTCATTTACAGCTCCTGAAAATATAGAAAATGTCAGATTCACCATAGCTGTTTTTCTTTTAAAAAAAAACAAATTGCAGCCACATATGTTCTTTAAACATTCTGAATCCCTACACCTCCTTTTTCTTTTTCTTTTTAATTATCTTCTGGATTAATAGTCATTATTCTTAGAGCAGCATTTTTAGACCCTGTGCTATAATGAGTGGGGAAATCTGTTCAACGTGAGCGAATTTTGAAAATTAACAAGTAATTGGGCAAACTCATTTTTAAAAAAAAAAAAAAGAAAATCTGAGGGTGGCACACATCATAAGATGCTCTTGTTTCATTTCTTTTGATAATTGTTATTTGTCTTTAATTACCCCCATCCCCCAACACACTTGTGAGTGGAATAAAATATGATTGTTTTTTCCAGTGAAGCAAGCCATATTTATGTAACAAGGATGCTTCATAGACTTCAGTCTGCCACCTAATTGTTGCACAGACCATCAGATTTGGAGCTGGGTGAGGATAGATATAGGTGATGCTGAAGGATCTTGCTGAAATCATTTCAAGGACATTTTGTGAGATTGTTCATGTAAATTGAACCAACAGCATTTGAGCATCTCTTGCAGAGCCTGAACCTAGATTTCTTTCCCCTTTTGTGATTGTTTTAATAATCCTTCATGCCAATCATATAAGAGTATATGATGGTAGAGAAGGACAAGATAGAATATTAAGTCTCAAGCTGGGCTCAAAGCTAGCCCTGTGCCAAACAGTGGTTTGTTTGACTTTGTCCTTAGGCAAACCCAGATTTTGTGGTTTGGACACTGCAGTTTACTGTGTTGTGTGAACCAAACCCTATTATGGTTTATTCAGTATATTATGATTAAACAAACCATGGCTTTGCAGAATGTATGAACCTGGTCTTAGCATGACACTTCCACAGTCCAAATATCCTGTTGCTTCCTTAACAAAATAGCCTAGCTCTAAATCTCCAGGGAGGGGCAAATAAACCAGGCTACATTTAGCCTTTGATTGTGTGGATTTTTAATCTTGTCCTTTTTCTCATTGTCTGGACTAGATCTCCTTGGGGTAGAATTGAGAATCTTGAATTCCCTGTGCATTGTGCAGTTGTCCCAGTGAGCTATTGAAAATGCATTTTACAATGTCTTCTAAAACATTCCAGAATAAAATCTCTATCCCTGGACTGCCCTCACCCATCCTTGCTAGCTATTATATCCTCTTGCTAAGCAGGAGGTTCTACAGAAAGTTTCCTATTTGGGGCTGGAATCTTGCCTGAGCAACGCAAAAGTTATTTTAGAGCTGGACATTATCCAAAACTGTGCAACCAAAATTATAAAGGGGCCACAGCAGCCTTTGGAGCTGTTTAACCTGGAATGGAGGTGGCTAAAGAAGATAAGGAGAAGTATATAAAGTCATACATGACAAATATATAGAGCAAGTTTTTCTCCCTTTCTTACAGCATTAAACTTTGCAGCCATTCATTAAAGCTAAATCCAGGGACAGCCAGGTGTAAGAAAAGGACACACCTCTTTCTTTCTTTCTTTTAAAGAATTTTATTAAGTTTAAAGCAAAGATAAAAACTACAAAAAAGAAAAAAAACTACAAAAAGAAAAAAAAGAAACTAAATAAGTAAGAAACACACCTCTTTCCAAGAAATTATGAAATTTTCTGTGTTCAGGTGTGCCATGGCTAGTACAGATAGCCCTCATTTAGTGACCACAATTGGGACCGGCAACTCGGTCATTAAGGGAAGTAGTCACTACGTGAAACTGTGACTGCGCTTATGGTCTTACTAAAACACCAGGAACTGAGCTCAACTCTAAGAAGACTTTCATTTTCTGGCTTGCCTCCTACTTGCAGATTCAGCACTCATGGTTCCTATCAGCCAAGCCTCTGCTTGCTTGCTTGCTTGCTTGACTGATTGATTATCATTTTTGACTCCTAGAGACCACATAGATAGACCACGTAAAGAAATACCCTGACTGCTATTTCACTCTACTTTTGGACTAATTAACTTCTGGATCTCTCTCAATGCTTCATCCGGCTCTGCTTTCCATCATGACTGCATGCCCCACTATCAATGTCTCAACAATCCTGCAGATCATTTTTCATAGCTCTGGAGGGGACCACGCTGCAAGTGCGTATCATGAATCAGGGGAAATGCATCTCTATCTCACCCAAAATTAATGTGGATATGACATCACATCCCCTGGTTCTTCTGTTATCTGGGAAACCTTGTATTCTGCTGCATTTTGCAACCAGCATGAATGTCTAAGCCGTGCCCAGAAGACCACAGATTCCTGCAGGCTTTGCTAAAATAAGGAGCTGACAACAGCAGAGATGTGGGAGAACCTCTGCTTGGGGAAGATCGCATATGCTTTACATGCAAAATGGTCCCAGTCTCTGTCTTCCTCATCTCATTTCTGGTGTAAAAGATCACACAACCGTTTATAGAAGTGTTCCTTTTTGATCAGCAATCCTAAAGAGCCACTTCCTGTCACATATGCACAAGGAAGATGGAATATAAATATTTTCATAATCAAAAAAATCTTTCTCTGGGTTAGGGATACTTGGAGATTTAGATTCAAAAATCTACGGCAGTGTTTCTCAACCTTAGCAACTTTAAGATGTGCATGCTGGCTGAGGAATTCTGGGAGTTGAAGTCCACACATCTTAAAGTTGCTAAAGTTGAGAAACACTGATCTAGAGAATATGAAGCTGGGGAAAATAGACCAATAGGCTACTCACTGTCACTCATGCCCTTGTGACCTCCTGTTTGGACTATTGCAATGCGCTTTACCTAGGGCTGCCCTTGAAGAGCATTCGGAAGCTTCAGCCGGTGCAGAATGCAGCTGCCCAGGTTGTAAATAGTGTTGGCTACTCGGCACAAGTAACACCACTGCTTGGGGAGCTGCACTGGTTGCCAGTGTGTTTCCAGGTGCAATTCTGGAGGAACCTGAGGGACCATCTTCTCCCAGTTGTTTCTACCCGTCCAATCTGGTCCAGCAGGATGGGCCTGCTCCTGGTCCCATCAGCCAAGGAATGTTGGCTGGTGGAGACCAGGAGACCTGCCTTTCCTGCTGTGGTGCCTGCCCTCTGGAACATCCTTCCTCCTGAGATTAGCCCTGACTCTACTGGCTTTCCAGAAGGCCTTGAAGACCTGACTTTGTGCCCAGGCCTGGGGCCCCAAGTGTGTGAATGGCCCCATTTCATGGTTGTGCTGATACTGATGGTTTTTAAGATCTCTCAGCTGTATTTATATTTATATTTTATTTTTTGTAGTTTTAATTGTTTGTTTTTATTATTGTAAGCTGCCCAGAGTCACTGGTTTGAGATGGGTGGCTATATAAAATGAAAGAATGAATGAATGAATGAATGAATGAATGGGTTTGATTTACAGTAAGGCAGCTTCCTATATTATTAAATACAAGTAAAACCCAGAGGGTGGGTCATTTTGTGGATGTTCAGACAACCGAGCAGATTTGGGAGATGGGGAAGTTCTTTTAAAATAGCCTGCTTCTGCTAGAATGGCTTGTCTACCTAGCAGACCTCAACTGATTTAAATGCTTTCCCCTAAGGCTTCCCCTAAGGAATCCTAGGAGTTTTAGTATGGGAAGAATCAGGATTCCTGCTGGAGAACTCCAATTTCCTGAGAAGAAAGGATGACCATTAAATTAACCAGGAATGAAACTATGCCCTTGAGTTTAATATACATATTTTTTTTTTCCTCCTCCCAGGCTTGCTTTCTTTATTGGATGTGTTGCAGATGTTCACACTGCAGGACTTCCATGCATTGGTCTTAGCCTCTGGGTGGCCCTTTATGGGCCATCAGGAAATGGGTCCCAATAATAATGCCTAGATGTCGGCACTCATTCCAGCCAGTCACGCATCCTTTCCTCCTCTTCCTGGTTATCTTATTGTCTCCCACTCTTAAAACCAGAATGATGTGGCTCCATTGTTCAAGCAGCTCACTTCCCTAGCCCCATATCATGTTTGGATTTGTTTCTTATCCATGCAGGCATCTCCGTATTTATACTAAGTCTATTGCCAGTCTCTGAAATCTATTCATTGCTTTCCATTCGGAACACAAATGCAGGCTTAGCATTCCCACCCACCCACCACATACACACCTTTTAATATAAAGATCTGGCTTTTGCCCACCAAGCCCTGGGTGTTCTTGATTTTAACTACATTAGAAAAGAGTCTGTGGGGAATTTGCACTCATAACAAAATATAGGAACTTGAAATTCAGTGTTTCTCTCTTCATGTGAAATGGTGAACAAAACTCTACTCTCTTGTACATTATTTCCTGCAAATGTGTGTGTGTGTGTACACACACAAACACACACACACACAAACACATATTATTATATCCTATAAAAGTATTTGTTCAATGCATGTGTATACATCTGTTATATATTGCCTGTACAAGCATTAGTCCAATGGCAGCACCTGCTGGTGAATTTCTCCTGTCTAAGAACCTGGGAAGCAGTTGCCTTGGCTCTTAATCCCTCCCACCTGTTTCCCAAGAACTGTCACAGCCCTTTCCTTGTGCACCAAGAAAGCTTTGTGCTTATCTCCACCCACCAAAACCTGATCCCTTTATATACATTTTAAAAAAGAATCCAGGAATTTCAATCATTCTGCAGAATGATTGCTCGACTGCAGCCAGTTCTGTGTCCCCAACTTGTTTGACAGGGTTAGGAATTGCTAGAAGGTAAGTATGAATTAGAATTCTTGGGAAGAGATCATTACTATCGGCATGATATTTATATTCAGCTGTTCTTTCTTTTCCTATCCTTCTGACTTCCCATCCAGAGCTCAAACAGTGTCTAAAGTGCCCTGTTGGATATTTTTGTCCTAATGGAGTGAGTTATCCAAACCCATGCCCAGTGGGGACTTACAATCCTCTCCAGGGACAAGATGAATCCACAGACTGTAGAGTCTGTCCTGCTGGTAAAGCCTGCACCCAAACTGGCTTGGCTCAGCCAGACTCAGATTGCATGCCAGGGTGAGTATATTATTCCTCTCTGAAGCTACCATCTTTTAGGGAAATCCAAGTGGCCATCCAAGTTCATGCACCAATTGGGTGGGTTTCTTGCATGCCTGACTTTTGGCAACAAACGAACTGATCTTTAGAGGAATAACAAAGGTTTTCTTGGTGCATCGCGCTCTGTTTGCAAGGAAATGCCATATGATGCGTAGATGCAAAGCACTGAGTCTCTTCTTACAGGATAGGACTAAGTAGCTTTCTGCCACAGAACAGCAGTTTCCTCTTCCTTTGAAGAAAAAACGTTAAAGAATTTGAAAAAGCAAAAAGGGTATTGCCAGGGGAACAGGACAGCTGGGCTGCTACTAGCCACTTTTCAAGAAGAACTGCTACTTGGAATATCACCACTAGATAAAGTTGATCTATTCCAACCTGCTGTTGTCCAGAGCGGCCAGCCAGATGGTTTTGAGAATTCCTTCAGCATCATTTTGAAGACTACCCTTTGACCTTGTTTTTGTCCAAGGAATAATTGCTCTCTGCTCCTGAAGATTGTATATAGCCATCATGGCTGTCAGCCATGGACAGGCCACTCCTATTCTCCGTGCCTTGTCCAATCCATTCTAATAGCCAAGAAGGTTAAAACAGCTTAACTAGCATAAAAGTCAGGGCTCTTGGTGATTATCCCTGGAATTCTGTTACTTCTTCTCATCGATTCTGGCCTTTCTCCTTCTTTTTGCATATTTTGCTGATGCTTGGAATTCTCTCTTTTCTATTCCTCCTTTAAATGAGGCTTTAAAGGTTTGATCTCTCTCTCTCTCTGGCTCCGGAAGAACTAAATGGTGGTTAATTTCAAAAGGCTGAAATTAGGGGAGCACGGTAGAGTACCCCTTGGTGGAATTGGCACAGAACCTGTTTCCTGGATTACCCGCATTTCTGGCATTGTACAATGCAGTAAACCAGCAACTAACAAGCCAGGCTGCATTTGCACAACAAGTTAAGCCATCAAGATTAAAACTAACCAAGTTTAGTGTCTGTGTGAGACACAACATGACTATGATAACCCATTACTCCCATGCAGTCATGGCAAGGAATCATTAGGCATGGAGCCCTTTCTTAGTGAAAGAGCACAATGGTTTTAGCACTGGTAGTAACTTATTTCCCTTCTGAAGGTTTAGTACTTGACTTGAATGTTAGGGTAGTAGCCTGAATAACCCTTTTTTCATTAGGTATGTTTGTCCAACTGGTTCTTCCAGCCCTCATTCCCCCAGCAACGCTTGTCCTCCAGGAACATTCAGCAACCGTTCTGACCTATTTGATAAATCCCAGTGTGAAACTTGTCCAGAGAGATTGGTCTGTGTAAGAGGTATGTTGCTTCAGATTTTTGGGTGTGCATTATTCTGACAAGCTGAGTAAGTCCCCATTGCTGATCAAGGAGTAACCTGGGATGATGTACTCATAAACCACCAGGGCTTTAGAAGGAGATGGGATCCATCATACTCTGCCCCTTGTCAGATATTTAACAGTTGTTTTTATTCCGTATCCTATTCTTTCCTACATCTCAGTATTGATTGTCTATTTGCCAACCCAACACTCTGATCCCCCTAACCATAAAAGAAACTCAACTTAGAATTTTAAAAAGATTCTGGACTGCCATATTTAGATGAAGACTAGAGAACTTTGTTTCCCCCTAAGAATTGAGATCCAGCTTAGAAATTATCCCAAGAATTGCATCGTAATGGTAGGTGGGACTAAAGTCAAAGTGAATCGGTCCAAAGTACAAGAAATTATTCAAAGTGCAAGAAGCCTATGCACATGTACTCTGTGTCATGGTTCCTGTTCCAATGTTCCTGTGAACATCGTAACCAGTTCCCATGCCATGCTGGTGTTGACACATGTTACTGTTTGGGAGGGGGCTGCTCTTGTTCTTTGTACCAGGCACTGATGTAGAGACTTTGAGAAAGTCTATTTGGGTTATCTCACCTGTTCAAGGACACTTGAAGACTGGCAGGAACCGTTAGGAACACCTGCAGGCTGCGGGGAGTGGATTCTTACTGACTCTGGGGGGAGGGATTGGAACTGTCTAAGCTTTAATTGTTTGAAAGACCCGCACTTTTGCCATTCTCAGCTTTGCTCTTGAACTTGCATACTATCCAGTAATAAATCAGATATCCATAAGCTTCTTGTTTGGTTGAGTCTGGTTGGAAACTTGGGTAGGCGTTCGTAACACTCTGATTCACACCGTACATCTTTCAGAGCTGTATGGGAAGTCTGCAGGAGAGATTAGGTGGGTAGACCAACGATTTCCCACCCTGCTTTAGAGAGAGACGATGTTGGCATGATTTGAATACAACCCTCAGAAAATGCTACACTTTGCAAGACCATTTGCACGGAGCTGTACTTGATCCTTGCCCAATGGTGCCCTCCTGTTGGAACTACAGAGGCAGAGTTCCCAGCCAGCACAGGAAAGTTCTTCGACTGGATCTAAATCAGGGTCTCACACACATTGTTGTCAATTCTTCTTTCCAAAGGCTCAGGGGGAAAGCAGAGACCACCTGCCCCATGCCCAGTGGGACACTACTGCCCTCCAGGTACCAAACATCCAACACAATACAAGTGTGCACCCGGCATGTGGAGCAACAAGTCAGGTCTAGCAGCAGAAAAAGAGTGTGCACCATGTCCAGCAGGATGGTTTTGCCTGGCAGGAGCCAGTACTCCTTCAGGAAGGTGCAGCCCTGGACATTTCTGTCCAGAAGGTAAGATGAATCCAACCAAGATGAGCTGGTTCAGGTTTTTTCTGGGGCATATTTGTGTGCCCTTAAGTCAGAACCAGTACAGATGTGATAAGATCAGGGGCCCTAAAGAACATGTCCAAGGAGATGTGAGACCCAAGATTAAACTCAGAGACTTTAGCAGACTTCTCACTTACAGAACTCAAGGAAATAAGGATTAGCTATATTTGATATGGATTTTTGTGATTTCAAAGTTCTTTTCTTATCTCCTTATAGTGTGCACAGGTATATACCATAAAGACCCAGAAGTTGTCTCACTGTATCAGCCCAATGTTACATCCAGACCAGTGTTTCTCAACCTTGGCCACTTTAAGATGTGTGGACTTCAGTGCTGGCTGGGGAATTCTGGGAGTTGAAGTCCACACATCTTAAAGTGGCCAACGTTGAGAAACACTGCTACAGGAGAATAATGGGGGATAACTCAGGGTACTGTCTTTTTCTGTCAGTGTGCTGTCTGCTTCTGACAAATATAGATCTTCTATCTTGCCTGCTTTATTTTACTCTGCATGTTCTATCTTGTAGCTCTACTTTGTAGGTTTTATTTAATAAGTTTTATTCAGAACTGCTCACCTAGCAGTTCGAAAACATGCAAAAGTGAGTAGATTAATAGGTACCACTTTGGCAGGAAGGTAACGGCGTTCCGTGTAGTCATGCTGGCCACATGACCACGGAGGGGTCTACGGACAACGCCGGCTCAGCGGCTTAGAAACGGAGATGAGTACCGCCCCCTAGAGTCGGATACGACTGGACTTTACGTCAAGGGAAACCTTTACCCTTATTCAGTCCAGGTCACTGACCTGTAATAAAGAACTCGATAGGCCAATGTTTCCCTTTCTTTTCCCTCTTACCCATGATTACGCTTTGTGTCTTCTGTCTTTCTGGATCAGGTACTCAAGCAAGTACTCAGTTTCCATGCCCAGCAGGAACTTACAGCACCAGACTGGGGAATGGTAACACAGATGACTGCATTTCCTGTCCAAGGGGAGCCTATTGCCCCAAAGCGACCACCAAGCCGGTGCTCTGCCCATTGTAAGTCAAACCATCAAGCTGTCCCATTCTTTGATATCATAATGCGAATCCACAATTGGATTCATGATTCTGATAAATAAGCAAAAGCATAGAGTCTTTGTGAGCTATGATAAGGACACTGTCGGGGACTTTTACCAGATATGGCTTCAGGTCCCTTCAGACACAAAATGAGTCCCCACTGATCAGCTGACAGGGTGGCTGGCTTTCCATCATGTTATTTCCATCAGGATCTGGCATCTTCCTGCTGTGCCTCTGCCAGCTAACTGATAGAAGCTCCATTCACTTCCCATGTGGACTTGAAATCCTAGTTAGTCCCTAGGAGTGTCTTATTATAGACTGGGTTTGTCCCTGATCTTTCCTACCACCGTATCTTTTTTTTTTTAAATCCCAGACAGCTAGCTCTTTTTAGAATATGTCCCTGCAAGGATGTGTCCCAGTCTTCCTTGGGCAAACTGAGATGGCTGCCTTGGGTGACCAATGATGGAGACACCAGGGGCAGGGAGCTACTGAAAAGCAGAGGGGAGCCATGAGGTCCATCTTAAACCCATCTAGGAGATCCTGCAGCCCTCAGGTGCAGCCCTCTCACATTGAGGAACATTTCAGCTGCTAATCCAAAAGTAATGATGTATTTTACCCCAGGGAGCAAAACATTCTGGGTCTTTGAAGCTGCTATGTTTTGGGGTCTGTTATGGATTTATTTAAACTAATCTCCTTCTAATGTTCATTCCTTTCCTCAAAGAACGCACTTGCTCTACATTGTCCAGCTGCATTAAGTTCAGAGTTCACTATAGGACTGATGAAGGAAGCCAGGCTGTGCCATCAAGAGATGACATAAAGAGGCATCGGGAAAGCCATGACTTCAAACAGAGGCTGCTTTTAATCCAACTAGATATGCATAAAGATTTCCTTCTCTCCACTCATCCCATCTCACCCCAACTCACAGCTAGCTGACTTTCACTTTATGCTCTCTTCTGATACAGGGGAACATACCTTTCAGAGCAAGGAGCAAAATCAGCTGAGGAGTGTGCACTGTGCCCAGGTGGATACCAGTGTCCTGAAATGGGCACTATTGCTCCTCACCTGTGTGGAGTTGGCAAATTTTCAGTAAGTACCATCAAACTGACTGAGAAGCAGCCAAAAGAAGCAATCAAAAAAAAAAAATGCCCAGAACCTCAACTGTCTTGTGACTGTCTTTCCAGATGTTTTGGATGACAACTCCATTTTTTTTTCAGGGTATTAACCATGCTGTCTGAAGCTAATAGAAATTAAAGTCCAAAATATCTGCAGGGCAACTGGCTGGGAGAAGTTGCTCTTTTTGCTCTTTGCCTGTCTGTCTCTATCCATCCTGAAACATTTGGTTTGCAAATTTGATGTGATAGATATGCAATAGCAGTAAGTGGATGAAATTGGCTGGTAGATGATGTATCCTTCTCTCTAACAGACCTCACTTGCAATTCTTTCTGCACTAACTCAGCTTAGAGTTTCCAGATATATATTGAGCACCCCTTGTCCTCCAAGGGGCTGAAAGCTGTGTGTGTGTGTGTAAACTATATAGATAGATAGATAGATAGATAGATAGATAGATAGATAGATAGATAGATAGATAGATAGATAGATAGATAGATAGTTTCCCTCCTCATAAGGTCATAAAAATCCTATGATGTTAGTTAGGCTAAGAGACAGTGAATTTCCAAGCTCAGTGGGGTTTTAAGTCCCCCTGTTCTTCATCCTACTTTCTTACCCAAATGTAGGCAACCTGTGGTCCTTCTGAAGTTACTGAATTTCAACTTGCAGCATTCCTTATCACTGGCTACCATTGGCTAAGTTTCTTTGGGATGCTAGGGAGGCCATATCTTGTTATTCTCCACTGTTACTTCCTTCCAGCAAAAGACACTGGAAAAGCCCAACAAAATTCTGTATGTAGCTTTGCTCTTAGTCAATTGCAACCAAGTTATACTTTAGTAGGCCATTTGGATCATAGTACCGTCTCATGGAAATGTACTAAAAGCACTCGTCTCTATATAGGCAGACCCTCTTTATTGAATGAGTAACATTTTGGTCCCTTTTGATGAACATATATAGAAATCTACAGGTGTTTCAGACAGACATTTCAACTGACATAGAAACTGATGTCATTTTAATCAGGGCTGGTAGCCACTTGCCATTCCAAAGAAATGCGCCATTTGGATGATTTTCTGCTGTTCATTGTCAGAATGATTAAAGCAATAGAAAAAGAAGGGGGCAGATATTACTGTTCCAAACTGGCTCCTGGGGGAGTAGAAATTGCAATGCAATTGAATGTTCATTTTGCTAACGAAAGTGAAATGGCATGTCAGAGCCACTGATTAGGAAAAGGGCAGAGCATTTATTCTAGCAAACCAGCCCCAAACCCAGTGTCTTTTTGCACAAAATGAAGCACTGTTGTTCTCTAGTTTGCACTTCTGATCTTCTCCAGGCTAGCTTTCTGTAACAGCTTCCACATCTGGCCAAAGATCAAATACCTTTATTACAAAGAATTGCTTATTACACTCAGAGGTAAGGAATAAACTACAAAGACAAGTGGCAAATAATGTAGTTTATTATTATCTTTCTTGTGTCCCTAAGCTAGTTAGGTTAGGAATGAGGAGAAATCAAGGTCTTGTAAAGGTGCCTAACCAGGCCTTCTAAAATTATGAGAGACATCCAGGAGTGTTAATCTGAGTCTTTCCCTCCCCCCCCCACCCCACACACAGACACACACACTTTCTTCTCAGTCCCCCTATATCAATGTATTTTTTTGTTGTTTTCCACCCATTAAAGATAATAGTAGAGTCAGTGGGTGGGTACAAAGAAATCCACAGCACTAAAATAAATGTGGGTTTGATATACAGGTAGTCCTCACTTAACAAGCATTTGTTTAGTGATGGTTCAGAGTTACAAGAGTGCTGGAAAAACCAACTTATTATCGGTCCTCACACTTATGACCGTTGCAGCATCCCCACAATTACATGATCATGATTTGGGTGCTTGGCAACCGGTTTGCATTTATGACTGTCGCAGCATCCCATGGTCATGTGATTGCCATTTTCAA
Organism: Candoia aspera; assembly: GCF_035149785.1. Taxonomy (NCBI): domain Eukaryota; kingdom Metazoa; phylum Chordata; class Lepidosauria; order Squamata; family Candoiidae; genus Candoia; species Candoia aspera. Next base: position 5,504,010 of record NC_086161.1, on the reverse strand, counting down.
CCTTCCCAGCCAGCTTCTGGCAAGCAAAATCAATGGGGAACCGCCAGATTCACTTAACGACCATGTGACTCACTTAATGCCCACAGTGACCACCACAAAAAAGGTAGTAAAATTAGGTCAGATTCGCTTAATGACCTCTTCACTTAGCAACTGAAATTCCAGCCCCAATTGTGGTTGTTAAGTGAGGACTAACTGTAATAATCAATTATGCGTATTGGCATAATTGAAAAAAGTATCCGAGCATTTCCAGTGCTGCCCCATATTATGAATGGGGTCTTCTCCATTGCTGGGCCTTAGATAACTGTCCCCATCACTTCCCTTAAGACAGAATAGGTGCCCAGGCCATAAGTAAGGTTTTTAACCATGGTGTATTAAATAAACTACCGTGGGATGGGTTCATCCAACATGCTGAGCCAAAAACGTACCACAATGTGTCCACCCAGTCTTTCAACCTGTGCTGGATTCAGTACAGTTAAACCTCAGAAAACAGTCAATGGTCCATTCCTACTCAGTCTGATTTCCACTGCTGGACCTAGCCATTTGTGATGTGCATGGTCTTCAGTATGTAAACTAGGCTTCGGTGTCCTTACAGAGTATTCTTCCTTGTGTGTTTTGCTCCTTTCATGTCTTCCACTCCAATCTGCCTTGTCTTCCATGCTAGGATTCCCACAGGCATTCTTTCAGATTCTGGGCATCTCAGCTAAGGCCTTGGTTCTGCTTCCTCTTCCTGCTGTGTAGGAGCCAGGATCTAACTCCTGTTCCTCCTGCCGTGCTGGGCATTTTTGTGCAGACACGAACACCAGCAGGGAGATTATGTTGTATAGGATGGCCTGCCCAGCTGGTCTGCTTTGCCCTGAAGGACTGGCAGCTGTTCCAAACGCTAATGACCATTCCTGTCCGAGAGGCTACTACTGCCCACAAGGCAATGTTGTGAGTATTGTTCGATCAGCTAATGCCAGTGTGTCCTCTCCTGACTTTTCACCAAAACTTTCCTTTTACCAAAAGTCTGTTTGCTGTCATGAATGTGTTTAATAGAAGAGATATGTTGATGCACAATTTCTGTCTGCATTTTTTTTAATGTGTGTACACACACACTGTATATATGCCCAGAATGCCTAGACCATATAGGGCATTTTTAACATGCTATTCTCTCATAGTAAGATGAACATTTGCACTTTCCTGCAAACTGTATATATATCCGTTTGCATTTCAAGAGGTTAACTGGGATGGAAACTTCAAAAAGTATGCATTTCAGAAAGTGCAAGTGTTTTATGTTCTCCTCTAGGAATTCCAAAACTGGGCTATTCATGAAAACACTTCTGATACAAGAAACTTTACTATTTCCCTCAATGATGTAGGGCAAAATCCCTATAGAAAGCTCACTGTAGCCATTGGCTCAGTGTCTGAGCTGGGGGAACTTGGAAATTTTCACTCCCATGACAACCATGAGCTCCAGGATTTTTAAGCAAGTGACCAGCTCTCAGCCTCCACTCTGATTTCTCACATTCTGTGATTAAAAGGAATTGGATCCAGAGAAACGTGTGCAAGCAATCCACTTGATGGGATATAACGGTCGTTAACCTCCCAAATCTTCTTTTACAAAGTTGTTGCATGGAAGTCCGCTAAGGAAATATATCCATCAGAATTGTAGGTATTTTCAAGGATAATTTGAGAGCTGCAGTGAAAGGGGGAAAATGAGTCAGTCTGAAAGAAAGAAAATGAACACAAAGAACTTTGAGCATTTTAATGTGTCATAAGCATGTGCTACTATGCCATCATTTCTTGCTTCAAGAGTCCGCTTCGGTTCTTTCTTTTGTCTCTAGCATTCTCATGCAAAGCCATGCCCTAATGGGACTTATGGTGATCGAAGGGGACTAAGCAAAGCAGAACAATGCTTGCTATGTCCTGTGGGCAAGTATTGTTATGAAGAAGGACAAGAACCCCAAGGGATATCCCAAACAGTGAGTACTCCGGTGAGGCTGTCTCAGTCAAGGGACTCCAGTCTGGGTCACCTATGTCCTCTCCTGGGTGATGTCCTTCCCCAGTTTCTGTCCTTGCACTGTCTCCCTTCTGTCTTCTGATACCAGACAGTGGTCCTCCTATTTTTCCCCCCTTTATATCTTTTGAAGAACTTGCAGTGAGAAACTTTTAGAAGAGCAAAGGAAAGTGACCATCACACTGGGCATCTTGATTTCTTCAGAAGACTTCACTTGTGGGGGAGGGGAAAAGGAGGAAGAAAACAGGATAGGACCTCTCCTTCCTTCCTTCCTTCCTTCCTTCCTTCCTTCCTTCCTTCCTTCCTTCCTTCCTTCCTTCCTTCCTTCCCTTCCTCCCTCCCTCCTTCCTTCCTTCCTTCCTTCCTTCCCTCCCTCCCTCCCTCCTTCCTTCCTTCCTTCCTCCCTCCCTCCCTCCCTCCCTCCTTCCTTCCTTCCTTCCTTCCCTCCCTCCCTCCCTCCCTCCCTCCCTCCTTCCTTCCTTCCTTCCTTCCTTCCTTCCTTCCCTCCCTCCCTCCTTCCTTCCTTCCTTCCTTCCTTCCTTCCCTCCCTCCCTCCCTCCCTCCTTCCTTCCTTCCTTCCCTCCCTCCTCCTCCTCCTCCTTCCTCCTTCCTCCTTCCTCCTTCCTCCTCTTCTCCTTCTCCTTCTCCTTTTTCTCACTATTCCCTGTGATGCTCAATTTGTGGATCTCCAGGGCTGTGGGCCTTCATTTACCAGTTTGGCCGTAATGATTCTTTTACCCTCTCCCTTCTTTAAACAGCTACTTGCACACACACTTCTTGCATTCAAACAAGAACCTTTTCATCTCAGATTGCTCTGTGCTGTCCCTACTGTAGATGCTAGCTGAATTTCATGTAATTAACAGTGTAGACATGTATGTGCATGTTTTCTTCTAGACTGGAGGTTGCCCCTCAGGTTATGCATGCCCACCAGGGACTGGATTCCCCTTCTCTCATCCATGCCTGCCTGGCTTCTACTGGGATAATTCTACTACGGATGGAGGAGATGTCTGCAAACCATGCCCAGCTGGATTCTACTGTGATTCTGTAGCAATGATCCTACCCAAGATCTGTCCAATGGTAAGATGATAGAAAAGAAAATAATCATCACCAGATAAATGGAATTTGCACACAACATCGCACAGGGCGTGCTCCCGTTCAGAATGCCAAGCATCACATCCTTTTCCAAGATACTCCAGACCTGTCTTCTAGCTTCGTTGGAACTTCTTTCTTTCTCTAATAGTCAGGCTCTTCAGTCTCCACTGGAATGAATTAGGGCTTCTTTTCCCCACATAAGGGGCATTTCCCTATTTTGGATAATCATAGTTATTCCCTCCCCTTTTATGAGGGAGGATGTTCTTTTGGTTGCATAAGGATCTGCAGATAATGAATTAATTTGGATTTAATCTTCAGGAGAAACTCTAGCTGTAGGCATCAACAAGGTCTTTACTTTTCAGGGATTTTATTGTGCTTCTGGTAGCTCACGGACTGAAGCTTGTCCAGAGGGCACCTATGGGATAAAGAAGGGGTTGAGAAGCCTGCAAGAATGCATCCCCTGCAGAGCAGGTTTTTACTGCGCCGTTCCAGGACAGACTGCCCCAAGCGGCCGGTGCGAGGCTGGATTCTATTGCTGGAGAAGAGCTGTGTTACCGGTAGGTCAGACTCTTCCATAGATATTTCTTGTCCCTCTCACCACACATCCCCAAGAAAACATAGTGGCACATCTACTTATGTGTATATTTGTCTGCTCCACTTAATTATTCAAAGACCCAGGTCTCTTGAGAAATCTAGAATGCTGGGAAAAGTGGAAGGAAAGAGAAGAGGACAACCAGCAGCAAGGTGGATAGATTCAGTTATGGCAGGGATGAATATTCTGTTGGAAGAACTAAAGGGCCAGGTTGGGGACAGATCATCCTGGAGAAGATCTATGTGATCAGTAAGAGTCGACATCAGCCTGATGGCAGATAATCAATCACTCCTACTTGCATTCAGTGATTCACGGCATGGAAAGGAATGTACATTCAGGCCAACCTCCTCTTCCCCCCTGCCTTCAGACCCCAAATAAAAAAAAGCCTGACTCCTAAGAAAGTGATAGAGATTCAGCATTACTCTTTATGGAAATTAAATATAGAGAAATGCCTCTGTCCTTTATCATCTTTCCCTCTGGTCTATACAGTAGCCACTCATTTTGGAATCTTCTGTTGAAATCTGTGTATCTCTTCCTCACCTCCAGATGCCCACCGATGGAGTTACTGGGAACATTTGTCCACCAGGTGCATATTGCCTGCTTGGATCATCCGCACCCATCCTCTGCCCTGCAGGAACCTACAGTAATGCCAGTGGGTTGAGATATCGGAAACAATGCTTAGACTGTCCACCTGGGTGAGCTGATGCTGATCCTAAGAGAAGTATAATTCAGCTTTACAATAATACATGATCACCCACAAGGTGTAAAGCAATCTTCCATGTGTTGAGCAATTATACGGGGTTTGGGCATGTGTTGCACAATTATATGGGGGAGACCTGCAGGAAGTTTGAGTCAAGTGGCAAATGTAAGATGAATAGCACATGAAATGTACTATATAAAATCTACAGGTTAAGTATTAAATCTGTTGGAACAGAACTGTAATATTCTGGTGCGCCCTTCCAAATTTACATAACCACTGGGGAAATACAATTTCTGTTATAATCTATGAGATGCATTAATTCTCCTGTTTCATGTTTCAAGGTGATTTGGGGGAAAAATGGTAATTGGAACTGAAGAATTAAGTTATAAGCCATGCTTAATCTCTGGTTGAAGCCCAGTGATGAATAGTGCTGCATGTCATCTAGATCAAGCATATAAGAAAGCGAGGCCTTGCTGAGTAAAAGTGTGCCTTGTTCAGTATTTCCTCTCTCTCTCTCTCTCTCTCCCTCTCTCTCTCTCTCTCTCTCCCTCTCCCCCCACCCCCCAGAGATGCCTCTGGAAAGCATACAGAGAAGGTCTTACAGTCACGATTATCCCATATTTGTTAGTCACCTTTCCCCAGTGCTCATTAGTCAGAGTCAAGTTACCTCTCTTTGCAATCATGGTTATTAAAAGCATTACTAAAATCACCCTTCATCGATTTGTTGAATCTTCCTTTAAAACATCTGAATTGCACTAGCTCTTCTTACTTTTTCCACGGAAATACGTGATAAGAACATAAGGATAGCCATGCTGGGTCAGGCCAAAGATCACTAACAATTGATGCATTTTCACCAAGGCCAAACAGATGTCTCTGGGTACTCACAAGCAGGAGGTAAAAACATACCCTCTTCCAATGTTGTCTGCAACTGGTATTCAGAGGCATGCTGCCTCCAATCCCAAGGTAACAGTGAGTCTTCAAGACAAATATCCCTTGATATAGTTGTCCTCCATTAATTTCCCTAACCCCCTTTTAAGCCACCCAAGTTACTGGACATCATAATCCTAAAACAGGATATGTGACATTCAGGAATTCCAGCCAGTCAATCCCATCTTGAAAAGTGTTCTGTCTGATTGATTGATATTGACTGATATGAGGAATGTCCATACACAGGACACCCTTTACTTATATACTTTGAGATGCACCTATGCTAATATTCTGCATAAGGTAGCTTGCCTACAACATGTAAGATCAAGCATATTTACAATAAAGCTTTTTCATTCTAACATTAGGCTTTACTGTGATGGGACAAATACAGTAGCCCCAACTGGGCCATGCCAACCTGGCTATTTCTGCACTGGCTCTGCCAGAACTGCTACCCAGATGATGGTCAAAGAAGGGCATTATACTCTGGAAGGGGCTTTCCAGCCAGAGCCTTGTCCACCTGGGACTTTTCAGCCGGTAAGAAGAGTCAACACAATAGTCCTGGCCTACTGGTAATGCAACTGCAGTGGTTTTCAGATGAATGCATTATTTAAAAACATGCATCTAGAACCAACTGGAGTGTGTCTTCACCATCCCTCTCGGTTTTGTTCTCCTGCTCTCTCTGTGAAGCATGAACTGGTTTCATCAACAAATGAATGTATTGAAGCTTCAGCTAGCTAATAAGCAGAGAAGATATTTTCATCATGGAACATAGAATGAGAGGACAGACTTGTTTGTTTTGGAGTATGCCGATGTACAGCTCTAATTAGGAATAAAAAGCAATGTAGGAAAGACAGTCTAGCAGTTAATGATAGTAGCTTTGGATGATTAAACAGTAAGTTGGCTCATCTTTTGATATCTCAAAAAAGCCCTTGCACTAAGTTGTTAGGCATGCTACTTTTTTTTCATAATCAATGACTTGACTAATTGCTTAAAAGGCAAATTATTAATCCATTTTAAATCGGTTATGGGTTCATGGCCCTGAGTCTCGTCTACCTAGAATAATACTTATTTCCTTGCCATCTTCTGCTTCTGCACTTCTTTTTAGCTCCCCTGGATGGTGATCAGCAAGATGGTCATGAAACAAAGAAAGCCACTCTGGAAATACATCACTCAGCAATCTCATCTCTTTCACCCCACTATAGAACCATTGAGCCTGAGGAGGGAGATTTTAGGCTTTCTTAGTCTTTTGTTCAGCTGAAACCTAAATGGGACTTTACCTTTCAATCTCCTCTACTTCATATCTTTACAGAGCCTGGCCCAGTCTGCCTGCAGAGAATGCCCAGCAGGCATGTTTTGCAACCACACTGGCCTAGTGGAACCATTAGCTTGTCCCAAAGGGCATTACTGTCCGGCTCGAAGCATCCTGCCTCTTCTTTGTCCAGTGGTAAGTCAGTCTAGAATGCTGACTCTAGACCCATAGAAATCCCTCCAAAAGCAATGTTAACATACTGGCCCATAAGGAAACTTCCAAAACTTATTGAAGGGCATACAGATAAATTTATTGGCCAAGTCAAGTGATTGCTATACCAGCAAAATTTCACTCTTTTGTTCTGGGGCTATAGTCTATGACTGTATTGGAAATTTCACTGAATATTGGAAATTCAAACCCAAGTTCCAAATTTTCCATGGCTCCCATATACTCATACAATCTTGGATTTCCAGTTTGAAAGTTGAGTAAGTGAAAGAAAATTGTATTTTGTGTGCCTGCTATTTCCCTTGGCTCCTGACACATTTTCCCCCATTTGATTTAGGGCACGTATTCAGATACCTTACATGGCACTGGACCAGGTAGCTGTAAGCAATGCCCAGCAGGCATGTACTGCAGCAAGCCTGGCTTGGTGGTGCCTGAAGGACTTTGCCAGTCAGGTTATTATTGCTTCCAAGGATCTGTAAGTGCCTCTCCAGTAAGTCAATGCTAATATCCCCCATCCTGCTTTGTTTTGATAAACTTGAAACTGTTTTTCAATGGTCAGGATGATGCCCATGGCTCCTTCCAGACAAAAGATTTGAGCGGTCTAGGTTGGACAATCTCCATCTGTCTTAGGTTAATGTTAATAAATCTATCCCAGTCAAAAGCTGCAAAGGAGGGAAGTCTATTCAGGATGAGTCAAATGGGCTTCATAGTCTGCCTGCAGAAGAGGCCAGATTCAATTTTTGGCATCTCTGCTTCAGTACTGAAAAACCCTGACTGAAAACCTGTATAAGTTGTTTGTCAATGTTGACAAGTTATCTGACTGAGTACAAGGCAACCTTCTAACTTTCTATCACAGGTTGCATATGTCCAAGATCAGTTTCAGATTATTGTTTTCTAGGAAGGAATATTTCACAGTTTCTGTGCTCTATCTTGGGGTGAAGATGCAGAAAAGCAGAGAAAACAAAGCAGATTTCAGGAGAGCATAAACAGGCAAGAAAGAGATCTGGTTGCTTCACAGTTGTGGACTCAAACAGTGATGATTTCAGGATTTGAGTCAATGAAAATATACCTTGATCTTGTTCCTTTGAGAAAGAATTCTTGTTCCTTCTCAAAGATGCTTTGAGATATTCCCACCACCACCACTTGAATCTGGGGACTTGGCAGCCACGAAACGCTGTGATCAGTTTTATTCTAACCTTGGGCTATCCTTGATCTAAGTAGTACCCTCAGATTTTGAAAAATTCATGCTTTGCATTAGAATGTCTCTCCCATGTATAAGTTGCCTCCTTTTTCTTTTCTAAGACTGGGCCCCCCTTTGGAGGTCTATGTCCTGCCGGGCATTATTGCCCAGCTGGCACAAAAGACCCCAGGGAAATGCCCTGCCCAGTTGGGACATGGAATGAACAGAAAGGAGGCCAGGATTCCAGCTGGTGCCGACTATGCCCACCTGGGTTCTTCTGCAGCAGCCCAGGCCGTATATCCCCTACAGGACCTTGTGCTCCAGGTGAGAGGATAATGGTGAAATTGCAAGTGCATCTTTGATTGCAATTTGGAGAGGATGGCTCATAATATGACTTCTTCCCTAGAGGAAAGCTGAGAGCTTTGCTTATATAAGAGCTCCTGCTTATTGTTGCATCCAACTTCAATATTTCATCATGGCAATGCTAATGTATTGAATCTAGGGCTGTACTTGGGCTAGGAAGCTATGGGTTCAAGTGTGTTCTAAGATGTGAAGCCCACTTGAAACTAACCTCTCTCTCTCTTTTACTTGGATTATTGGGAATCGAAGGAATGTATGTTTGTTGTCCTAAATAAAAATGTAATTTACAGAGGTTGAGTCCAGGATATCAATGGAGGAATTTAGCCTTGAACTTATATATGAAATGTGAAATGTGAAATGTGAAATGTGAAATGTGAAATGTGAAATATTCATAATTCATAATAATTATACTCATATTCACCTGATTTGAATTTTAACATAATGTGCATTGTAGACAAGTCCTAACCTTCCGACTGCCAGATTTTTGGAAAGCTACTTCTAGAAATTTCAGCACTAGAAATTACAGGAGTTGTGATCCTACACAGCTGCAGGGCACCAGATTAAAGAATGCTCCAAAGATGAATAATCTTTTCTTTCATATATATATATTTTTTTTTTTCAGTGAGTAGTATACCTGCCAGTTCATGATAACAAACTTAGTTCTTGAGTCAGTAGCAATATGCAAACAGACATTTAATGGAAAACTTGAAAAATTTTGATGTTTGGTGCTTCCGGGACAGATCTGTGATCCTGCTTTCTTCTGCAACCAGATATGGTTTAATGTAAACCACTTTCTCTTTGCTTTCAGGGTTTTACTGCAGGGGTGGGACACGTGCAGCAAGACCATCGGATAGAGTTACTGGAGACCTGTGTCCTGAAGGACATTTCTGCCCTGCAGGGTCAGCCATACCATCTCCATGCCGAGATGGGGAGTACAGTGCAATAACAGGTCAGCTGTGAAAAGGAGTATTCATGCATTGCTGGTAGGAATTGCCAATGGAGTTCAGCCAGTCTCCTTCACTTTGAATCATAGAGGCTCAAAGATGAATCTAGCTATGCCCCTCTAAGTATTCAGAATATATTCTTGACTTATTTGCAAGCCAGCTCAAATTCAATCTAGACCCTCCCAAGGTCCTACTGGTGTTCATTTGGATGTTCTCTTCTTCCTTCCCCAGTAAGCCAACCTAGGCTAATGCACTGGGATCTTTGCCAACAAGCTACACTAAGTAGAAGAAAGCATGGGAAAGCAGCCTTGTTGATCTATGTGTAGTCCCTAGTAAATATAGATCTGGTCCAAAGGAGAACTTGATTGACTTCACAATGCAGAATCAGGAAGAGGAGAGAAGGCAGTGGCTTAGTTAATTTTTTCTCTCCTTTCCCAGGTCAAGATGAATGCTTCCCATGCCCAGCTGGTCTTTATTGTAAAAATGGTGTAAGATATCAATGTCCACCTGGATTTTACTGCCCACCAAAGACTGGTGTTTCCTTTTATCCCTGTCCCCCTGGGACTTACAATCCATCTGCTGGTATTGACCAAGCTGAAAGATGCCAGCAATGCCCTTCAGGTGAGCTCACATCTCTGATACAAAATCCACTCCTGTTTCAGCCTATTTAAACTTTGGCCAAGATTTCCAAGGCTGTCCTTCTTCCCCTCCTATGGGTTGGCTGCCAACACTGTCTCTTCAAGAACATAACATCTCCCTTTCTGAGTACGGCAGTGCCAGAGCAGAGTATATCATTCTCAGTTGGGAGAAAGTGATCATTTTTACTTTATTCGGGTAGCTTTGTGACTTGAAAACAGATTACTTGTGTTTCTCTCCAGGGATGTTTTGTGGGGAATCAGGACTATCTTCTCCCAGTGGTCCCTGTTTGCCAGGGTTCTTCTGCAGTACAGGTACAGGTTGTGTGTATCTGCTTTTATTTTTAATTCCTGTTGTATGCATTTTTTAAAAAGAGTGGAAATGGATTATGCATCTTATCTAGACAATCAACATGCTACCATTTTAAAATCATTATTTGTTAGGTCCATTACTCAGTCTAGGCCAGGATTTCTGAATGCCCTGGACTGAGCAGAGGAAGTCATGTCAGGAATCAGGATTCCCATGTTTCCCACCTCCTGCTATCTCAACCTTCTCAATGGAAATACCAGTGATTGACTCTGGGGCGTTCTGCATGCAAACCAGATGTTCTACCATTTTGCTGTAGCCCTATCCCCAAACATCTAACAGCTGATATTTGATTTAGACTTCTAAGCTAGTTGCTACCATTTCATTGCCCAACTCTACTGTTCTGACATATCTTGGCTTGGCTTTCTGTTCAGGCTCTGGTGTCCCAAATCCTGATGGAATTTCTAATATTAGTTCTGGAGGCCCATGTCCACTGGGGCACTTCTGCCCAGCTGGTACCAGAATCCCTCTGCCATGTCCAGCAGGTACTTTCTCAGACAGGTATGGCTCTTAAGAACATATGGACTTTCACTATCTTGCCCTCTTGAGGAAGAAGAGGGAAAGGCCATACACTGTCATGTTTGTGGATTGGTTGAGCCAAGCATTATGGCTCCTCTGGGTTGGCAGAGCCAGAAATACTGCTTTTGCTTGGTCAAGAGAACATTGGTATTTCTAGCCCAAGCCATCAATCACAGAGTGCCAAATAAGGACTTGCTAGCAGAGCTGGCCCTGAAATTAGCTGGTGATTATTGTCTCCCCAGACTGTATCTTTCCCTTGAGACCAGCTGTATCGCATGCCCACCTGGGTATTACTGCTCCTCTGTTGGGCTCTCAGCACCCTCTGGACCCTGTTTGGCTGGCTACTACTGCCTGCCTGGAGCCATTTCACCTTCCCCAGCAGGTGAGTGTGCCAGCTGATTTCCTGCTGCGTGCTCTGTCAAGGTCATGCTGGCATGCAATTCTGTGTCTTCTCTGTGGGAAGCCCCTATCAGATTCCAGTCTTCCTTCCTTCCAACCCAAAGTCAGCTGTGTTGGTGCTAAACTAACTTCACTTCATTCACATTCATATCCTGCCCAATCTGGTCTGCAACATTTAATAGATTAATCAGATGAATTGATTAAAACTGCTTTATTTACTAGTGAGGCATCCCAATTAATCAGGCCATGGTGACGCATAGAAGTGTGTGTCTGTGTGTGTGTGTGTTATCTTTAATATAGGTCATTCTCTGTTCCCCTATGGTAGATACATGCACAATCTAAAAACTAAATAGGTATCACAGTGCAATCCTGTGTATATTTGCTTAAGAATATATCCTGATTCGGTTTGTTCCTACAAAAGGCCTGTGTAAGACAGTAGTCTTAGCAGTTTGCAAATGTAGGTAGATTCGCTCCATTGATTACTCATCAGATCAGCTTACTGATGGTAGCTACTGGTCTTTCCCTTGCCTTTCTGGGGAAAAATAATAGAAAAGGGAAGCAATTATAAAATAAATATGGCAGACCATTGTCCCAAATTGCAGTATTCCAAACATTTTCTCCCCGGCTCTCACAAATGAAATTTAAAATGTGTTTAGTTACTTAAGAATTTGAGGGTGGAGATTAAAAGATTCTTGAGGACTGGAAACATGACTGTAGATTTTCCAACTCTTCTTTCTTCTAGGATTTCCGGAACAGGGAGGTTCTTGCCCTGTGGGTCACTTTTGTCCAGAGGGGACCAGCCACCCCCTTCCCTGCCTTGCAGGAACTTACAATAATCTTACCACTCAGCCTGCTTGTTCCCCTTGTCCTGCTGGTTACTACTGCCCCGAAAATAGCAGCAGCTATGGTGGGTTCCCATGCCTGCCTGGCTTCTATTGCCCCGAAGGTAAGCTGTGCTATCCTTGCAGGCAGGACATTTGTGGCCCAACAAAGTGTTTTGCCAAATCCCAAAGCCAAAGTCCTTAAAAAAAACAAGGTTTTGTGACTAACTGGAAACAAATTCCCACTTGTCCGTTTATAAAAGAGCCAAATAGGATTTCAAAAGGGAAATATAGGGGGAAGATTTCAGACCTTCAAAAGATATCCAGATACAGGAGTGCCATCTGCTGATAGTTAGGTGCATCTGTGCAAAACATCAGGAAGAAGCACATAATGCAAGCAATAGGTTTCATTGTCCGCATCTGAAGGGTCCGTAAAGTCTCCTCCCTTGATGAGATGCGGTTGGTACTCCTTGTTATCGGCCTCATCCCTGCTGCAGGTAGGAACAGTGATAGTATGGAGTAGGAGATGGGTGAGCAACCCATGCTCTGTGGCAATAGATGCCCCCAGCACCTTAAGAGAAGAACCACCAAAATAGCTCAGCTGAATTGAAGCGGTGCAGTTTCATCTGTTTGGGGGAATGGAGTGTTTTAAGGATGGAGAATGGGAATGGCATTACCCTAGAGACCTCCTGCTTCCATTTTCATCTAACACCCCAGCCCAAAATCAAAAAGTGCTACCATATTATAATATCAGATGCCTCAAGGAGTCTTCTTCTAAGAAGTGGGGGGCTGCACTTCCAGAATTCCAGAACCATTGCCCATTCCTGAAATAGAATTGCAACTCCATCATTTATCTCTAAAATCTTCCAGAAGTTGGGTTTTTTTTAACAGAAGAGCTGCAAGATTAACAGAAGAGCTGCAAGATTAGATAGATTAGATATATAAGAAAGAAAGAAAAGAAAGAAAGAAAGAAAGAAAGAAAGAAAGAAAGATTTGAAGTGTAGCATTGACTTTTTGTTGAAGTCTTCTTTCATTGTTCATCCTGATGGATTTTCTTAGAATGATATATCTCATTGTTTTGTTTTCATTATCAATAGTCCACTCTTTTGAACAACCAGGAAAGAATCTAGCAGTGCTTTCCTCCACAATACTCTATTCTGTTTCTGCTAGAGGCAAACAAAGAAAAAGGCATTGGCCTAGAAAATTGGCATGACAAGGGAAAGGTTTTAGGCTGTCCTCCCAGAAAAGCTATTGCTCTACATGCAGGGTTTCTTATTACATTTCTGAACACAGAAATATTTGACTTAGCCTGGCTGTGTTCCAGATCTTAAGTTTACTTCCTATCTGACAACAAGGCCAAAAATGCACTGCAAGAATGACACGTTTGTGGAATGATTTGGTTCTTGCTTCTGTTTTGTTATGCCCCAAAGGAACTGGATATGCCATAGAGTTTCCATGCCCTCGGGGCTATTATAATCCAGACCCCATGGCACAAAGCTTGGACAGCTGCTTACCCTGCCTCCCAGGACACTACTGTGGGAAGGAAAATTTAACCATGGTTTCAGGAAAGTGTGATGCAGGTGAGCTTACGTATTGAAGAAATGTTTCTCTACATCTGCCAAGATTATCTCCATCTCCATGTTCACCTCCACCTCCACCTCCGTCTCCATCTCCATCTCTCAATTTCCTTATTCTGAAGAATCACTATCCTGTCATCCTCTGATTTCATTTGAACCAGTTCATCTGGTTTGTTTGAATTTAAGTGTGGTTCCAAAATTAAAATCCAGGACAAAAATGAGCACCTCAGGAAGTGATCTGTGGCAAGAATCTTAAAATGTTCTAATCTCAGGGAAGAAGTAGATAGAAAAGAATTGATGGTGAAAATAGGGGCAAGAACAAACAAAGGGGAAAAAATGTCCTACATTTTGATTTAGTTACCATGGGATGTGGATGTGGTAAGAAAAGAGGATTCTGGGGTGGGAGTTGAAACCTGGGAAAGAAACGGGTTCATTAAAGATGCTGTAATGAAGTGGTTCTTAAACTGGGGGCAATTGTGTAAGCAGTGGTTCTTAAACTAGGGGGAGGGTAATTTGGCCATATCCTGCAATAATGGAGCCATTTGTAATGGCTTGCTTGTGAGTTGAGGATCCAGTTTGGGGCTGCCAAGGCACTTGGGTAAAACAACCTAGTTTTGGGGGGGGGGGTTGTGGGGGTAATGACATTATATGAGACTGGGAAAAGGGGTGATTGGGTCAAACGGTTTAAGAACCACTGCTATAATGTAATAATTTGGTTTCTATGATGTGTTCGTTTTTGGTTTTAGTGTAGAAAAGAGACAGCAGGTGAGCTCTTGCAAGACTCTTGATTTTGGGGAGAGGGGTTGGGTTTTGTTTTGTTTTGCTATGCTTTTGTAAAACACAATTTAACAAAGAAAATGATGATTTTATCAAAGAAAATTAAAGGAGAAGGTTAAGTGCCCCGACTCCTTCTGTTGGCCAAATCCAAAACAGAGTTTGGGCTGTGCACCCTGAAGATTAATTGTTGATATTGCAGCTTGCTCTTTCCTCGTGTTCTCCTTATTTTTGTTCGGCTCCCTCAGGCTGGTTCTGCATCTCAGCTGCCTGGACCCCTCAGCCTTTTGACCTTGATAATTACACCAATGGCAACTGTCTTTGCCCAGCAACAGCCACAGGAGCGAAATGTTCTCCTGGGTTCTACTGCCCAGAGGGGAGCCCTGAGCCCATTCTGTGCCCACCCGGACTTTACTGTAATGCTCCAGGTAAAAGGGGGGATATGTCTAGGGCACCTAGGCATAGGGACTGAAGAGACACTTGGCACATGTTTTATTTCTTGTTTCGAATATGGCATCAGTTACTTCAACTGCCCAGAAGATCTTGAAATTCAGATATTTGACCTTCCCTCCTACAGTCTTAACTACCGTAGATAATAAGACATTATGAATGCCTTAATCGAAAATAGCTGGGGGACAGAAGATTATCTACCACTGTTGTTAGTGAAGGGTAGATTTTGTTTTTATGCACAAGAACCCAATATTTCACCTTATTCCGTGTGAGGTCAGGTCTCAGCTAGGATACCTTGTTCAGGTGTGGTCACACTTTAAGAGAGTCTAGATCAGGTTCAGAGAAGAGCTATGAGCTGGATTAAAAGAAGCTGAAACCTGTGCAAAGAGATTGAAGGGTTCGGGCATACTTAGCCTTGAGAAGATAAGACTGATCACCTTGCTCTGTGTAAGTGCCTGAAAAGATTTCTGATATACGGAAGCCATTGCCTGGTCCTGGGCCCCCAAAGAGCAGGACGCAAAGTCAAAGATATATGTTATACAAGGCCGATTCCAGCAGAATGTTAGAGAAAAGCAGGTTTCAGACTGTAAGAACAATTGCCCCAGAGAGCTTGCAATCACAGTTTATGACAGAATACAGATGTGAGGAAATTTGCAAGTTGTCTTATAATTGCTTTTCTAATTGATTACTCCTGATATCCAAAGATACAGTTTCTCGGATCATTAATCTTGATATTTTATTGTCATTTTTGCCAGCAAGCCATCTGGCAATCAATTAAGCAACCGATTACACTTAAACACAAGTGAATATTACGAAAATGTCAATGGAGATGCCATTGAGCGATGGAAGGAAGAGTTAGATAACTTGACCCTGGTGGGTTGGGAGGACAGTAATCACAAAGACCATTTCAATATTGCTTCTTTGTTTATTAAGGATGGGCCTCCTGACTCCATCACAACTCTTTGCTGCAGAACAAACTGAATACGTAAATAACCCCAGATATATGCTGCATGCCTTTTACTTTGCAATGTGTGTGTGCCTTCGAGTCAGTGTTGAGTCCTGGTGACTGCCTGGATACGTCCTTGCAACTGTGGGGTCCTTGCTGCTCTCCGAGCCTTGTTGTTTTCTTGCAGACATTTCATTGCCAGACTAGGCAACATCTTCAGTGTGAAGAGGGAGAGGGCCTTGCTCTCAGTTTATATACCGTGGCTTGCCCTGCTTGTGTTGGTAGGGGTGTTGTTCTCTCCTTGGGCATTCTTTGACTGGGCTGTTGTTTGCTGCTTGGTTGATTGCCTGAGTTAATAGTTCCTTGATTAGGGTGTATTGTGCTGTTTGATGGTTCATCTGGTGTTAATCCTAGTGTTGATTTTTGAATATCTGGGTGTTGATTGCTGGCAAGGGAGTGTACTGGTCTTTTGGCTTTTCTATTGTCTCTTTTGAATGGTATGTAAATCTTGTTTACCTCTATGTGTCTGTTGATGGCTGCTTTGTCTGAGTGCCAGGCTTCCAGGAATTTTCTGGCATTTTTGGAGATTGACTGAGTTAATAGTCAAGGAACTATTAATTCAGTTAATCAACCAAGCAACAAACAACAGCCCAATCAAAGAACTCCCAAGGAGAGAACAACACCCTCACCAACACAAGCAGGGCAAGCCATGGTATATAAACTGAGAGCAAGGCCCACTCCCTCTTCACACTGAAGATGTTGCCTAGTCTGGAAATGAAATGTCTGCAAGAAAACAACAAGGCTCAGAGAGCACCAAGGACCCCCTGTTCAACCCTGAGCTACAAATATTAGCTTTGACTGGTACATCCCTGTAATTTTCTTGGCAAGATTTCAGAAGTGGTCTGCCATTGCCTGCTTCCTAGGGCTGAGAGAGAGTGACTGGCCCAAGGTCACCCAGCTGCCTTCGTGCCGAAGGTGGGACTAGACCTCATGATCTCCCAGTCTGTAGCCTGGTGCCTTAACCACTACACCAAACTGGCGCCAAACTATACAGACCTGCTCCTGAAATCCTGACCCAGATGATGCATCAACTAATGGATTAGCTGACCTCTCTCTCAGTTTGTGTATTACCTGTTTAGCTTTTCTTTGCTTGTAGCTGTGCAAGTCAATGCTAATAATCATCCTAGGTTTCTTTTCCCTTCTTTCCTGCTTCTTCCCCAGGTCTGTCAGCTCCAAGTGGTGAATGTGCTGCTGGGTTTCACTGTATGGGAGGGTCTTCTTCTCCCAAGCCACTTGATGGGATTACTGGCAACATCTGCCCTCCAGGGACATATTGCCGTGAGTTATTTTGCAGGACTGCTTGCCTGGGTACTTAAAGTGACCAGATTTCCAAAACTAAGAACCACGACACATTAAGTTATATAATGTTACACATTCTTTTTTATCCATTCAATCATGTCTGATTCTCAGAGACTGCCTGGACAAGGCCCTGAAGTTTTCTTGGCAAGGTTTTTCAGTAATGGTTTGCCATTGCCTCTTTCCTCAGGCTGAGAGAAAGTGACTGGCCCAAGGTCACCCAGATGGCTTTTGTGCCTAAAGTAGGACTAGAACTCATAGACTCCTGGTTTTTAGCCCAGCACCTTAACCACTAGACCAAACTAGCTCTCCACTTAAGAAATGTAACAAATTCTCCTTCACGTCACCGACTGCCTGTCTGGATTTTTGTAACCCCAAACTGGAATATCTAGGCACAATGTGCGAGGGGTTTCTATCTGTGACTCACATGAGCATGCTGTTGCTCACACACTTCTGCAAATTGTGACATTTCCTTGGTTTGGGAAGTGTGCCTTGTCCCCAGGGCACTTCTACCAAAACCAGGGCACTTCTACCAAAACCTGGTAAAACCAGAAGTCTGGTCATCCTATGATAGAAAGGTCTCCATGAGGTGTGGTTTAAGAAGTCAAAATGGCAGTCACAATACATGCAGTGCAGTGAATACTTACTTTGTCTCCCACGTCCATATCACCATCTACATTCTGAGATTTGCAGCACTATCTTTTCTATGGCCTCCTTTTTCTGCAGGAGAAAATTCACTGAGACTCCCATCCACCTTGAAGAAAGGATAGGATAAACATGTAGCACATAATATAGTTATCCAGCATCTTTTTATTTTTTTTCTGTTCCTGATCTGTTCCTGATCTGGACAGGGATACCTGGAATGAGAACCTTGATAGATGGAGAGCATGTAGTTCAGGTTTGATGGCTATCTAACCTTTGTTTCTTGCAACTCCCTTTTTCCCCCCCAGCTGTGGGGTCTACAGCACCCAGTCTCTGCCCACCAGGCACCTTCTCAGATCAATACAGCCAAAGTATGGTCTCTGACTGTCAACTCTGCCCTTCTGGGTTTTACTGTGAAGGTTCTGGACTGATGATCCCCACTGGAGAATGCAAGGAAGGTAAGCTGAGTTCTCCTAGGAAGAAGAGACAGATCTTGAAAATAATGAAGGGTCAGCCTTCCTCAACTTGTGGCTTTCAGTTGTGTTGGAATATAGTGCTATAAAGTAAGCATTGGATGCTTCCCACAAAGCCAGAGCCATGTCAGCTGTGGATGAAGGGAGTTTTGAAGTCATTTTGGAAGTCAAAAGAATTCTGAGAACTATAGTTCTTGGGGAAAAGGGAGTAGAACACAGACCACCTTGCATGTGACCATTCTAGCTTCTAAGCCACCTCCATTTGTTCTCTTCTTCCCACTGTTTCTGGCATCACTGCCAAAATTGTGAGAAACAAGACATAAAAAGAGAATCATTGTCCCATCCCACCTTTGCCACCACAATCTCAGTCAGGATAGCAGGCAAGAGAACAAATAATAACCTCTTTCTCCCCTCGATTGTCATTATGTAATGATTGCCTATTCTAAAACAGTATCAGACTCACAGGCAAGATTCAAAGATATCTGATTTATTAAAGAACAGTAAGCAGGATCGCAAAGAATGCTGAGAATGATGGAAGCACACCAAATGCAAACTAAAAACCCTTGGTGCAAATGAGATCCCTCCCCCCGTAGAATCTTCCCAAGTTCACAATCCCAGGTGCTCCTAATGGTTTCTGATGGTCTGTGGGAAAAGGCCTTGAACAGATAACATAACCCAAACACGTTCCATTGTAATGAATTCAGATACAGAGCTTGGTACAAGGTTTCACAGCAACTCCCTCCCAAACAGAAACGCGCGCCATGGCATGCGAAACGTTACGATGTATACTGTACATTGAAACAGTGAACATGACATACTGCCCCCCCCCAAATAAAGAATACATTAAGCAGCAGGCTTCAAAGGGTAAGCAAGGTGGAAACAGCGAACTAAATCAGGAGCATTAACATGGCGGGTGGACACCCATTCAGAATGAGGAAAGTGTTTCCATCAGATCAGATATTGAAGGGTGCCTCGAAGCTTGCAAGAATCAACGACCTCCTTGACCTCAAAGTGCTGTTGGCCGTCAATCATAATTGGAGCAGGAGGAGGAGGTTGAGGGTGCCACCGTGGTGAGTGGTGCACAGGCTTAAGCAAGCTGCAATGGAAAACAGGGTGCAAGCGTTTTAAATTGTGAGGCAGTTCCAATTTAACAATGACTGGATTGACAAGACCCACAATAGGAAAAGGACCAATGAATTTGGGAGCAAGTTTTTTAGAGGGTTGAGGCGATTTGATAAATTTAGTAGATAGATACACCTGATCCCCAACTTTGAAGTCGTGTTGTAAAGAGCGATGCTTATCAGCTTGAGACTTGTAAGCAGCCTGGGCATCAGCCAAAGCTTGTTGAATTACCGGCCAGGAATCAGACAGTTTAACAGCCCAGTCAGATGCAGAACACGTTTGGGAATGGAGCTGTGGCAGTTCAGGGATGGGAACAAAGTCGTGACCAGAAACCACATGGAAAGGGGTTTGCCCGGTACTCTGATGGACAGCA
The DNA here is from genome assembly GCF_035149785.1 of Candoia aspera. Taxonomy (NCBI): domain Eukaryota; kingdom Metazoa; phylum Chordata; class Lepidosauria; order Squamata; family Candoiidae; genus Candoia; species Candoia aspera. The sequence goes on along the minus strand of NC_086161.1, from coordinate 5,484,291 downwards.
TTGTTATAAGCAACCTCAGCAAAAGGTAATAAGTCCACCCAATCGTCCTGATGGTAGTTAATGTATGCTCTAAGAAACTGTTCCAGAGTGGCGTTTAAGACTGGTCAATTAAAGAGAGGTTTGACATCCAAGACCTTCATCTATGGCTGAGAAATAACTCAGACTTCTTTTCTCCTATTGCATTCAATCAGTGTCCAACCTCAATTCTCTGCTTCCTTCTTGAGGTTACTACTGTGATAGCCAGGAAGGACCGATCAGCAATTGCACCCTTTACCCTTGCCTGCAAGGTTATTACTGTCCCCCAGGGACACAGTGGTCCACACAGTACAGCTGCCCCCTGGGGACCTTTGGAGCCAAACCAAGGTTAACAAACATTCTGGAGTGTCAAAACTGCCCACCAGGAAAATATTGTTCATCTGCCGGGCTGGCAGCACCGACAGGTAAGGGGAAAATAAGTCCAAACTGAATAGAAAGGATAACCATTAATGTTTTAGGAAGCACATTTTATATGCTGTGGGCCAGCAAATAAGGAACTCGTGGCCCTTTATAAGTTGTTGAACGTCATGTCTTAGCATAGTAACCTAATGGGCAGAGCTACTAAGAATAGTAGTTCTGCAACTCTGGAGAGCCACTGGTTCCCCATCCCTAAACGGTATCAATTTTCTTCCACCTGGAACCTTCCAGCTGTAATGGGCTTCAGTTTCCATGATCCTCCAGCCAACATCATCTTTGTGCCCTCCCCAGAAGTGACAACATCATGGGATTATGTGGAGGATACCTCTCTCCATCGCTGGATCATTCTGTGTGATGAATATAGATTTTCATTGATTTTTAGGAGATTGTGCTGCAGGATTTTGGTGTAAGGGTGGAGCTCAGGTTCAGAACCCAGCTGATGGAGTATCTGGACAGCCTTGTCCTGCTGGGCATTACTGCCTTTCAGGTACAGCCTCCCTCAGTTTGGCTCCTTCAAATCTCTCTGGACAGACTTCTGTTGTTCTCACTGGTCAGTTGGACCTGCATCTCTCCTCTCTATTCTTTTAGGAGCTCTCACTCCATTGACCTGCCCACATGGAATGTGGTCTGGGGATGAAGGAAACCCAGACCTCCAGAGCTGCAAGTCTTGCCCTGGGGGTTATTACTGCAATGGCACTGGCCTTGTGTCCCCATCTGGCCACTGTGATGCAGGGTATGTACCAGAGATATATTCCCCTTTCTTTTGTGACCATGGATGTCTCTCTCTCTATATGCATGACATATACAGAAAGAGCAGATTCCATCTGCAGATATAAACTGTCCAGCTGTATTTTTCTTTCAATCTTAACCAGCCCTTTATTACCATTTGACATTCTTCTGCAGGTCATCTCTTGACTCTCTCTGATTCTTAATCATCTAAGACCAGGATGCACAACTCTTTCCAAGCTGATGGCCACACCTAGCTTTCCAGGCCCACACTCCAAAAATAGTTGGGTTCAGGTTGTAAATTAAATCTGATGCTGTGTCATTTGTTTTGGTTAAATCCTGTTAATATGATTGCTTCCCATGTAACTAATCACTTCCTCTTATCTACAGTACATAGGAGGACTCTTCCTAGAATTCCAGGTGGTAGAAAACCATTTCCTGCATTGTTGGTTTGGTGGCCTCCTTTTTCATGACTTCATGTTATTTTACCCTCCCCCATTATTAACCAATATTTTTCTTGCTATTTTGGTAGGTTTTATTGCATTGCAGGATCTATCACCCCAAGACCCACTGATGGGATTTCAGGTGCCCCCTGTCCCATAGGTCACTTCTGCCCCTCAGGCAGTGAAACCCCAACTCCCTGTCTTCCTGGCACCTACATGGCAGAGACCCAAGGAAAAGAATGGTGCCCCTCCTGTCCAGAAGGGAAGTACTGTATACCTGGTCACTTGCCACAGCTATGTCCCAAAGGTGAGTTTCCTAATGGGCAAAGTTGTTTTATTTATCAAAGCTCTGCACTGCAGAGTTCCTCACATCCACACTTCCCTCATCATGGCTGTTGCTTGAAAAGTGCAGGTGTCTAGCCCTTATGTTGTTTCTGTAGATATATAGATTATGAGTAGACTTTTCTCATTTCATTCCCTGTATGAGTCCAAGGTCTTACTCAATCTGGCATTCCACATTGCTTGGGCTGTGAGAGAAATGAGAGAATTCCTAATGTAATCAGCAAAATGGGGATATGTTTATTTGCAGTCCATTTCAGTTGCTCCTGTTCATCGACCTCATGTTTGCCCTCTAAGTTACTAAAGTTCTTGGTAAGGCATGTATTTTAAAACACCCAGAGAGCTTCAGCTTTTGGAAGGCATAAGACGTTTAATCAATTAATTAATTAATTAATAGACACCCTGTTACATTAAGATAAATTGGGCTATATTACATGTCTTCACCCATAACCTGGGAGACTCGAGACATGTAATATATTTTACATGATCTTTTATCAACAATTAAAATATTTTAATGCAGTGATATAGGTAGTGGTCTCATGCTGGAAGTCTGTATGTGCATATACTGTATATCGTCATTGTTTGTTTGTTTGTTTGTTTATTTGTACATTTATTCACCGCCCATCTCTACCCTACGGGGGAATTCTGGGCAGCTTACAACAAAACAAGATTAAAATTCAAAACCATTGTAATACCAAGTACAGTAAAAGTACAAATATAATAATCCATATCCATATCCATTCCAGGGTGTTCACTCAAGATGGATCAGTACGTTTGCATGTATGGTGCATACAGGTAGTGAAGATGATCACCTTAATATATTAACCCATGTCTATTTATGTAGTTCTTCAATTTTCTTCTAGGTTTTTACTGCCCAGAAGGAACAGGCTGGGACTGGCATCCTTGCCCCCCAGGGACCTACAACCCTATCCAAGGAATAAAAAGCCTGGTTGAATGCCAAGCTTGTGACAGTGGAAAATTCTGCCTCTACCCTAATGCAACAGATGTCACTGGAGAATGCTGGGAAGGGTTTTACTGCACTCAAGGCTCAGATCGTCCCAACCCTAAAGCCCAGCTCAATGGTAGGGTGGCTGTTGTTTGGAAGTGTTCTGTATTTGTCCTCCCTAAGTCATCCTACTGTTCTTGTTCAATTCAGTTGGACTGTGGCTTCATTAGCTTTACCACAGCTCCTTCTCTAATCTTCCCATTTAATCAAATATGTATTACTATCACTGACCAAAAGTATCTTCCCATTAAAGGCATCTTGCCTATACTCATGAATTCACCTGATAAAACAAACCTCAGACCTGATCACCTTCAACCGCAGGTAAGGTGGCCTTGTTACCCCATTTGGGAGAGCTTCTTGCTTATAGAAAGCACAGTGGATCAGTACCCTTTCTAACAGCCACATATTATTTACCTCTTTGTTGTTGTTGTTTCGAATGGCTCTTCGTTCCTTTGCTCTACATCATCAGCCAAAGTGATGGCCCTCATTTAAATCACGTATAAATAAGACTCCTAATAATAAACTCAGTTGACGCATGCCATTAGAACTGAGGGGAAAGCAGAGTCCTGAGAAACAAGGGGATGTACAAGGACTTCTGGGTAACAATCATCTTATATATATATATAAAAAAAAAAAAAAATTAAAACACACCCCAAGAAGAAAAGCTTAGGAGAAGTCCACTCCAGATGTTGAAGGTTAAGTTGGCATATCAAAGCAAGGAAAAGCAGGCACAAGTGTCATGGCTGGCTGAAATAATTTATCTTTAATTTCACAATACTTTTATGCTAACCCAATCATAGGCTCAGGAAGTTTACAACAATCAGTATATAAAAACAGAAGAACCATAACATCAATGGGAAAATCATAGAAATAAACATAGGTTCCACATAAAGTTCAGTGGCATCCTATCCATTGATAGGATGGATTTTCATAGATGGGAAGGTAAATTGCAAGCTCTTCCTGCATTTGCCCCATGTGCATGCACGCGCGCGCGCACACACACACACACACTTACATGCTAAGGGCAGTGCCTAATCTCTTCTATCTCCTTTCCTCTTTCTTAGTAATATTACATAATACTTTGAAGCATACACACTTGGGGAAGATAACCAAATATATCTGGAATGTCATATGGGTTGTTACATACTAGTTGTGCTGTGGCTCTTAACAATAAAATTATTCTCTGTCCTTTCCCCCTCTCCTTTCCATCACAGTTCAGGCTGGCCCATGCCCTTCCGGCTATTACTGTCCAAGGGGCACCATTATTCCCAATCCCTGTCCAGTGGGAACATTTGCTGCTGGAACAAAGTTATACTCAGAGGTAAGGACAATGCCAGAAGATAGTTGTTCTTTCTTAAGTAGCTGATTTAACTTTGTTCTATAATGAACAGGACATTAAAATACTTTTTCCTTCAGGACTGTTAACTATCCACCACATTTATGGTTGATTCAGAGAAGGATCTCAGTCCTAATTTATTATTTCCATATATTATTTTTATGTGTACTCTACATTTCTGTCACAAAACACATAGGCAGATAACCACCCACCTCAGTAAACAAGAACTGAAATAATAGAAAGTTAAAGCCCATATCAAAATGCTTAAAGAAGAATAAATCTTCATTATTTTTATTTCCCTTGTATTGGTGTTTAGCCAAAGACTATTATAAGATAACACAGGTAGACAAACGATCAGTACAAATCTTACAACACAAACTTTTTAATTTGTTAAAAACAGACTGAGAGGTTTTCTTGGAGAATGGGCAAACAATGCTCTCTTAAAGTAAGGGGAATTATAGCTTTGGAAAACTGAGCTCTTAGTGTGACTTCAAAGTATTACATGCTGTAGTTTCAAACCTATACAGGAATGGTCATCTCCTTTGTGTTCAAAAATTAGACGTTTCTAACTGAAGAGACATCTTTTAAAAGGCTTCTCCCTCCCACAAGCACTCTGAATTTCACCTGGAAAACCAACGGAAAATGCTCTTAATCTGTGACAGGTCGAGTGCTCCCCTTGTCTGCCAGGTCACTTCTGCAACACTCCTGGGTTGACAGCCCCAGTGGGACCATGTGAGGAAGGATTCTTCTGCATCTTGGGCTCAGTGCTACCCAACCCACTGACCACAAGCCAAAGTGGAGGTCCTTGTCCCCAAGGTATCTCTTGCATTTTCCAGAGATCTGTTACATTTTTTACTCAGGGGTCCTTTCTTACCCTTTGGGTCTCTCTGACTGGCTTCAATTTTGATTGACATGGCCTTTTTTATCCATTAATGAGAGGTTCCAGAGAACTTGTTTTGAAGCCACCTTAGCCCAACCTTTTCCTTTCTTAAAGGAATTTTGTTGTTACAAAACACTTTCAACTTCCAGGGCTGATTGGGGACAGAAACTAAACTCTGGACTTCTCAATGCATGGACAACTTCTCCCCATTCAATCAGCACAGAGTCCCTGGAGTCTTCTGAGTGATATTTTAATTCAGGTCTTTGCTTGTTGATGCTTCTGGCATAAATTTCTCAGGAGGTTTGGTCCTATGAAAAGATCTCCCAGACATTCCTTAGCTTATAGGCTCCACCTGGTTTGCATCTCTTCATCATTCATTAGTGTCTGCTGCTCCTGAAACAAAGGGTTATGCCTTTCCACTCACCTTATAAAGGAGGGACCACACCAGCTTTCATTTGTTTTGGTCCTTTAAAAAAAAAAGATAGCAAAGCAGCAAACAGGAGGACTTGCATTTCCTATTTTGGTACAATGCCTCACATAATTTAAGGATTTCTATAGCTATATGAATGATGGTTTGATCCCCAGATAATGGTCTATTCCCCCTGCAAAAATCTGGACCAGGTCTCAGTAGGTTAGCATGTCCTCAGAGTGCCAAAGATTCACTCCTTAGCATCTCCAGGTAGGACTATATGATACTTCCTATCTTAAATTGTGTACAACAAAATCCAATACAGACCTACTGAAACGAGTGAATCAATTGAATATAAGAAAACTGGTTTGTGTATGTGTGCATTTCCTTACCAGTTGCATTCCTCCCTTCCAAAGAATTTAACCAAGAAGAAAAATATAGTTTTTTCTCAGATGGTTTCATTCCTCCCCATGCCTTTAGATTAGTGCTCTGCAGCACGTTTTCTGCTTTTCTTAGAAGAGAATCTGTGATGTCTTCCTCTTTGTCCTGACCCAGCAGAGCCACAGACCTTCATTACTTTCAAAGGCCTTTTCCAGAATTGCTCTGACAGAGAACTTGTTTGTGCTGGTGTTCAATCTTGTGCTGGCTACAAGGGGATCCCGCTGGTTTGAATACTTTGCCAATTTCTCTTCCAGGTTATTTCTGCCCTCGAGGCACAGCTAATCCACTTCCTTGCCCAGCGGGGTCATATAATGATTTGGAGAGGCAAGCCAGATGCCTGCCCTGCCCTGGAGGGTGAGCAGGACAATGATAATCATGAAATCTGGTGCTAAAAGAGAGAGGATGAACCATTTCAGCAGCAGCATCCTGTTGGATGGGACAGAACAGAGGAAATGCTGGTTTCTGCTAAGGGGCAACCAAAGGAGAAGGGATGACTGGCTGACATCTCAGTTGGGATTATGTATGGCTAAGTGTGTCCTCTTGATTTCATCCTCGGGGGTTACTTTGGGCAGCCTTAGCTGGTTTGTGGTTATTCCTTTTGCTGTTCTGATTAGGTGTTTCCTTGATGAAGGAATCAAAAGACCATTGTGTAGTCCCCTGAAGGCAAAAATAGCAATTTTAGGGGACAATTGAAATGTGGGAAAGGGTGAAAAGTTAAATTCCTTCTCCCGGCACTGCCCGAATCTCGCAGCTCCTGCCTTCCCTTTCCTCTGTGAAAATCAGCCATGGCTGTCTCCTCCTCCTTTCCCCACCATCCCTATTGGGACCCTAAGATCATCTTCCAAGCTTCTTCCTTGAATTCCCTTGCCTCACTTAGCACCCAGAAGATAAAGTCAGTTTTTTTTAATAAGAATTTTACTAAGTTTCAAGCAAAGATAAAAGCTCCAGAAAAACAAAACAAAAACAAAAACAAAAAAACTACAAAGAAAAAAAGAGAAAAAACTAAAGTGTGGAAACACAAAAGAAAAAAATTTCAAAGGTACAAAAAGAGATGACTTCTGACTTTTAACAGCAAGGATATACAAAAATTTCCATAATTGATCCCTTAGTCTATATTAAAACAAAATCACATTATTTCTATACATCTTTCATATATATATATATATATATATATATATATCCTAATCAACGTCCCCCCCAAAGATAACATTTATTTAATTATTTCCTTCCCACTACTATTCTATACATTTCTGTCTACTATAATAAAGATCAAACTAAAAAAACATATAAATTGTCTGTCATTGTACTTGATAATACAACAATTTTAATAATCTTAATCATATTAAACCCAAAACCATCCAAATAGACATTTATTATTATTTTTTATTATACCTTGATAATCTTAATCCAAATCATTAAATATAAATGAAATCAGCCAAACCCTAAAAGCAATCAAGATAAGTATTCTTAAACCCTTATCCCACTTAAATAAAGCAGAGTATTTACATACCCCCACAATGCAGACGGAGCTTTTTTCTTAAAAAAAAAAATCAAACCGCCCAACTGCCCCCCTCAGAAACTTCAACTTTGCTTCAGGAGACCTCCCATACATAATAACCCCTTCTTTTCCACAGCATTCCACCAGAAGATCAATTTCACTCGTGGCTTGCAACTTGCTCTCTCCCTTAAATTTCTCCAACTCGGCTATCCAATCTTCATCCAGCATTTCAACAAAAATCCCGATCTCACTCTTAGAAGAGACATTTCTGTCACTGTTAAATTCTCAGTTTCATCCATGACATCCCCAGCCAGATGACACATTTTAGATCTCATATTTTCCACAGGGTCCTGAATGTCTTGCATAAAACCTTGGTAGAAATCAGAAAAAAACTGTTTAAAATCTTGGTGAAAGTCAGAGAAAGTCTGTTTAAAATCCTCCATGTCTCAAGCAGTAGATTATGGCACCCCCTAGGAGCTTAACCAGCAAAAGTCGAAGATGTGAAAGAATTCTGGAATGTGTTTACACAAGCGAAAGTGAGATAGGCAGACAGTTCCCCAGGGAAAGTACAAGCAGAAAACTGAAGGTTCAAAATAGCTGATTAAATGTGTAAGAAAATGCTAATATCTTCAAATTTAGTACAAAAATAATAACAGGGAGACAATTATTTGCTCTCAATCCGCATTAATATTTGGAGGGAAAACAAAGCCCAAAACTTAAAAAGATTTTTTTTAAAAAATTAATCCCAAAAATAACGCTACGCACCAAGACAGCTCGCTTTTCTTTGCTGTAGAAAGCCTCTCTTAGGGTACGTGTACTTAAAAGAAATATCAGTTGGGTAATTTAGAAATGGGGTGGCTGGGCTTAGTGTCCCTTTAAGGCTACAGCGTGGCTTGGAAAATGGTGACGTCCCAGTCTCCCAGCTAGCTCTTACCAGTTGAATGTGAAAACACCATTTGTGATTTTCTGGCTGCAAGCAGCTGTCCAGAGAACAGATGGGTGATTCCAGGTGTTTTCCTTTTTCTGGAAAAACACTCCTGGGCTTCAGGAAAAACCTGCCTGAGCCCAAAAAAACTGCCACATTGTCAGTTCTGCCCACTGAACCCACGGGCACAGCTGTTCAGTCCACCATGTCCCCACCAGAAATCCCGATAAAGTCAATTTTCTTGAGGTCTTTGAATCTCATAACCTACAGTGCCTTGTAGCTCTGCTTTGCTGCCAGCACTTTCATATTTACAGTACATGCATTGCTGTTTTTTCCTGCTATTTCCCTCCTTTTATGACTTTCAGTGTTTCTGTAAACCATTTTGGTTAAAGAGAAATATATAAATACTGTTAGGAAATAAATCACTCTCAGGCCTTGTTATTTATTGAGTTTGCCATGTTAAGAAATGGTGAAATGTTTGCCCCAGGAATTCATTATGTTTTTTCCTTCTCATGCTCTTTTTTGAAGGTACTTTTGTCTCCAAAATTCCTCCTCCTTGGTCAACAGCAAATGTCCAGTTGGGCATTACTGCCCCCCAGGGACGATGTCAGAAATTCAGTTTCCATGTCCTCAAGGGACTTACAACCCAAACACAGGAATCAGTGATCTGTCTCTGTGCCTCCTGTGTGCACCAGGTGGGGGTCTTTCAAATCATCCTTAGAGCTGCCCTGACATTTTGTTGAATGCTTTTTTCCCTAGAGGTCTAGGAAAGAAGAGGAAAGTCAAGAAATTCAGCTCTAGTATTTTTTTTTTTCAGAGCAGAGGCAATTAAGTGTTTTACCAAAACAAGCCCACCCCATTTTCATGAATGTTATACAGTAAGTGATAAATGAAGCTTTCAGGTTTTGCCTTTGTTTTTGACTCATTGGATAGAAATAGAGAATAAGGAAAATAATCAAGTGGGTGCCTCAGGCTGGGTGAATGGATATGGTATATTAGACACCAAAAGAATTGACCTTTCTGTAAATATTCAGTTTTTCCTGGAACTTCCCTTGTATTTCTGGAAAGGGGTTCCCAAGAACTCTTAGGAATCATTATATCTCAGTATTGTCTTGTAACACTATATTCAGTGCAATGAACATGCTTAAGAAGTTGTTGGGTGCAATTTAAGCAATAAGTAGTTCAGACCAGGTTTTGCTTCTCTGAACAAATCTGAAATGGCAATCTATTTGGGCAAGGTTTTTCAAACAGATTTTCTTTCTCCACTGAATGTGAGTTTCAATTACTCTTTTCTATGCCATATGCTTCCTTTCTTTTTAATGCAGCGTTGATGATTGCATGACTGTGCATTCTACTTCCTCTCTTTTAGGCCATTATTGTGGCTTCCCAGGTCAGGCCCGTGTCTCTGGCCCTTGTTCAGCAGGATATTATTGCCTGGCAGGTGCTTCTACCCCAACCCCAATGAAAGAGCTGCTTGGGAGTATATGCCCCAGAGGTCATTACTGTCCAAAAGGGTCTGTCACACCCCAACCTTGTCCCCTTGGGTTCTACAGCAACTCTACAGGAAATACCAAGATGGAAGACTGCCTTCTTTGTCATGCAGGTATGGGGGAGTCAGACATTTAAATCTTAATGTAATGACATGATATTTCAGAGACTACAGAACATTTGAAGGCTGTATCCATTTCTGCAGATGTCACTTGATGGCAGCAAAAGATACAGGAAATGTTAACGCTGCTGAGTTTAGTCTAGATTTTTTAGCATCTAGGTAGTCAAGATGTTTTTACAGCCTAGATCTGGTAGGCTTACCTCCTGTGAATAGGGGTTGATTAAATCCTATTCTGGTCTTTGGTTTTTAAGAACTCATTTCATTTTGTCTTTTAATTCCCATCAGCCACGTATCTTGAAAACTCTCCTGAATTTCTGCTTCCTTGCAGGATATTTCTGTGATGGAGCAGGGCTTGTATCTCCTTCTGGTCTTTGTGACTCAGGATATTATTGCAGTGCAGGAGCTGTTTCTCCAAGACCTGCTGTGGTTAGTGGTGCTGATGCAGTCAAATACCCCATCATTTGGAAGTGATACATGCCCAACAGATAGTCCTGAAAGCAGAGGGTATATTTAAAAGACCTTCCCCGAAGATTTTAATATCTAGATAGTTTTATAATAAGAAAGACAAATACTCACATAGTTAGACCCCAAACTATTCCATCGCTGTGTGTGTGTGTGTTTAAGGTTAAAAGGAATATTTTAAATTGATTTTTATCCTCACAACCATCCTGTGAGGTAGGTTGGATTGAGAGATAGACAGGCTCCAAGATAGCTTGCTGACCCTGGAATTTTAATTCACTGTATCCACTGTATAACAACCAACTCAATACCTTAAACTAAACAATCCCGTATGACGTAATTTTGTCCTTCCTCTTTGCTTCCCATTGATGTCTTCAGCATCTTCTACCCTGACAGAATTCACTTTTATTTACAGATCACAAGCAAAGGTGGACAGTGCCCACCTGGTCATTATTGTGTGATGGGGAGTGATAGACCACAGCCATGCCCAGCAGGGAACTACACTCCCTTCTGGGGCATGGACCAATGTTTGGAGTGCCCAGAAGGGGTTTATTGTGATGTTGGTTCTGCCAACTACACCCACTGCCCTGCTGGTGAGTTTAACCATTCCACAATCCTTCCAGAACTGACTTTAAAAATGGCAATGATCTTGTTTTCCACTGACCTTCTTGTGCATATTGACTTAACTCATTCTCTGAGATCTGAAGCAATGTTACTTGAAGTTTTAGTATACCAAGCCGGTCAGGGATGAACAATGTGTTGCCCACCAGATATTGAGTTGCAACTCTATGACTGTTCACCACTGGTCATGCTGATGGGAGTTGCCTGCCAACAACATTTGGAAGGCTTTGTGCTATTCATCTCTTTGGTAGATGGTGACCCCTAGTTGAGCAAGTAGCAAAGATCAGGAGATATCTCCTTCTACTCAGAACTTTGAATGTTCTCAACTCTCTGGCCCTTGTGATCATCTGAAGATTTTTACTGAACAGACATATTGGCTTCTGGTCAGGCTCTGGTTTCTTGTGACTCATCCTTGTCTGACTAGAGTTGAACTTGCCTCAGAACCATTTTATTTCTGTTTCCACCATACCTGATGAATGGGGACACAAAGAAATGCAATTGATTTGTTCTGCTGAATGTCAATTAATAGTTGTGCCTCACATGAGTTGGAGCCACACAGCTCAGAAGGTACACTTAGTTTTCAAGTGCAGTGCTCTATTTTTGAGTGTAAGAAGCAACCTGTCAATGACATTAGTCACATTCCTTCTAAGTTTAGTTAATAATTATTTTGAGGTTCTATATTTTAATCCAATAGGAAAACCCCTCTCCACTTTTCCCTTGTATTAACATTCTTAACTTTTGATTTCACATTAATTGACTTAATCAGTTTCAAAAAGTTTTGAATCAGTCTGCTAAATTAATTGTAAATATCCATCTCTTTCCCACTTTAGGTCATTACTGCCCAAGGAACACCAAGTTTGCTACTCAGTTCCCTTGTCCCAGGGGGACCTACAATGAAATTTTGAGTATCAGGACTATTGCTGAGTGCCAGCCATGCCCATCTGGGAAATTTTGCTCCAAGCCAGGCTTGATCAGCCCAGATGGCACATGCATGCCAGGATGGTACTGCCCACTTGGGTCAACATCAGGCAAACCAATATCTCCAGGAAACCACTCTGGTATCTAAGTTTCTTTTTTAATTATTATTGAATAATATCATTGGGGTGTGTGTGTGCCTTTGAGTCACTGTTGACTCCTGGCAACTGTCTGGACTAGTCCCTGCAGTTCTCTTGACAAAATTTTGGAAGTGGTTTGCCATTCCCTCCTTCCTAGGGCTGAGAGAGAGTGACTAGCCCAAGGTCACCCAGCTGGCTTTGTGCCTAACATAGGACTAGAACTCATAGTCTCCTGCTTTCTAGCCTGGTGCCTTAACCACTGCACCAAACTGGCTCTCACTAATATTATTGTGGGATGAGATAAATTTTGTACCCTGGTCAGAAAACAAAATTAGAATTTATTATTAGCCTGTGCCCAAAGAAGAACAGGGGAATCTCCTCTGCACTGATTATATTAACTTGCAAATATTCAAGGCAGCCATGCGTGGTGCTAATTACATAAAACAGATTACTAAAGAGTTCCACTCCCAGGCTTTTAAAAGATAATTATGGTTTCTGAATAGCACGTCATCAGCACCTGTTGAAATCCCAGAAACTAGAGTTGAGTTAGGTCAATCCTTCAGTCTGTGTTCCTTCCTTTACTTGCAAAACTAGCCAAATATATATCCAAGTCAAAAACAAATCTAAGGGGGAAAAACTCACATTTTTGCTTAAGTTATGCAGGTCTATTTTGGCAGCAAAATTAAAACAGTGTGAGAGAAAATTTTTCATGTTTATGTAGCACAAAATGCTCATCACGTTTGCTCTGTGTAATTGAGACATCATCTTTTCTATTCCATAAGCAGACTTAATTCGAAGGTGCCGAGCAGGGTCCTTCTGTCCAGAAGGTTCTTCTGTTCCCATTCCTTGTAGTCCAGGTAAATGTATTTCTTGCTTTCACCAACAAACCATTGGCATTCAGATCTGGGTATCCAAGTTCCCTTCTCTAGACCAGAAAATACTGAGTAGCTTTGTCCTGAGATGACTTCTGTCTCCTGGGGTCTGATCTCTCCACCAGTCCCAACAGTGGGCTCCAAATTTACATTGATGAGAGAACAAGGAAACAGCAACACTGCGTTTTGTGAACCAGTAGCAAAAATATGAAAAAAGTAAGGCCAATGGGAACTGGCAAACAGAAGGAGAAAACGTAGAGGCAGTGAAAGACTTTGTATTTCTAGATGCAAAGATTACTGCAGATGCTGACTGCAGCCAGGAAATCAGAAGACGCTTAATCCTTGGGAGAAGAGCAATGGCAAATCTCGATAAAATAGTTAAGAGCAGAGACATCACACTGACAACAAAGGCCCGCATAGTTAAAGCAATGGTGTTCCCCGTAGTAACATACGGCTGCAAGAGCTGGACCATAAGGAAGGCTGAGAGAAGGAAGATTGATGCTTTTGAACTGTGGTGTTGGAGGAAAATTCTGAGAGTGCCTTGGACTGCAAGAAGATCAAACCAGTCCATCCTCCAGGAAATTAAGCCAGACTGCTCACCTGAGGGAATGATATTAAAGGCAAAACTGAAATACTTTGGCCACATAATGAGAAGACAGGACACCCTGGAGAAGATGCTGATGCTAGGGAGAGTGGAAGGCAAAAGGAAGAGGGGCCGACCAAGGGCAAGGTGGATGGATGATATTCTAGAGGTGATGGACTCGTTCCTGGGGGAGCTGGGGGTGTTGACGACCGACAGGAAGCTCTGGCGTGGGCTGGTCCATGAAGTCACAAAGAGTCGGAAGTGACTGAACAAAAAAGGTCAATGGGACCCAATAGCATGTGTTCTGAGTCTGAAACCTAGTTCTGTTTTGCTGCCAGGACATTTCAAAAATCCTTAAACGAGCCCGTTTTGCACCTGAAGCAGCAGGTTCACAGTCAAAATTAGATGTAGCACAGAATTCCACACTTGGAATGCTTTAAGGTGAAGGCTTTGCATAACCACAGGACCAAATTTTCCTCCAATGTACTTCTTTGTACCCTACTTTTGCTGCAACTGAAGATCCCATTCTAGAACTCTGCAATCTGCTGGATAGATGTGTCTTGTGTTGGGGGAGAAAGGGTTCTATCTAGCCTAGAATCCTATGGCATCAAGGTGTGGATCATACAGGCAAAAATCCTGTAAGTTCTTATGGATTTATAGACTCACATCATGAGTGATGCAGCTTCTTGATTTCTTCTTTCTGTCCACATTTCTTCTTTCTGTCTCTTCATCCCTCAGCTTTATCCACTGCATCGAATCAAAACTTTCCCCAAAGCATGATTTGCAAAATAAGTATATTCACCCAGTTGACCTGGAATTGTAGTCCGGTGCAGTTCAAAGATCCTCTGGCCCATTCTGACAGGGGATTCTAGGAATAGCTGGAGGGCATCAAGGTTGAAGAAGGAAGATTTAAACTCTCATACATTAAGTTTATTGGCCTGTTTGATTTTGCCACATTTGTATATGGCCTTGAAATGACACCAATAGTATTGGAGTCTATTGTAGCTTAGATCAATAGCACAAGAATATGTCTTTTAATGTTGAAGAGATTTGAGAAGCCACCCATCCTATCACAATTTGTTTCCTTCTCCATAAGGTTTTTACTGTGCATCTTTTGAGTTGGCTGCTCCATCTGGCCCATGTGATCCTGGCTTCTACTGTACTGGAGGCTCTACTCTACCCAATCCAACTGATGGGACAATGGGGGATATTTGTCCTCGAGGCTACTTCTGTCCCCAGGGGACCTATTCCCCATTTCCTTGCCCTGCAGGTATGTCTGCATGTAGATATTGCTGCCATATTTCTCAGTTCTCTCTTGATGGCATGAAATGAAATGAAATGAAGTGAAATGAAATGAAATAGAAGGGGAGAAATGAATGAATGAAAACTGTCTCTGCAAAAAGAAGGCCAGATAGTCAGGAAAAGAATGCAACACTACTTTGTTTTCTGAAATGCAGGGTGTCTACATACTTAACTAAAAATGAAAACATTGGGGGATCTTGTTAGACTTTTTTTTTAATCCGTTCACTTGTGTCTGATTCTTGGAGACTGCCTGGACAAGGCCCTGCAGTTTTCTTGGCAAGGTTTTTCAGAAGTGACTTGCCATTGCCTGCTTCCTAGGGCTGAGAGAAAGCGACTGGCCCAAGGTCACCCAGCTGGCTTTGTGCCTAAGGTGGAACTAAAATTCACAGTCTCCTGGTTTTTAGCTTGATGCCTTCACCACTACAGCAAACTGGCTGTTAGACTTACATGACTCTTTTTGTAGGCTCTTTCTTAGCGCACCATGGTGGCCGGTCAACCCAGGATTGTCATCTCTGCGTGGCAGGCTGGTTTTGTTCCCTCCAGGGTCAAACCTTTCCAGAGAATTTGTGTACGGAAGGTTGGTTCTGTCCCGAGGGATCAATATTTGACCGAAATCCAGGTAGGAGATTATTCTATATTTAAGGACACTACTTTTTATTGTTAGAGGAGACAGAAAAGGAGCAAAGAATACATCAACCACTCACCGTGATGAGGTGAAAATGTGGTGAGAGAGAGATTCCTGGGAAGGGAATCAATGAAAAAAGAAAGAAAAAAATTAAATTATTTAACATACATTGGAAAGCTTGGAGTTGGGCAGGGATGAGCAAACTTTGTTTCCTATTCCTAATTTTTTCAGCAGTTGAGAATAATAATGATGTGATAATATTTCTGAATGGGCTGGGGAATTCTGGGAGTTGAAGTCCACACATCTTGAAGTTGCCAAGTTTGAGAAACACTGCTCTAGAGGCTTTACTGAAGAAGTTGGGGGGCTGACTTGGGTTGTAGATTGTCCTCTCCTAATCAGGCAAGGGATGTTAAGAAAGGACAACCAGACATGAAACTGACATTCAGTATGAACAGATGTGTCTTTTTCTCCCTTGAAACATTTGGGTGCCAAGATATTACAGATCCATTGTTGTGAGCATAAGAACCAAGCTGTATGATTTCTCCTTAAGAAAAGGAGTTGTAAAAATGTGCACAAAGCTGCCACTTTTGGCCGCAGCCCTATGTAATTGTAAATTATAATGATGACCTCTAATATTACTTTTAATGTGCATTTTTCACTCTTCATAGTCACTTTCAAAAAAAGTTTAGCAGCTACCTTGCATGCTGAGCCAAACAAAAAGATCAAATAAATCAGATAAAAAGCATTTGAACATACTTTCAATCACAAAAAAGAAAATCAGAAGCACTCTCAGGCAGATTGATGCTATTTTGTTAAGTATCATAGAGTCCCCCGATGGGAGGAGATGGGCGGGGACAAATAAAATAAAATAAAATAAATAAATAAAATCAGGTTGGTGGCACTTTTCAATGTACTGTAAATATAAATTTAGGTGAAAAGTTTTCAAATGCTATTTTATTCAGCCTTGCAATAAAACAGCCTTGCCATTATGAACACCCACAGGATGTTGGCTTTGTGTTCATTTTGCTTTTTCCAAACTGGGGTTATGAGGCCAACTCCTATAAGGTCACAAAGAACAGGACTGGTGAATGAAGGGCCTGGGAATGAGGCAAGGGAAGGAAAGTGAAGTTGGTGACCATTGAAGGAGAGGCAGGGAAAGGAGAAAGGAGGGACAAAAAGTTGTTTGGTGAAACAGGACATAATGAAACAAAAGCAGAGAAAAAAGAAAGCTGTTGAAGAAACTGACAAAGAGACAGTGTAGCGATGAAGTCTGGGGAGAAAATGATGTATTGATGTATTGATATTGTATCTTATTTAAATTCTTACGTTCCTTCTAAAGTCAACTCAGCACAATGCCAGTGAAACGACTTCCCTCTTTCTCTGTCTCTCTCTCTTGCTCTCTGTCTGTCTCTAGACCATCTCTGTCCTCTTGGTCATTATTGCACCAAAGGCAGCCCAGAACCTAAGCCATGTCCTCCTGGAAAATATCAAGATGAAGTGGGCCAAAGCCTCTGCAGAATCTGCCCAGCGGGAAAGTAAGGAACAAACTTTGCAACCTTGTTTAATGAATTTAAGGCAGCTTCTTTGCATTTTATATGACAGCTGTTCACATCTGTCTAAAAGACTCATAGTGGAAATACATTTTCTTGTCCTTTTTGCTGTCTGCATTTCTCTCTTACTGCTTCCATGCAGAGGAGATTCCCTTATGCACCAGATCCAATAGTAAAACTGTGTAATTCCATTCTTTAATCCATTTTCCCAAATTTAGGACCTCCATTTTGATATACTGTGACCATTTATTAAGACTAATGTGCTATGTCTGAAGACAAGCAAAGGAATTATTTTGAGGACTGAGATGTTTTACTGTGCATCTTTGATTTAGCGTTTTATATTTCTGCATCTAATTTTGGGGGAGGTGTAGTGATCATGATGCTCATATATATGATGGCAATTCAGATGCATCATATGAGCTTGCTAAGGATCAGTGACCTGTGAGATGACTTGAACACTCAAAATGCAGCATTTTGAATGAAGAAATCATCTCACAGATCATTGATCCTTAGCAAGCTCATATGATCCATTTGAATTATTACCATAATGCTTGAGACACCCACGTGGAATTCACTTCTGGTCAGAGAACGGAGCTTGGCACTGCCTGACTTGTATTCTAATGGCTGTCAGTAAATAAACTAGTCACTCTAGATAAATCTCATCCATAGGGGAAAAAAATGAAAATGAAAATGGACTGAACATTGTTTGCTTTACTGACAGGTTCTGTGATCCCAGTTTCCAAACACAAGATTCCAAGAATTCCAGAAGGACTTCTCCAGGAGTAATCAATCCCCTGGACTGTCTGCCTGGATACTACTGTCTGTCAGGAACAAAAACTGCTAAGCAATTCCCTTGTCCCTTGGGGACCTTTA
Source organism: Candoia aspera (assembly GCF_035149785.1). NCBI lineage: Eukaryota > Metazoa > Chordata > Lepidosauria > Squamata > Candoiidae > Candoia > Candoia aspera. Next base: position 5,466,286 of record NC_086161.1, on the reverse strand, counting down.
GTAACCAGACCAGTCTGAGCAACTCCAGGGAATGTGAGCCTTGTCCTGGAGGCAAATTTTGCACAAGGCCAGGTAAACTGAGGGGAGACTTGGGCTGCAGTCTGCAAAATCTGATTTTATCAAAGTACGTACTTGCATTTGCAATGTATTGTTTTGCTGCAAACTCCTGAGAACATTGATGCATTGTTATTGATGTTGTGATGAGGATGATGAATACTAATTATAGGTCTGGAGAATACCTCTGCCCAAGACCTTGAACTCCATTAATTAGTCAAATCCCAATTACACGGTGTGAGATGATCTCTCCATCTCCATCTCCATCATTTCCACCTCCACCTCCACCTCCATCTCCATCTATATCTCCATCTGCATCTCCATCTCTATCCCCATCCCCATCCTCATCCCTCCATCTCTCCATCTCTCCATCTCTACACACACACACACACACATACACACACACACACACACACACATCAGCTTCACCACTAATTCTAGCTCCAATTTTTCTTTTATGTTGGTTATCCTGTTTGGGATTACAGCCTTGTTTGGGATTACAGCCTTCTTCTTCTTATCTATAAACACATTTCTTATGGTTGGTAGTCCATCCCAGATATAAGCTTCCCAACAGAAAACTCAGTGAATTCCTAGGTGCTACAGGTACATTTCACTGAATCTCACTCCCTTTGTAGAATTCAGAGCCTATGAACTGTGTTGTCTATAAATCTTCTCTTCTAGGTTTAGTGACTCCGAGTGGCCCTTGTTTGCCTGGCTACTACTGCACTTTGAAGGCCTGGAGACCTAATCCTGTTCAAGATGAAACTGGAGGCTTATGTCCTGCAGGGCATTTCTGTCCTTTGGGTAGCATCAGCCCCACCCCCTGCCCAAGAGGGACTTTTCTCCCCCTACTTGGCATGTTGTCCCAGAATGCCTGTTTGCCCTGTCCTGGAGGAAGCTTCTGCCAAGGAGAAGGACTGGCTGATCTTTCTGGTAGGTCCCGTATTCCTTGAACATGCCAGTGGTACATGTTGGGGTGGGTTGAAGCAAGCTGGGTGCTGGTCTAATACAGAAGTTTAGTCCTATGTCTTCCTTAAAATACATAAATCTAGCTTTATTTTATGCCTCTGATCTGTGGCTGTCTACCAAAACAATTCAACATGTAATTTCTATGATCTTCTTTCTTTCTGTGAGTGTTGCAGACAATCTGGTTCTTAGATTAGAAACTTTAGTCTATTTTTTTTGCAATGGGTTGTGGAGGGAGAGCAAACCCAACAGGAGTCCAGCACTTGATGGGAAATTAAAATCTGATTGTCTGTATCTATCTCTCCATCATTCCTCAGCTGGCCTTTAGTGATTTCTGAATGCCATTTATTCAGTGAAGTAGACATGGAAAATGGTGATTCGAGGCATGCATTGAATGCCTCACTGCTGAGCTACACAGAGTTGTGACACACACACCCCCCGTGCTATATCTGCTTTTGACTAGCAGGCATATAAGTTGAAACATGGGGCTTCCAAGGAGGATAAGATTAGCACCCTCATTTTTGAAGCAATAAATGTTGTGGAGAATGCATTATGTTGCGAAGATCATCTGTTTGCCTTTCTGAAATATTTTGCTTTGCAGGAACATGTCAAGCTGGCTTCTACTGTGACAGGTTATCTTCACGCCCAGATCAGAACCTCTGTCCCCCTGGATTCTATTGTCCCCAAGGCACTGGGACTCCTGTTCCATGCATGCCAGGGACTATCAATCCCCATAGGGGAAAATGGGATGTCACAGACTGCAGACAGTGCCCAGCTGGGAATTTCTGCAGTGGTATGTGCAAACTTTATATTCCTTGTTTATTATGGAGGGGGGAGATAACTTTGGTACACCGGGAGGGAGTTTCTTATCTACATAATCAAAATTAAAAGCAGATCCTTCTTCCTTTTGATGATTTTAGAGCCAGGAAAGACTGCTCCAGCAGGGAGATGCTCCCCTGGTTACTACTGTCCACCAGGCCAGGTCTCTGCCACTCCATCTTCCCACCGGTGCCCACGTGGATTTTATTGCCTTGAGGGTTCTGTGGCTCCAGTAGCTTGTGAAAAGGGAACCTACCAATCAGAAGAAGGGATGGAATCCTGTGATCCCTGTCCTGCCCGATTCTTTTGTGAGCCCTCCAACAACAGTAAGAACATGGGAAATACAATTATTGGAAGCACAGGCTGACTTTGCACAAGACTAAGTGGAACTGCACCGTTATTTGGTGGGTTTGATGTTGGTTTAGCACATTGCATGAAGCCAAGCATTGCACTTTGTAGATAATAGTTTATGGCTTAGCATGCCTTGTAGGCCCAGCCATTGTGTCTGAGTTTAGATGAGCCATGGCTTAGTGTGATGTGCAAACTCAACAAATTGTGAATCATGGTTTATGGATTAGCATATTGTATCATCCGAAGTCTGCAATAAAACTGAAGAATAATACCATGAGTCCCTAAGCACAGATCTCTCTGGAAAAACAAAGAGGGAGTTTTTCTTTTTAAACGATGAGTTTGGAAATTTGTACTCATAGGATTATTTCTGAAATAAAGGGATCTTGTCCCTAAAAGCAAACACTGCTACCCAAAAGCTTTCAAGCTGCTTCTCCTTTCCCAGGTGATGGTATCCCAGTTCCCAAGCTGTGTCTTATGGGGTATTTTTGCCCACCTGGCACTACTTCCAGCAGGGAACACCCATGCCCCAGAGGTACCTATGGACCTAAGGCTGGTGCAGATGAGGAATATGAGTGTGAATCATGCCCAGCAGGTAAGAGAACGCCTGGATCCAAGCTTGGAAAAGTGTGCCCAGGACTGAAGAAGAGAGAGCTTTGTCTGCCATTCACATTCTGTGCCTTCTGCAATTATCTTTTCTCTCCTATATAAGGCATGTATTGCTCAACTCCCGGACTATTTCAGCCAACTGGACTTTGCCATCAAGGCTACTACTGCAGCAGAGGAGCAGTCAGCTCAACTCCCATTAGGCACAGAGTAAGTGGAAAGGACATTCTGGAGCAGCAGCCTCAGGTGGAATGGCAGGGCAGATTCCTCCTGAGATTTTGGGAATGTCATTCTCAGAATCTACAACCAACTTCATTTTCTATTATCTCTCAGCAGGTACATTAGCTAGGAATGATGAGAGCTGAAGTGTGTTGGGGCTCTGGACATCTGTAATCCAAGAGTTTCTGAACAGTGATAGGTCTGGGTGGAAAACAAAGGAGTTGTGGCTATTTCATTCACGTTTGCTTCCATTGAAAATACCAATCCTTGTTTATTTGTACTAATTCAACCTTTCCCCATCCAGTCCTTCCTAGTGTGCTGGGGCTGCAACATTTATTGGCCATGCAGGCTGCTGGTGATGGGACTGTGGTCCTAACACATCTGGAAGGTCTGGGTGATAGGAAGAAGAAGGGCTGTGTTAGTTTTCTGCCATCACAGCACAGCACCTGGAAGGTGCTGAAACTATTCACATTCGAGTTGTCCAGATGCAGTCTGTCCAATCTTACAGAGTTGAGACCAAGAAACTAGGTTTGCTTGCTCTGTTCAGATTTTCCTCTTTGTAATAACTGCCAGTACTGTATATCTCTGGAAGTCGGAGAACCAATGGACTGTCACAAAGTTAGGATGCCTGTTAAAGAAATAGGTACTGAGTGAATCTGGACTGCAAAAATGGTCTTATAAAAAGCTTAAATATGTGGTTCATTCCATCCTAATCTTACCAGATTGTCTTTTTAACAAGAATCTATTGATTTATCTACTTCCTGTTCTTTTCATCTTTGTACAGATAGATTCTGCCAGCACTTTGACTGGAAATGACATCTGCCCAAGAGGGCATTTCTGCCCCCTTGGGACTGGATTTCCCATCCCTTGCCCACCTGGCTCCTTTTCCACTATGCTGGGCCTGAAAGCAGAGAGTGAATGCCTACCTTGCCCAGCAGGACTCATCTGCAGCCAATCGGGGACCTCTGACCTGTCCCAGATGATGCCATGTAATGAAGGGTGAGATAGACATGCAGGTTCCCAGCATAGGAAATGACAGTCTTTAATCACAAAAATCCTTTTCTCAAAATGACTGGGCCAATTTGAGTGTGGCAAGCAGATCTGGCAATGCAGCTGGTTCTGGAGACCATCGCAGGTGGCAGAAGGTGTGGAAAGGAGAGCTGGTCATTTGAATCCTCGGAGGCAAGCTTTTGACTAGAGAAATGCTTAAACCAAATACCAATCCTCTTTAATGTGTACTAATACAATCTTTCCCCATCCAAATTCTTCCAAATATCCTGGGACTACAACATTCATTGGCCATGAGAGCTATTAGTGATGGGATCCGTAGTCCTAATACCATCTGGTGGGTTTGGGTGATTGGAAGAAGGAAAGCTTAGTTTTCTGCAAGCTGTCCTAGAAATGTCATCAGTCATTTTGTCAACCATAAAGGAAGAGTGGGACTAGCAATGTTTTGCAGTGAATGATGTTCCCACGTAGGATGTTCCATTCCATCTGGTTTGCCAATGTTCTGTCTACTCTGACTGTCAGACTGCGTTCCAAAACCCTGAATATTATTCTTGCTGGAAATTTTCCTTCTGCTAAAGATGAGTTGTGCTTCCGTATCCCCAAACCTGGCTCTCTCTCTTGTGAATTTATGGAGTCGTTTTAACTGCAGCAGTACAAAGAGTGTTCTTAGGTAGGTAATATTGCTAGACACCCCTTGTAAATAATTCAGTACATGCTGATATAATGAATGGAAGAGAACAGAACAGAACAGAATGCAAGCAGCCCAAGACACAACAGTACATTGGGCAGAGGGGCAATATTTTGGAAAGGAAGTGTAATGATTGCCTATTCAAAATCACTATCAGACTCACACAAGGCTTTCATGGATATCTGATTTAATAATGAATAGTATGCAGGATCACAAGCAAAGCTGAGAATAGTAAAAGCACAGGATTTCTCCCGCTAAAAACCCAGGCAGTGTCCAGTCCCTCCCCCCAGAATCAGTACAATCCCATTCCCTGCAGGTGCCCCTAGCGGTTCCTGCCAGTCCTTGGGAAATGTCCTTGATCAGTTGAGATAACCCAAACATGCATTCTTCACTCCTCGCATTGCAGCCTGGTACAAGGGAACAGGAGCAGCTCCCTCCCATACAGCAACCTGTGTCAGCACCAATATGGCATGGGAACACGTTACTATGTTTTCCAGGAACATTGGAACAGGGACCATAAAAGGAAGTGGGTAAGAATGGCCACAACTGAAAAGATGAAATGCAGGGCATGAGGCTAAGCCTTGAAGCAGACTTCCCAAACCTGCCAGAAGACATTAGGTTGGGAAAGGCAACCTTCATATACAAAGTATAAGAACATTTTACCATGCAAGCACTCAGGAAATACTTGGTGGAAAAGAAGTGGTTGCAAAGTATGTCTGTGTTTTAAGGCTTATCTACTGATCCAGAACATCTTAGAACTTATCTCAGATTGCAGAGAATGCTCAGAAAAACCTACCAAAGTACTGGATACACCATCTCATGCAATTAAAGAGTGAAGCCTAATTAATTTCCTGCTATTTCTTTTCATTCACCCCTTACTGTGCATGGTGGGATGGCTGTAGCTACATCTCTTTGGTGCTCAAGATGGTGTATATAAAACTTCCTCTCCATCTCTCAGGGTGAGTGAAACAAAGGCATCCAGACTTCTTCAGGGAATCTGTTTTGAATTGTCAGGGTTTAAGAGAGTTCAGTTTAAACTATTTGGGGATGAGTATCTTCCCCTTTAAAGTAGACTACCAGGTTAAAAAGGTACAACTGCTCCTTTGTCACATTCACAGGTATGTTTGCCTCGAAGGCAACTCTGTCCCCTGCCCTAACGATGGACTACATGGGTATCGATGCCCTAAAGGTTTCTACTGTCCACAGGGCACCAGCTTGGAAGTGCCTTGTGAGCCTGGGATGTTTAGCCCCACTGATGGAGCTAGTGTCTGCCTCCCTTGCCCAGCTGGTACTGCCTGTCGACGTGCTGCCACAGTGGAACCAGTCATCTGCCCTCGAGGTAAAGCAGGGTACAGACTTCACTTGATATATAACATGGGAAACGTAAAGTCTGTTGGATGAAGATTAAGGAGGACACCCTTTTTTCCCCCACCATATGTTCTTCCATGCTATTTATAGTTTCCAAATCATGGGAAGTAATAGTTCTGCACTGGCGTGACCTCTTCTTAAATCTAGTTCTGGATAGCAAACTTGAAGAAGTGTCCAGTAAACCAGAATAGATTCAGAGAAGGACAATGCAGATGATCGGGAGACTAGGAACAAAGACCAGGAAGGACTGAGGGATATGTTTACTCTTGAGAAAAGATGACTGAAGGGATGTCCTACAGAAAAGAATAAGATCTATTCTGTGTCATCTCAGGGACAGGGAAAGGCCAAGGGTAAAATTCTTAAGTTATACAAAGGCAAATTCCATTTGAATGCTAGGCTCCCCTTCTCTGGATGTGATCAAGCACAAGGTGGACTGTCAACAGATCCTTTCCTCTGGATTTTTTCATTGAGCAGGAAGTGAGATTTGGGGACCTTAATTCTAGATTCATTAGGTCCACAGTCTCAAGTTCCTTGGAAAATATGGAAAGTATTTTAAATATGAAGCTTCACAGGTGATGTCGTCTAGCTTACTTGGTCTGGACTCTGAAGCTAAGCAGCATCCAATGGAGTTAGTACTTAGATAGAAAACTACCAGGACATCCCAGGGATGTAAGAAACAGGAAGTCAAGAAACATCCCAGAAGATAGTGATTGACAGCTTCTAGACTGTTGCCAAGAAAACTGCATAGATGAAGTCACCAGAAATCAAGCTCAGTTCAAAGAAGGTATTGACATTTTAAATATAACTATAGCCTATTAATTCAGTCTTGCTTTTGGCAGGGTATTACTGCCCAGCCCAGACAGCCATGCCCTCACCGTGTCCAGCTGGTTTGCTAAATGCCCTGGAGGGAGCTTCATCCTTCAATGCTTGCAAGCCATGCCCAGTTGGGAGCTACTGCAGGGGTAATGCCAACTGGAAGCCTGATGGTAAGAAACCTTGGCCACCCACTCCTATTTTATCCCATACCATAGTAAACTGCCTTTTTTTAAAAAAACCAACATGGCCATATTGCTTTTGAAGTTGTGGATTTTTTTTTATTTGTTTGCTTGTTTGTTTTGCAAAATGCTTAAACATATATGTCTGTGTGTGAGACACCCACAGTCCGCACTGCCACTTCCTGGACCATATTATTAGCAGTTCATTCATTCTCAAGAGAATAGAAATGTCCTCTTCATCCTCTGTTTTGGCAGGTTTCTGCACTGCTGGGTTTTACTGTGCTGGGGGAGCATTTGATGCTGTCCCTCAAAGTTCACCTGAGTTTCCACTCAATGGACTCTGCCCCCAGGGACATTTTTGCCCAGAAGGCACTCAATCTCCCCTTGCCTGTCCAGTGGGCACCCTGAATAATGGGACAGGTGAGTATGGCTTGGACGGCCATCCTCAGTTCTGATTTCAATGACCGCTACCATGGGGTTTCTCCAAATCCAAGGAGCTGAATTTGTTACCCACACAAAAGTGTACCAAATCATTGTTCTCCTTCAAAGGAGGATAAACAAATCCTATCCTTCCTGCCTTCCCACCTTCCTGCCTGCTTAAGAATGAAGAATAAGAATTCTGTAGAATTCTGCAACAGGACTTGGGGGAAATTGTAGTTTAACAATGGGATGGAGATTTCCACTTCAGGTAATGGCAGCCAATGGTCTTGGTGGGGAGGACGGAGGGTAGAGCAAGAAGCGTGTCACCCAGATGAATGGCAGGGGCCTTAGGGGAGAGAAGAAAGGCTAGCATTTCATAACCACTAGTCTCTTCTGCCCTTTTGCCAAAATGATGATGTGATGGAATATGAGGGTGACCTTGGAAGGTGGGGACAAGAGATGCCACCTAGGGAACAATCAGATAAAAGAGAAAGGAGCCCACAACAGAGTAATGGCCAGAGAAAGAAACTTAGGAAGGATCCTCCCTGACCACTCAGGAAGTAAATGGGGAGGGCAGGAGATTTGTACTTTCAGACTTGCAAGATTCTGTTAATGTAGCCTTATAAAGCCTTCTACTTATAAAACAGAATTAGTTCATCTCGTCACGTTTCCTGTCTGGTTTACCTGGGAGGGCTGACAGGTGGGCAAAAAAACTTGCAGTTCTCTGATTTCAGTGCATTAAACACACTCTTTAAAGAGTGGCTAGATCTTCTTCTCTCTGCCATTTCCCTGAAGTAAATCCCGCTTGCTTAACCTTGTTCTTCCCCATAAGGCAAAACAAGTAGGTGTCATTAGTGGTGAAAATAATTGCTTTGGAGGAGTCATTTTAAGGAGGGAAGTATCAAGTACAAACAGTTTTCAACAAACATCCTTCCTAGCCCTCTAATCCCATCCTTTTTCCCAGTTGCAATTAAGAATAAAAATATATTTAAAAGACTAGAAGACTGTTCTCATGAAAGCCACCATCACCTCACGTGTGTTCCTTTGGTTCGTTGAGGTAGTGAAGGCTGTCCAGATTCACTTCTTGCTGGTCCTTTGATATGGTTCTCCATGAAGAGCTGTGCTCCTTTTGATCCCGCAGGAGGTTCCTCTCCAGACTACTGTGTGCCTTGCCACCCAGGATTTTTCTGCGCAGGCATGGGCTTGAGTTCACCTACTGGACCTTGTGCTGCTGGTTTCTACTGCCCAGCAAACTTCAGCTCCTTCAGCCCAACTGCATTCCTCTGTCCGGAGGTTTGTCCTATCAGCTAGAACATCGTGTGCTTTAAAGCAATCTCACAGGGGAGTTAGGTTGTGACCTCCATTAGGAATGTTGCATGTGGGACATTTCAGTAGCTGAACGTTAGGAAAAGCTTCCTTTAGGTAAGAGCAGTTCAACTGTGGAACCCATCATCAAGGGAAGCAGTGGGCTCCCCTTCAGTGAAAATTTCATTGGATGTTTTTATTAAGAGGTTTGTTTGTTTGTTTGTTTATTTATCTAGCTATCAAATTTGTCACCGCCCTTCTCCTCCCACTGGAGGGACTCTGGGCGGTTTACAGCAGAATATTCAGTAAAACAATAAATATATAAAATGCATTATAAAATTGCATATCGTTAAGTAAAGTCCAGATGGCAGTATCTCATTCAGTCTTTGCGTGGAAGGGGTACTTCAAGGCACTAGCCAACCCCAGGCATGACTATTCTCCTCCCCGCCCCAGGCCAGGTGGCAGAGCCAGGTCTTCAAGTTTCTCCGAAAGGCCAGGAGCGATGGGGCTAGCCTCACCTCCAGGGGCAAGATGTTCCAGAGGGCGGGCGCTGCTGCAGAGAAGGCCCGCCTCCTGGACCCTGCCAGACAGAATTCTTTTACCGACGGGATCCTCAGCATGCCCTCTCTGCAAGATCAGGTAGGGCAGGTAGATGTTACAGGGAAGAGGTGGTCCCTCAGGTAGCCATCTGAAGGTTGGACAGCCATCTGCAGGGATCCTTTAATTTGGAGACTTGCACAGATCAGGAGGTGAGAGTCAGTGGTCTCAATTTTTTTTTCCCAACTCTAGGAATCTGTAATTCCATGATCCTGCCTCAATGCTTGGATTTGGAATTGTTGGCACCAAGGTGCATGTCAGAATGGATATCAAGAATGGATATCAGAGATGAAAAGTTTCTCTTTTTCTTGAATAAAGAAACTGAATCATTAGTGGTTTTTTTCTGTTCTTGGACTGTTTCATAATGAAGCCATCTAGTCTAGCATTCATTCTCCTTCAGTAGATATCCACGTATTTAGAGAAAGAGCACAGGTAGAGAATGAAAGCACTGCCCTTTAATGAATGTAGTGAATAATAAACTACCTCTTCCTCTGGAGTTTCCACATTCAGCTCAAACTGCTAAACTTTCTTCCTCCATGAATTTGCCCCAATCCCCCTTTATAGCCAAAACTTTTCTCATAAACTAGTTTTGATTTTTAACACAAGTGGACTCTCGTGTCCTCCAAATTTTCATTCCTTAATTGGGACCACCATAAGTCTTCCTTACATCTCACCATTCTTTGGTTCAACACTGAACCAACTATGAATATAGGTTCTTTAGTGAATGTTTCCATTCCCCAGTTTCTCTGAAAGAGTTTGAAAATGATCGGCAAATGCCTGCTGACCTCAAAACAGTGAGAATTGTGGGGCAGTGAACTAAACTCTGTGTGTGTATCATAATAGATGAAATTAAATAACATGAAATGCCATACACTTACCATGATGGCCTTCTAAAGGAAACTGTACCTGCAGAATAGCACATTGTTAAAGAATTTTGGGGTGGGGTGGGGTGGGGTGGGGTGGGGGAATCTAGCTCTATATGACCTCCCTCCTTAGAATTTTAGAGAAAGAAAGAAAGAAAGAAAGAAAGAGGGAGGGAGGGAGGAAGGAAGGAAGGAAGGAAGGAGAAAGAAAGAAAGCTCTTCCTTTGTTTACTTGTTTTATTTCTTGCCTTTTATAATTATAGTATTTCTTCTCTATAAAGTCAGACAATGACTTCTTTAAAGAAATAAAAGGCACATGTTGGAAGAAGCAAAAGCAAGCTGCTTGTCTCACTGTTGCTGCTTCTGCCTCTCTCTGCTTCACAGGGCCATTTCTGTCTGTCTGGGGCAGCCTTTCCAACTCCGTGTCCCACAGGAGAACACCAACCCAACCTAGGCTCAACACATTGCTTCCCCTGCCCATCAGGCTTCTACTGCCACGAGGCTTTTCCTGGGGAACCCAGGCATTGCCCACCACATTCATATTGCCCTGAAGGTATACACCTGTGAAAATGGCAAGCGTATCTGCAGGGTGCGGTTAAAAAAGTAAGATCTGGGTCACGGTGGTGAGGCTGAAGCTCCATCTCAAAAACAAGTGGAGCTACCATTATTAATATTTCTGATGGGTAATAGAATATGACTCTGTTGTCTTTGCTCTGATTTCTTATGTAGTTCCACTGATTTGACTACTTTTTAAAAATATATATATCTTCTTTTCTTAGGTACTTTGTCTCCTCGTCCATGTCCCAATGGCACTTTTACTTTTCCAGATGTTTTTGGGCTGCGAGAAGAGAGAGATTGTCTTCCTTGCTCCCCCGGTCACTACTGCAGGTTATAAATAATTTTCGCTACCTCGGCAAATTAAAATTGTAGGATCGGTGTAGTTTATTTGACTGGAAATATTTATCAGTGGTCTTCCTTTTCAGAGAAATCTGTAGGTAAAGGTAAAGGTTTCCCTTGACGTAAAGTCCAGTCGTGTCCGACTCTAGGGGGCGGTGCTCATCTCCGTTTCAAAGCCTTGGAGCCGGCATTGTCCATAGGACACTTCCGGGTCATGTGGCCAGCATGACTCACGGAACGCCGTTACCTTCCCGCCGAAGCGGTACCAATTAATCTACTCACATTTGCATGTTTTCGAACTGCTTGGTGTGCAGGAGCTGGGACGAGCAACGGGAGCTCACCCCGCCGCGCGGTTTCGAACCGCCGACCTTCCGATCGACAGCTCAGCGGTTTAACCCCAGCGCCACCAAATCTGTAAGGCAGCTAATAAAATAAAACAGGAGAGAGAATAAGAATAGTAATAAACCACTACATATATTAGATTGTAAGGGTGTGACTTGACTTGGGATCAACTAGGAAAAAAATGTGACTGAGCAGAGCAGGACATAGTTCTTCCCAGTCCAAGTCTAGCTTTATAAATGGAGGTAATCATATTTCTATCACTTTGTGCCTCAAATACATACTTTTCTATGAGGACTTTCTGATGGTTCTGTCTTTTAAGGCAAGATACAGTCCTCCAGAAAAAGGTCATCATTGTAGTTGCTCCAGCCATGCAGAAATGAAAGAAAACAAATGCATCCCGACTTCGCTCCTTCCAGAGTTTTCACAAGCCATCTCATCTGTTCCTTCTAGACTCCAAGGCTGCTTGTATGATACATTAACACTTGTTTAATTTCAATTTTATTTCTCTATATGGTGGCTTGGTTTGAAGTGATATGCTCTTTTATTTAATACTGTAAACCAGTGTTTCTCAACCTTGGCAGCTTGAAGATGTGTGGACTTCAACTCCCAGAATTCCCCAGCCAGCCTGGCTGGGGAATTCTGGGAGTTGAAGTCCACACATCTTCAAGTTGCCAAGGTTGAGAAACACTTCTGTAAACTCTCTGTATCATTTCATTTGGCAGAACTATGATGCAGAAATGATTATGTGCTAAATTATTTTCCTTGCCATCTAAATGAAGTCCTACCACTTTCTTTGCACCAGGAGAGGACGGATGGAGGGACCATGTGCTGCTGGCTTCTTCTGCCAAGAGGGGAGTTCTGATGCCATGCCACAGGGTTACAATTTCACTTGGACTCCCCTGGCTGATTGTCTATGGGGAGAAAGGTGTGCAGGCCCTTGCCCAGCAGGTACTGGAGTGTCCTAGGTAAAGGTAAAGGTTTCCCTTGACATAAAGTCCAGTTGTGTCCGACTCTAGGGGGCGGTGCTCATCTCCGTTTCTAAGCCTTAGAGCCGGCATTGTCCATAGACACTTCCGGGTCATGTGGCCAGCATGACGACACGGAACGCCGTTACCTTCCCACCGAAGCGGTACCTATTGATCTACTCACATTTGCATGTTTTCGAACTGCTAGGTGAGCAGGAGCTGGGACGAGCGACGGGAGCTCACCCCACTGCGCGGTTTCGAACCGCTGACCTTCCAATCGGCAGCTCAGCGGTTTAACCCGCAGCGCCACCGCGTCCCTACTGGAGTGTTCTAGAAAGTAGCAAATGTCTATGATAAATATTCATAGCAAAGCATCTGAAGAACAGGAATCTAAGGATACCCAGCATTTGAGGCACCTAAAAGTTTGACGATAGTGTTGAAGAACTGTACACTTTTGTTGTTGGGTTGTTGTTGTTTGGAGACATGAGTCCCATGACGTTCCATTATGAGATGGAGAATCTGTGACAATCTGCCTACAATTCCCAGAAGCTTCAGCTAGCAGAAGGCAATGGATGGGATAAGGAATGTTGGGAGGGATGCTGGGAGTTGTGATTCAGGAGTGTCCACAGGAGGGTCAAAAGAGTCAAGTTGGCAGTCATGCAATTAAAGCTCTGCCCCTTTTCATGTGCCACACACAAAAGGGCAGCAGGGCTTTCATCACACAGTCTCGACTGCTTTCTTGACATTTTTGACTGGCCCCCCTCCAAACACTTCCCTGAACTGGAAAATCAGTTTTCTCATCCTTTCCTTTATGCAAAATGAAACTCCAGTTCCAGGTAGGACTGGCATCTGTGCATTAACCCCAAATACAAGCTGTTGGCATTTAGGCATTTAAAACATCATTCCACTAACTGCTCATGACTTCATTTAATAGCTGGACAAATAAAAACAGGCAACTTTATCCCAAGTGGATGGATGCCTACTTCATTCCAATTTATAAGAACTTCCCAACTCATGTGTTCTCTGACTTATAGTAGGCTAGTTCTGAAATAGGTTCTCTCCATGATTATCAAAGGAGTCCCAAAACACTCCAGGTCTTTGAAAATGCAGACAAAAGAGGGGGCTTGGAAGCAAACCTACCAGCTTCACTTGTTGAACTATAGGGACAGCGCTGTACCTTGCACTAAATGCTGGAGGACAGAAACTACTATGAGATGTGAGCTTCAGACTGCAGGAATCACTTTTCCTTGAGGCAGAATGATGAACTGGAGAAGTAGGAAATGAGCTGAGACAACACAACTCTTGATTTTCACTATGAGCAGAATTAAATTTGGTTGTATTCCTTCCCCATAGGATTCTACTGCCCAGAAGGCTCAGCAGCACCCATTCCATGTCCAGATTACACTGCAGGTTCTCCCCCAGGTGCCAAGCAAAGAGAAGACTGCCTGCCCTGCCCACCAGGTCGCTGGTGCAAAACAGGTTAGTAGAAAGGTCTGGGAACCCCCTTCTCTAGAACTCCACTGAAGTTGGACCTCAACAGACATATTCCTCTGTTAATACCCAGCATCATACAGGTCTCCATTTTCTCACTCTCCAGGATATCCCATGGCTTTTCCATGGTCCTTTGGGTCCAACTGCCAAGAGAGGAATCTCACCAATCCTCTTGGGCCACAGACCCTACATCAATGTCCCAAGCAGGCTTTCCGAGCAGAACTTGGGACTGAGGGACAACCAGATTACCAGTTCTGCATGTCAGAATGCCATTGCCCTCCAGCAGGTAAGCTGCTGATTCTGAAGCTGGCTGTAAACTCAGTTTGTAAAAACCATGTTCATATGAAGAATGCCACAGCAGCTAGCTGAGGTCAGAAAAATGTCACTGGCACATTTTTCTCAGTCAACATCAGTTATCTGATTATTTTGAGTTCATAAATAGAATAGTATTCTCAACTTGCAAGACTGGTGATCCTTTTCATAGCTGCCTTTCTCTATTGCCTTACAACAGGAATGGTAATGCTATCAAAGTCAAATTCTCACTACTTTGCCATTTCTTTCCATCACTTATGCTGACTTGGGCTTCTGGAAATTGTAGTTGGCAACATGTAGAAAATTTTAAAAACCCTCCACCCTGATATTCTGGCCTGCATGAGAGATGATTCAGTAGCTTTTTATGTCCATGTTGTTGAAAAACTGGGTTTTTGAATCACAGCAGACCTCAAGACTTCTTCGCTTTTCTCTTTGCAAAGTGTCCTTGCAACGTTTGAAGAGAAGATTGCCTCTTTGTCACCTGGCTCCCCAGTTCCTTCTCTCTTATCTCTTAATTTGTCTTCTATCTAACAGGAACCACTGCCCTCAGACTGTACCCTTGTGCCCCAGGACACTGGTGCCCAGGCAGAAAAGATGCTTTTCTTTGCCCACCTGGTTCCTACAGGACTCAACCTGGAGCTACATCCCTGGAAGACTGCCTGGCCTGCCCACCTGGATTTTTCTGTCCAGATCCAGAAAAGTCAGGGGTGCCGAATATCCATGGACTATCTTGTGAAGCAGGCTATGAATGTCCACTAGGTTAGTTACTTACGTTTAATAGCAAAGTCACTAGAAAACGTGGCCAATGGTTAGGGATCCTGGCAATGGTTCTTCAGAAATATCTAGAGTTGATGTCATGAGTACTGATGGTGAGCAGGAGGGGGCCCCTATCCAGGGGGGAAAACGCATGCGTAGTACTGAGGAGTTAAGCAGCCATTCAAAGAGACACAGATCAGACCCGCCTTGACTTTTGGGGTTTATCTGTCTGGGTTTTTCCCACGCTTCTTCAGTTTGTTAGGATTTTCTGTCTAATGTAGCAGTAATAAAACACTAGAGACCTATTCCTTGTCTCAGCATGGTTCCTGGCTGTTAGGACAGTTGCTTAAGTTGCCATATTGTCTACAACTAGACATACTTCAAAGAAGACTTTCTGGGGAAAGACCCAGAATATGAAGTTGAGTGGCTCTTTCTATAAAAGGGAAATTTGAGATGATGTGAAAGAGTGGTAAATCAACTGTTGCCTATCCTACTGCCAAAAACAGGATTACCAGCAAATTCTACTGGTGTTTATAACCATTGACACCACAAGATGGATGGATAGAATTTTTGCAGAGAACAATGAAGGTCTTAGCTCTGTGACCACTTCAGTGACACTTATTGCTTTATTTAATTGTGTTTCAATTACAAACATTCCCAGTAGTGATCATAAATATAATGGAAGGCAGGTTGCAATCTGGAGACTGTTGGGTTGAGAAGGCAGCTTTAAAATTATAGTAGGACACCTTGAGAATTTTGATGACTAGCCACGGGATAAATACTCCAGTTAAAATCAACTAGTGTGGCACAAATCGTTTAGAAGTGCCTGGTTTGAGACAATGTCAGGACATTTGTGTTGTGATTCCTGCACAACAAATTACAGATTGGAGTTCTGCCTTATCTCAAGCATTTGGTCTCCTGTCCAGGTTCATCTCATCCTTCCAAATGCCGTCCTGGCTCTTTGTGTGGACCACGTACAGGAATCCCACCTCTGTGTCCAGCGGGGTATTATTGTCCTGAAGGGTCGTCGACATATAAGATTCTTGGCCAGCTGTGAGTATATTACTCAGATGGTGAACATTTCATACAGTTCTGAAAGATGCCAGCTTTGAACTAAGCACTGTGTTTAATCCTCCCTATTCCACCTGAAAACCTGTATGGGTAATTCACTCAATGACTTGAAGTGTCTTCATAGCATCACACAAACATCCTGAGGTGTTATAAACCTGTCCACATTACTGTCACTTGGGCATAATGATGACTGGATGACTATAGAAGATGTTGTAAGTTGCTACAGGATAGAACAACAACAACACTATGCTTCACAAGTGGTAGGAAAACAATATTTTTAGTAGTGGCAAAAGCCAATATTTAACATGCCAAAGTCGCCCTGATCCTTAAGGCAGAGAATATCTGAATGCAATTATCTCACAGCAGAGGGCCTCGTTAACTTGTTTTGCTGTACCTTGTGAACATTCCTGCTTCTTAGCATCCAGTTGCACAGAAGGAGTCAATATCTCTTATTCACACCTCCTGTAAAATGAAGGTTGCTTTGTACTATGCCTGGGCAAATCTTGCAAGACCTCTTTGGCTTCAAGGAACGATTGAATGAAGTGCCGCGGTGCTCCATTTCTAGCCAGTAGAGGGGACCAGCCCTCCACTCTGCTTGATTTGCCCCGCAAAAATGTCTTCTGCTCATGCCCAGAACCCACCTCTGTTGAAGTATAAGCAGCCAAATGCAGTAAATTGAGAGCCTGTTTGGTGTTGCAGTTTAGGCGCTACACTAGAAACCAGGAGACCAAGAATTTTTGTCCATGCTTAGGCTTGGACGCTGGCTAGGTGACTTTGAACTAATCCCACTTTCTGAAGGGAAAACAGGAGGCAGGAGCATTATCTACCCAGCCTTGAGTTGTACAAAAGAAAGGCAGGATATAAATCTAATAAACACATTTTAAAAATCACCCTCGACATTAAAACACAGAGAGAAGAACAAGAGTCGGGCTTTATGCTCAGGAACCAGCAAACTCTTTAACTATGCTTATCTTTCCAAAGCTACAAAAATAGAGTTCTGCAGAGCTAGATATAATGTTCTCCCATCAGTGTTTTTAAAAGGCAAATCTCCCAAATTCTTCTGGACAAGAGAAACCTGTCCATGTGAATCCAGGGAAACCGAACAATAAATTGTGTTTTATTACATTGCCCTTTATATAAAGCTTTGAGTTTTAAAATACATGAGCTCCATGCTGTATGTTTATCTGGGCAGATCAAATGAATTTTATATTATTCTGCTTCCTTCAGATGTAACACATCACATAGCTCTTAGGACAGCCAAGTTCTGTGTAGCTGCTGTGAAAATGCAACCACAGATTATGCATCACAGTGCCTCAGATGGGTATTGCTCTTGTTAGAGATTAATGGTGTTTTATAAATGTGTGTTGGGTCTTTGATCGTAAATAAAGGGATATGGAGCCCAACAACATCCCTCCACAAGATGAAACAATTTGTTGAAATGCATCAAGGGCAATCCACACAGTTCTGCTTTATACCCCCACCCCCATTTTTGCAGGGGGGTTTTTTAAACGTAACAATTCAATACATTTTCCAAGATGGTTTTATCTCAAGCTATCCCAAGATCAGAAAACAGAAACAGAGGGGTGTCTGGAGGGCAACTCCTTTCCTTTTTATTCAGAATTTGAAATTTAAGCAGAAATTTCCCATGTACATTCTGAGGAGGAGCAGAATGTTGCGTCTGGGGGTGGGTCATTGTCTTGTTTTGTGTCTTTTGAGAGAGGGAATTCCAAGTCTCTCCTTCAGCTTTTAGCAGAGGCAACTTGTATGATGCTGCAGGCTGAAGGTGGTGAAATTCATCATCAGCTGTTGGATGAAGGTGAATAGGACACTAACCTGACTTCTCTCTTTTGTTCAGGTGTATCTTTCCCTACTATTGCCCTCCTGGCACTGCTCAACCACAGCTGTGCCAAGCTGGTTATATAGCCCTGAATGTGACGGGTCTCAGGGACTCGTCAGAAAAATGTTGCAGGGCCTGTTATGCAGGTACCTACACCAGCAATTTGGATTCCCACCCACCCTGTTTGCCCTGCCCAGCGGGATTCAGCTGTCCTCCAGGTGATTGTATGAGTCTTCCCTCCTTGAAGACTGTTCTGGAAGCAATTAATACAAGGAATGAGAATCCAAGAACTCACTGGATGCTCCTTTAATTTATGAAGGAAAAGAGGAATCCTTCTCTTCACTGTTTTGAGAACTGTCAGCCCTATCCATGTGTAACTCTCACTTCCCATCAGAAAGAGAAAAACTCAACAGGAGCCTTATGAAAGGATGTTGGGGAGGCAGAGGGCTGGGGAGCAATCTTGGCCTTTGAGTGGTATGCAACAGGCTGCACTCTGAAAGTAGCTGGGTCAAAATGTACACTGGCTTTCATTTGATCTGAATGTCAATGTAGTTTAAATTGCATTAATTAGAGTACAGTTAATATGACTACAATTCTGCTGCAAATCAGGTTTCATCTGAACTGCAAGAAATCATGTTGATTTGAATTGAATCATCAATTCAGTTCAGACTTTCAAATCTGATAACCTCTTGTGCTGATTTAATTCAGATTGTCAATTCAGTTTGGGGAAAAATGGGTAGACTTGACTGCGCCCAAACTCCGTCCAATCATTGATGTGAATCGGGAACAGTCCATATGCTTTAGACAGTCAGTTTGATATGGACATTTGATCACATCATGTTCATATCTCTGTATCTAATATTTGCATACCCCTGATTATCAGTGTCCTAGTGCTGGAAGGAGCCATTTTGACCACAGAGTCCAATCCCCTACTTTGCACACTAATAACAACTCCCCAAGTTTTTAATCAATTGCCCCTTTTATCACAATTCAAGCTTCGAGTCAGTGGCAAATTAGGGAGAGCACATGGACCACACTCAAGGTGGCTGCAGAGCTCCAGGCTAGGCAACTCTATCCTATATTTTCTAAGTCTCATCAATACTCATTTCTTCCCTTCCTCAATCAGGCACTGCAAGTTTCCTCCAGCATCCCTGCCCTCAAGGATATTTCTGTCCTCCTGAGACCTCTTCCCCTGTGCCTTGCCCTCCTGGCACCTATAGGAACAGTAGACTTGCAAAACGCTTGGAGGAATGCAACCTATGCCCTGCTGGTTTTTTCAATCATGTCCCTGCCCAAACTGGCTGTTTTCCATGTGGGAGCTCCTCAACATCAAGAGAAGGTGAACTGTCCGCCCTCTGAACTACTTTGGGATCTCAAGGTGACAACTAGGATAAAGGAGATGACGTAAACAGAGAGCGACTGGCCATTCTGCAATTCCTTTTTGCTCTTTTTTAATTATGAAGAAGCTGACACCAGGTCACCTCTCTTGACAATAATGAGCCATTTGGAGCCATTTTCAGAAAGGGTTCTGTACAATCTGCCCCCTGTGCTTTAAGTTTGAGATGCAGGTCTTCCTCTGTTGCAGAAAGTATGGTACCCTTTTCAGGTATATAAGAAACAGAGGTTTCCACTTGTTACCTCTAAGGTCTTACCTGTTGTAGTGGTATGTGGGAATGACCTTGGGAGACAGGGTGAAGAGCTGCAGCCAAGGGAATGGTCAGATGAAAGGCAACTTAGCCCACAGCAGGAAGGTGGGTGGGGCAAATGGCTCAGAAGAGACACACCCTAGTGTCTTGAGCTGTAAAAATGATGGGGAAGAAATGTATTTTCATACTTGCAAGATTCTATTAATGTAACCTTACAATAAAGTAGAATTAGCTCATCTGGATGTGCTTCCTGTCTGGTCTACCTTGCAAGGCTGACACCTGTTGCCTTTTCTAGGTGCAGCTAATTGCACTTGCCTTGGTTTACACCGGAGTTTTCAGGAATCAGATGGCTCTTGCATCTGCCAAGCAGGATACCTTTACTATGATGAAAGAGGGAAAAAAAGCTCAGACAGCAACAGTGACCAAGACTGCCAACCACAGGTGATGAACTGTGAAGGCTGGTAACTCCACCTCGCAGGAGTGCTGGCGGATCTGCTTCTTAATTTCTCTCCTCCTCCTTTTCCTTCTCTGTTGCTTTCTCCTTCTCACAGATAGAGGAGCGCTGTGCTCCAGGGGAGATACGTCTGGCATCCACACGCAAGTGTGTCATCCCTGAACTGTATAACTGCTCCCTAGTTTGTAATCCAAGGAATGGAGAACTTCACACTGAGCTTGGCATGTAAGCTGCATCCTTCCAGAAAACATTCTCAGGTGTTGGTGAGATGAGCTTTTTCTTTTTCCCAGAGTTTAAATCTAGATTAGCCCCTCCACACCTTAATTTTTGTAAATGGATTTCCTTTGTGGGGTACATCTGGTGGTCATTGGAGAAGGAAAGCATAGAGCTTGACAACATTCTCTGCAGATCCAGCAGAAGAGAGTATCTGTAGCTGAGGGTTGAACTGTGAAGTCCTTGGTGCTCTCTGAGCTTGGTTGTTGGCTTGCAGACGTTTCATTACCTGACTAGGTAACATCATCAGTGTGAGGGAGGGTGGGGTTTATATACAGTAGCTGTATATAAACAGGGAGCAAACCCCACCCTCCCTCGCACTGATGATGTTACCTAGTCAGGTAATAAAACGTCTGCAAGCCAACAACCAAGCTCAGAGAGCACCAAGGACTCCACAAATCTCTGGAGAGCCATTTTCTCCCATCTGGTGTCTTCCCCATGGGTTGGACAAACAAAAATCTTTGTTGGCTGTAGGCTAAAAACTCTAGAAAAGACCAGGCTGGAAGGATGGCTTAGGGAACTCTGCTCCTGTAACTTCAGCAATGTCTGTGTTGATCTATGCTTTCCCACTTCTTGGCCCCAGGTGTTTTTCTAGAAAATAAAGTCTAAAAATCTTTGTTCCTCCCAGTGGAGACTCATTCAGGTCCTTTGCTCTTCTTTGTCTCTAAGATGTCACTGTGAGCAGTACATCTCTGCCGAAGAGCTCTGTGATCAGCTGTGCTTGCTGAGATCCCCTAGATTTTCTCTCCGATTTGGCCCTGAAAGAGAGCTGCTCCTCACCCTCAAGGGGGCTGAGGAACGAGTAAGTAGGGGGTGCCAGAATTATGGCCTGGATGATGGTGCAGGCTTTCTAAACTGGTGTGCTGGGTAATGGTGCTTTGCATGTGAGCTTTTGTGTACAGGAGGGAGCAACTTTGGAAGAAAGAGACAACAACAACAACAATAACTTTGTACAAGGTTAAAGAGAAACCCTGAGCATTGCTTCAGCCATTATGTGAAGAAGAAAAAGCAAAGTGTGGGCAACTTGGGCTTTCTCTTTCCATTCTCCTTGCTCTATCCAAATCAGCATGGTGGAGCCTCATGGTAGCCACCTTACCAGTCATTTCCTGCTCTCCTCTCTGACCTTGGTTGTGCTGTGCTTTGCAGGAGATACCAAATATACTTGGACCGGATCATCACATTCAGGAAATCCAGCAGGTCCATCTGACTCTCTTTGGCCCCAGTGGTGTTTTAGGCTTCCTTCCTTCCAACCCAGATGTGATTGATTCTTTCCTATCAGGTAAGATGTGAGGTTAATCAGTGATGGGGGGATCTGCAGCTCACCCAAACTTTGCTGGACTCCCACTCCCTTCCCCCTAACTGATGGTCATCCTATCTGAAGCTGATAGGAATTGGAGTCCAACAACATATGGAGGAACACAGATCTCTTACTCCTGTTTGAGCCAGTTTGGTGTAGTGGTTAAGGCACCAAGCTAGAAACCAGGAGACTGTGAGTTCTAGTCCCACCTTAGGCATGAAGCCAGTTGGGTGACTGTGCGCCAGTCACTTTCTCTCAGTCCTAGGAAGCAGGCTGTGATGAACGCAAACCACTTCTGAAAAACCTTGCCAAGAAAACTGCAGGAACTATTCCAGGCAGTAATCAGGAGTCAAGAATGACTCAAAGGCACACACAGAGAGAGCACAGAAATTAACGCTGGTTCTTCTAAACATTTTTTGGGGATAGGGACAGAATAACTAGGATAGAACATCAAGGTGTATTTAACCATCTCTCACCTTTGGATTGTATTTCATTTATACAAGCAACTTAATTTCCTTCTTTCAAAGGAGCTATGCCTTCACGTTGGAGTGCTTTTTGCTTTTCTTATCTAACCTATTTTATTTTAAAGCATTGTCTCTTCATCAAAAAAGGTGCAGTCTTCCTTCCTCTACTTTGTTATTTGAGGAATTAGATGCCTTTTTTTTTTCATCTTTGGGCACATGCCACCACACTTGTCAAATTCAGGACAATGGGTCTTGTGCAAAAACAAAAATAAAACAAAACCCTTTGCCCACAAGTGGGCAATACGCTCTCTTCTTGTTTCCTGATAAAATCACTATGGATTTAATGTCAGACTTACAGCCAGGTTACACATTGTTTTATTGGCTAGCTTTATACCTTGGTTTTTCTCTAGGAGCTCATGGCAGCTCACATGAGGCTTTCAGTTAATTTTATCCCCACAATAAGAACCTTGTGAGATAGAACAGGCTGAGAGAAAAGGCCCAAAATCCTCCAGTGAGTTCTCATGGCTGAGGGTGGATTAGGACCTGGTTCTACCCAGTCCTAGTCTAAAACCTTGCCTACTACACCACACTGGCTCTTACCATCACATAACAATAACAGCAGTACCAAAGTTACTTACTTGGGTCAATCCCCATATTATATATAGAACAAGGAATACCCAAAGAGGTTGTCTTTGGCAAGGGATTCAGTCCACTCATTCAGCTGAATGACTGTTTGAAGAAATCATTAACTTCTGGTTTTATTTCTCACGGCATTGGCTGCAATCTGTTATGATCATGAGAAGTCCCTAGCTATGCAATAACTTACGATTCTCCTTCCCCCAGTTTTTAAAAAAGAGAATCAAGGAAGGGGATTACTTTCATATTTTTATCAATTTTACTGGTCCAGGAGATTTGCGAGAAAGACATCGGCGAGATGCATCACACCAGCGTTTGCCTACAATCCCAAATCCTGTTGCCTGTTTGGTGGTAGGAGATGCTATACTTTTCCAGCTCAGCATTAATCCCTCCAGTAAGTCCTGGAACCTGGACTCAGTTTCCTGCTGTGACATGGACATTTGATTCAATAAGTTCAGGAAATATGTCTTTAATGATTGTTAGTCACCCAGAGTCACTGGTCTGAGATGGCCAGCGATATAAATTGAATGAATGAATGAATGAATGAGAACAGCAATATCTCTTAATCCAATATTGATGGGGGAAATCTTTAGTGTTGAGCCATCTCTCAATGTTGAATGATCGTCAACAGAAAAGAGTTCACTGTGCCATGCAGAAAAAAAATAGTAACTCATGCCATGCAGAAAAATTCCCACTTTTTTTTCCTTCTACCAGCTCTCAGTTTGATAAAAAAAGAAGTTGCTTTTGAAATTGCATTCCAAGGAAAATAAATGCTTCTGCATGGACAATAGTGTTTCAGCATGTATTTAGTTAAGTTCTTTTGCAGGAATTTCACCAAAGAATCTGGGCAAATGTTCAATGTAGTCTCCCTGAGGTGTCCATTAAATTCCAAGGAAAGAAACTCCTTCGGTGGTGGTGGGGAGGTGGCTTTTTCAGATTGGGAAGGCTTCAATGAGATTTAAAAAATAAGATGTATCTCAGTATAGAATTCAAGGCAGATTGTTTTGCTATAGGCCAGGGTTTTTCAACCTTGGCAACTTGAAGATGCATGGACTTCAACTCCCAGAATTCCCTAGCCAACAGGCTTTAAGATGTGTGGACTTCAACTTTCAACAGTTGAAGCCCACACATCTTAAAGTTGCTGAGATTGAGAAACACTACTATAGGCTAAAGCCTCCTACTACTACCTCGGTTCCTCAACTGATGCACACATTTGGCTTTGAATCCAACACTCCCCACCATAATTCAAACAGGTTTGGCCTGTTTTTCAAAATCAAAAATCTGATTTACCAACCAGGGATGAGGTTCTATTTGTCAGCTTCTCAGAGCTAAATTCATTTTGAAAGGAACACATACAGGGCAAGTGGTAGGAAGAAGCTTGGTGAGCATCAGGAATTCTGTGTAGCTGTTCAGGAGATGGAAAGGAAAGAGACTTCTGAGAATTACAGACTTGGCACTACTGGTGGGGAGGAAAGTGAGAGGTGGCTTTAAACTTGTGAATTAACCACTATTAGAGAAAGGAAGACCTATCTGCTCCAAAGATTACTGTAATTCACTAAAAGTTTTGGGGGTAACAAACAGTTAAATAGGTGAGTCTATATACATGTATTTATTTATTTATTTATTTATTTATTTATTTATTTAATTTAATTTTATTAGATTTATATTACCGCCCTTCTCCCCCAGTGGGGGACTCTGGGCAGTTTACAACAAAAAGGATAGTAAAAACATCTAAGCCGCAGTCACAGTTTAAAAACATAAATAAGATAATAACTATAAAATCCAAGAGGAGATGGAATCCCAATCAATAGGGGGTGCTATGGCGCCAACCACCCCCAGGTGGAGCTGTTACCCTCCCCATCCCAGGCAAGGCAGCAGAACCGGGTCTTCAATTTCTTCTGGAAGGCCGGCAGCGAGGAAACCCGTCTTGACTCCGGGTGCATGATAGTCCAAAGGGCAGGCGCCACTACCAAGAAGGCCTGCCTCCTGGACCCCGCCAGATGTAATTTCTTTGCTGATGGGGTCCGTAGCATGCCTTCCCTGCCTGACTGGGTGGGGCGGGTCGATGTGATGGGGATGAGACGGTCCCTCAGGTAACTTGACCCCATGCCATGCAGGGCTTTAAAGGTGATAACCAACACCTTGAATTGGACCCGGAAGCAGACTGGTACCCAATGCAGCTCATGTAGCAAAGGCATTATGTGCGCCCTTCTAGGGGCGCCAAAAATAGCCTGCGCAGCCACATTCTGGACCAGCTGAAGCTTCCGGATACTCTTCAAGGGTAGCCCGATGTAGAGCGCATTGCAGTAGTCTATATGGGAGATGACAAGGGCATGAGTGACTGTTCAGAGGGCATCTCAGTCCAGGAATGGGCGGAGCTGGTGCACCACCCGAAGATGTGCGAAGGCCCTCCTGTGTACGTATGCCTGTGAACAGGCTTAGCTTGTTTTTTTTATATATTCTGAGGATTGTCAAGTGTAACAGTGCTAATGACATACAGTAAATAAAGGTACATACTGCTCATTTGGAACTCTCAGAGGAGAGGAAGCAAAGCAGAAACAATGTCTACTTGAAAACATCTCCTAGAGAATCAGGGATTTTTTTCCCTAGCCTGTCCACATCACAGCCAGAAGCAACAATTCCACTTGTACAATGCTCATGAGCTTTTCTGACCTATTCAAGGTCAGTTGACAGTTGCCTACCATGCACACAGCGCTCAAGGAGAGATGAGGTTCAAAACACTCTGGAAGATATTATCCCAGAAGGCAAGAAAGATGTTTTGTTTTCCATGGGGAAAGGTTACATCCCCATGGGGTTGCTGGGCAGCAAGACAGAGTGGTAACCTTCTGCCAATTCTTGCCAGATCGGGCTTCTAGCCACTACCCTGTCTATCAGAAGGAACATCTCTACAATAGCAACCCCCACTGGGATTTTGGTGCATTCAGAAGGCTGGACCACCTCATTCGAGAGACCCAGCTCAACATTTCCAGGTATGTTCAGAGGCAGTTTAAGAGTCCTGCTTCCTCTTTAAGATGCTCTGTGAGATCCTGCTCAGACTTCCAGCCTTTTCTGAAGTTAGGTCAATGGGAGTGGGAAGTTGCCCAGATGTAATGGTATGTGGGAAAGACCTTGGGAGACTGGGCAAAGAGATGCTGCCAAGGGAACAGCCAGATAAGAGACAGCTTAGCCCACAGCTGGATAGTGGCTGGGGCAAGAGGCTCAGAAGGGACCCTCCCTAGTTTCTCAGGCTGTAAAGGCGATGGGGTGGGGGAGAATTGTACGTTCAGCCTTGCAAGATTCTTCCAATGAAGCTTTACAATAAAGTAGAATTAGCTCATCTGGCTGTGATTCCTATCTGGTTTACGCCATGGGACCAACACCAGGAATGTTTGAAATGCTAATTTATTTCTGCAGGGGGAGTGGGGAGTGGAAATGCTTCCCCTCCTTCTGTCTGCCAACTCACTTCTGCAAGGCTTTTTGATTAATATTTTTTTGTCTCTCTCCTCTCACCATGTAACCCCACTGCTGCTACCACAAATTATCCCTATCTTCCTCATTAAGGTTATTCCTCTACCATGTTCTTTTTCTGGTTATGTTCACTACTAACATAATATATAAGAACAGATATGAAGGATCTGCAACTGCCCTCCAGATGTCACTAAACTCCAGCAGTTGCCGCAGGCAGAGTCAATGGTGAAGGAAGATGGGAATTGTAATTCTGAACCATCTGGACCACTTCTGGTTCCCCACTCTTGCAGCCTAGCAAAATGCCTTTCTCCCCATTTCAGGTTCAGCCATGTTTTTCTAGAACCTGGAACCTATGTGTTTCGGGATAATGCCATTGAAAACCAGATGCTAATTGTGGTAGTGAATAAGCAGAGCCTGGGGTGCAGTCCCTACACAGCCTCCTTCCAGCCTTCCTCTCCATACCAGCTGGCTCGGCATGGAATCTTAAAGCACCCGGTGGTGAATATTGCCCCTGATTGGGCAGCTATTGCAGGTATTGTAAGATCAGCTCTATGTGGTGCATGAGAAATGTTGCATGGAGTCTCTGCTATGTTGGGCTTATTATGAAAGATAATATCCTAAACAGAAATGGCTAAGTTATTCACCCCATGTTGGTCCATACTGGCTTCTACTGAGCTTTACGAGGCCTCCTCTCCCCCGTCTGAACCAGTGGCTCTCCTTCCCTCAATCGTGTCCATATTTCTTCTGCCCTTTCAGTTGTCCTTTTCATCTTGGGCTTCCTGACCGTGGTGCTGACTGCTCTCTTTTTCCTACTGAGGCCTCCTAGCTGCACTCCAAACCCAATGAAGAACTGGAAGCCTCGATGGAGGAGTTTAGGAGAGTATCACATCCCACCAGAGTATGTGCTTATTAAAGAGAGGTGAGTGGCAAAAGCAAGTAGTTAAAAAAGCACTGGCCATTTGCTGGTAGATCCAGCTCCAAAGTCACCAGAATGTTCTATTTTAAGACAGTTTAATCTGATGTAGCTCCTTCCAGTCCAATAATCCCTGAAGATCAGCAGACAGGAAGATGAATACGCATGTTTTGGGTTTACTTCTGCTACCTATAGTATGTCGTTTCCTCTCAGGTGCTATTCTCTATCCATATAGTAGGGAGCACATAACCCAGAGTAGTGTTGTTAGGATGAATTCGCGCAGAGAGTTAAGGGATGACCATGATAGAAATATGCAAGAACTGTCACCTAGCAAAGGAGGCTGAAGCATTCTTTAAGTCCTGGGAAACAAGATAATATTCAGCAGCAGCTCAGGCAGACATCTCCCTGATTCACTGGAGGATAAGAAGGGGAAGGAGGTGCATCACAATCAGGCCTGCAAAATTCTGTTATTATAGCCAGTCTCAATAAAGTATAGTTCTGTTCTTCCTGTGGAGTTGATTTTCTGGTCTGGTCTTAGACACATCACATTTTAATTTTAATAATACGTTAGCAACATTTGCTCTCTTCTCCCCATCTATTAAAGAGCAATGCCTCAAATAGCAGGGAAGAGATGTCCAAGTTTGGATGCCACTGCGAAAAAGTCCACTTTGAATCTTCACAACAAAATTGTGAACCTGGTTCAATATTTCATAGCCGGCAGGGACCCTGCTTTAGTAAAAAAGTAAAATCATAGAATCCCGTGCTGTAAGGAGCTGTTTAATCTATCAAGTTGAAACCTGCTCAGTGGAGGAAATCAAATTCGAGCATCCCCAGCAGATGGCTGTCTAATCTCTACTTGAATTCATCCATTGAAAAGGAGCCCACCCACTGCTCTGGATAATTGGTTCCACCATCAAATTGCTGTTACTGTTGGAAAGCTTCTGTCCTTCTATGAGTTAATTAGAATCTACAGTATCTGCATGGCCAAGGCACTTCAGTGTGTATCCTTCAGGGCCCAGCACTAAGGTAACCATATCTAAAGTGTTTTATAGTAATCTAAGCATCTGTTCACTACTTGGCTGCATTGCCTCTTGTTACTGGTACCTCTGAAAGAGCCATCATAGATTTCACACCACCAGTATGTGCCCTGTTGCCAAATACCATGCTTTTTCAGTGGGGTTGGCTTCTTAGCCTGTGCCACACTTATGATTGGATGCATATTTCCCATCACTACCTTGTTCTCTCCCATCTGTCACTCAGCCTCCAGTTCAACACTGCCTTTGGACTTCAAAGCTCTGGAGAAGAACTCGATGTTGAAGAAGAAAGCTTTCCTGGATTAGGTAAACATTCAGTTGAGGATTAGCATTCTCAGAAATGGGTGGTGAAGGTTACATACTTCCTCATCCTATGTGAACAGCCAAATGCTGCTGATTGAAATTTGTTTTTTTTTTCCAGTTCAGGCATGAGCAGTGAATCCTGGGCCTTAAAAAAAAAAAAAAAAAAAAGACCTCTGTTCCAAAACTGGTTTCCCAAAACTACTGAAGCAAGGTCTATCACCTTCTCTCAGAGAAAATGCTATCCAGCAGTCAACTTCCTAAAGGGAGAAAAAGACAATTCTCTGCTTGCACCTGGAAATCTTTTCCTTTCTTGCACTATTTATTTACTTAACTAATTTCCAAAACAAATTACAATTCATTATAAAGGGACAATGATTCATTATAATCAGCTGTATATAATCTGTATCTGTAAGCAATTTCTTCATACCGTGCAAGTCACATCAGGTCTTCAGGAATTTTTGTATAATTGGGGCCAGGAATTTACCTTTGTGATGTTGAAGAGCAAGTCTCTAAGCAATAAGAAGGGTGTGGAGAATCCATTTCCATTGTTCAGCTCTTGATTTCCATGTAGTAAGGTTACATATTATTAACATGACTTTGAGAAAGGTTTTAATATTTTTGGACGTCCATATACTTTTAAAGTTCATACCTGCCATGTAGAAATTCATTATAAATATGGGATCTTCTTCAAGAGCCTGAGAAATCTTTGGCTCTGATGCCATTCTGGTGATCAGCTCTCTGGAAGTTTTCAGAAACCGTGGAAGGTGTTTGATGGAAAAAAAGGAGTAGAGCAGGAGGACTTTTTTAGATTGCAGTGGATGCTCAACAAATTTCATCCGTATACTTGCCATGTTTTTTTTCTCCATGGTTGTAAAGGAATGTAGAGCTGAGCTTGGGGATGGTATGAGAGAGATATTAAGGGGGAGAGAAGGGAGTAGGCCATTAAGGGGAGACTTGGAGAAAAGGTTACATAGCCCTGAGATAGAAGAATGCATGAGAGAGAAACTCAAAATAGATCCACCTTAGTTTTGTTTGTTATGAGATGGACAGGGACAAACTTGGACAAGCTTTTAAGATTCTGTTATTCTATTTTACAATAATAACGAGCACATCTGGCATCTCTGCAGTGTCTGTTTCTTGACCTGGCCTGCTTCAAAGGGCCAACACTGTATCCTCCGTAAGTGTTAGAGTTCATGTCACATAGTTCCCAGTGAGCATGGAGGATACCAGGTTAGAAAAGACTGCCTTGCATGAATAATGGTGCTGTTCAAATATAGTTATTTTCCTAGTTCCTCATGATTTGAGCATGTTGCATCTCCTCTCTGATGGGAATAAACATCTGTGAGACCTTCAAGTCAACATGTTTCTGATGGTGGTGAAGGAAAGTTTCATCCAGCAGGTGGCAGCATTTCTAAGAAAAAACCTCGGCATAAAATATCCTCTAATTCATATTGAGAGGAATCTTTCCATTTCCAGAATCATCCTGCCAATTCTATTGCTTCACTTTTCTCTCAGGACCAAACCCTACATTACATTTTCAATCACCTATCAAGTGCTTCACGAGTACTTTGTAAATGTTTTTAAAGTGTGGCAGATTCTGAGAATATGCTGATCATAATCCTTCCAGATTATACCAAATCTTCCTCAAATTGAGATTGTTCCTATAAGGTGCAGCAGTAAGAAGCAAAAGTTTAATATGAGTCTTTTCTGTAGGGATGAAAACAAGCTGAACAGCTCACTATGTAGAAAATGTTTCATGACCATCTAATAATTACTGACGATCAATAATTTGCACAGACTCCAACCTCTGTTATGGCTTTCTGAATACAAAGTTAGATCAGATTTTGATGTACTTGATCTACATTTTGCAGAATGTCCACCTAAAAATTGACCCTAACTATGCAATCTTCTTACCTTCAGAACCTGATTCCCAGGTATATCCAAGTTTCCTACCACAACGATCTTAGTGTGGGGGGAAGGGGAGGGTGGGTGGGTGGGGGAGGGAGAGTTTAAGGGGGAAGAACAGTGCAGTTGAGACCACCTAGGACCTGTGAATGGACCTTAAAGCTTCCTCCTCAATTTAGTCATTTCTTCATGTTCTGTCCTGTTCCTGAAGGTGATAAGAAGGCCAGTATCAAATGTCTTTTTTTCAGGTGGTAATCAGTTCTCAGTAAAAAATCTGGAAGATTTCAGTGTTCGTACCTTGTATGACAAGCTAGAAGACCAGAATTTGCATCTGGCATCACAGCTTGCAAAACACCGGGCTGAAGTTTCAGTGTTTTATCGAGGGATCAGTCAGAAAATTCAAAGTCTTTGGGTCAGTATTTTGAAGCAAGAAGCATATGCTGTTCCCCACAAGAGCTGGCAGTTCTGGAAACTGATATCCCAAAATGTTAGGAAAGGTCAATATTAAGAAAAGTTGCAATGGCAGGCTAGCATAAGCCATGATGATGTCATGTGGGTCATGGCATCATCACACAAATGTTTCAAATTATGATTATGGAACTTGGATTATTTGCACAATGATGTCATGATGCTGGTGATGTCACTCCCTCCTCAACTTTTCCTGTGGATGCCCATGAGAGCTAGAGAAGCAAGCAACTTGGCTAGAATGCAACATCACAGTACTTGGTTTGACAAAGGGGGGACTTTTGCCAGGAAACCAAATCAGTTGGTGAGGCAGGTCAAGCTCCAGGATATAAGGTAGTGTTACAGTAATGCACACACATATATAACCTTATTATTGTTCTTTGTATGAGTAGCAAAATATTGTTTTCTGTTTTTAGGATATAATACAGGCAGTGGATTTGAACAAACTGAAGGGTTCCAAAAAAGACAAGGTTTCGCATGGAAGAAACCAGGACACTTTCATCCCAGATAAGGAGACCCAACAGAGTGAGAATTCTCCAGCTAAATTGTCAGGGGTCTTGAAAGCGATGGGCTACTCAGGTGGGAAATTCAGTTAATTAATGTTACAAAGACCAGTGCATTTTCTAGTATTCTCCAGGCAATTCATCCCATTTAAAATCTGCCTGTAATGGGATGGGGGGAGTAAATATTTTTTAAGCCACATTGTCCATTTCCATTGGTGAAATCTCCCCATGATGCAGTTATTATACATGGAAGTGGCTGCAGCATGCCAAATATATCTCCATTCCCCAAGAAATGTTCGAGTAAATACAGGTTCTTTGAGTGGCTTCTACTCAAATCAACTCAGTTGATTTGTTGAGTTTTGTCTTAGGTGCTGAGTGGCAGGAGGCAACTGAGTTAATGAAAGTCCTGGGAATTTTACTGCAAAAAATCCAGTACCAGAAAGTAGCGATAAAACAAGAAAAGGCCCGCAAACATGATGATGCTGAGGATCCCAGTCTGGACAAGGGACAACAGGCTGCAGCTGAGAAACAATGGATGGTAAGAATGAAGGCTTTCCTGTGAGAACTTCTGCTATCCTTCCCAGTAGGAGACAGTGATTCTTTGACATTGTATCTCCCCTCCAGCACACCCACTTTCTGCAGCCACTCTTGCTGCCCAGTGGAATAAATGCCTCCTCCTCATCCCATAGGTGTGAAGATGAAGGTAAGGGGTTTTCATTCAGTCATGGAGCATCCATTGTCTTCCAGATGTCATTAGACTCTACATGTCACCCAGAAAATCCCATGACTGAGTGGAGACTGTTCCATTCTTGTCTGGTTTAGCATTGTCCAATATTAGTGAAGTGCCTCTGATCTGCCAGTCGGTGGCAGCAGAAGTTTTGAAGTACCAGAACCTCTAGATTTATCCCAAGTATATTTGAAGGTAATGTAGATCTCCCACCTGATTAAAATAGTCCCACATCTATATGTCCATCAGCATGAAACAGTCAATTTTCTCTTCAAGAATGATGTCCATAAACTCAGATGCCTTGTTTGTCCAACAGGTATGGATCCACAGCTCCACAAGAACATCCTGTTTGCTTGTGTGAATGAGCTGCAAGTGGAGGCTCTAATAGCAACTTCTCCCCTTGCCAACACCCTACACGAAATCAAACATTTTCTGGAGGCAACGCACCAGCACTCTTGCCCTTTTTCTTCTCCAGGTGATGAAGCGGATCAGGTCTTACATCTCAGTCCTACTACTGCTACCCAAAACTTGTACTCCTTGAAGTTGAGTAAAATGGTCATTGAAGTTTTAAGAATACCATACTATAAACAAGACTTGTGCAAACTCTTTCTCATACACACTTCCCAAATTTCTCACACACACTTTTGGGGAAAGGGTGAGGTTAGCATACTGAGACACCCTATCTAATTTTGGTGTGTTCAAAAAACCACAGTTAAATCAGCCATGGATTAATACAAGTCTCCCAATCAGAGACTTTTTTGATGTCTCTTTCTTCATCAGCTTCCTCTCTTAAGATGTTCGGTCTGTTTTTCCAAATCTCCTCTTTTAAAAAGAAGTTGGGATGGGTAACAGGAATGCTGTTGACAAGTCAAGGAGTAGCTCATTGAGAAGCAGATTTCCTTGCAGCTCCATTGGCATGGAGTCCTGATGATGAATGGGCACCCTTTTGGTGGCCAAAGCCCTAACTTAACATTGAGGGGGAGTTGCAAAGTGGGTGGGGCCATTTCACATATATTGGCAAGAATGGGCTTGGGGAAACTGGGGAATTTTTTTATAAATTCTAAAATACCTTGTTTTTATGGTTTACACTTAAACTTTGCTTCTCTTCCCCACCTCAGAAGAGCAAGAAACTCTGGCCAGCAATCATGGCCAGAGGTGCCTCTGGAGGCTGCAAAACAAGGCCCAAAGACCACATGATTTCCTGGGACTCCAAGTTGCTCTTCCCTGCCATAGGATAGTCATGAAAATGGGGTTGCACAGGGGTTAAAGTTATTTACAACTTCAGAGCTGGCAATGTTCCGAGAGAGCTCTCCGAAAGATAGAGATGAATGCATGGAAGGTATAGGACCATTTTATGCTAGTTTCACACCATGTGGGAGTGCAGCAAGATGGTGAAGTGAAAGTACCTAATTTTCAGAGTGTTTTGATGAATCCCCTGATTTCTCATTTTATCAGTTAATTTTTCAAAATCTATTGGATTTTGAATTCAACTCTGTACAACAAACTTTCAATTAAAATTGGGGGAAAACCTTATTTATGTTCCTCTGTGCAAGAAAAAGATCACAGGAATGGGAAAGAAAAAGAAATGGCAGAAAGTGAACTCTGGTGTACTCACAGTGCTAGGGAAATTGTGCTAGACAGTCTAGTAATTACTAGAATAATGTAGCTTTATGGAATTTTGATCTTATTATAATCTGGAATGCTGAACATACTGAGGGACGTGGTGGCGCTGCGGGTTAAACCGCTGAGCTGCTGAGCTTGCCGATCAGAAGGTCGGCGGTTCGAATCCGCATGACGGGGTGAGCTCCCGTTGCTAGTCCCAGCTCCTGCCAACCTAGCAGTTCGAAAACATGCAAATGTGAGCAGATTAATAGGTACCGCTTCGGCGGGCAGGTAACAGCGTTCCGTGTAGTCATGCCGGCCACATGACCACGGAAGTGTCTATGGACAAACGCTGGCTCTTCGGCTTTGAAACGGAGATGAGCACCGCCCCCTAGAGTCGGACACGACTGGACTTAATGTCAAGGGAAACCTTTACCTTTACCTATGCTGAACATAAGGTTAGGAACTCAATCTAACTCTCAATCCAGTACTATTTTATTAAAGGGGCTACAGCAGATTTGATGCTCATAATCCATAACATCCCTTGGGGTTTTTTCACTAGGACCTCTGGAAATAGCTGCTCATTCAGCAAGCATTTTTGCAACAAATGTGGGAGAATAGCTCTCTGTATATAAGGATATTTTAGGAGGTGCGAAAACCTAGGAGTCTTAATAAATGGAGGGTTTCAGAAACAAGTGAAATAAATGAATTCCCATCCCTATCCTTGTCATCCCAGGAGCAATTGCAGATGATGACAACCGTCTTTCTTCTGTGTCCAGCAACAATACCCTGATCACCACAAACATAGCCAGTTTATCACCTCAGCGATTTGTGGTTTATCGTTTTGGCTGCACAGTGGCACAGCTAATGGGAAGAGTCTTCTCTTTGCCAGCGCTGGTACTCCTGTTGGCTGAAGCGATCCCTCAACGACACTCCATGGGAGATCAGAAGGCCACCTGGCTCACCAAAGATGTGTACTATGATGCTAACAACCATTCCCTGTACATTCTTTCATCACACCTGGAGAATGCTGGGGTATTTGTGACAGTGTTGCTGAATGCCATGGCATGCATCAAAGCAGGTATAATTCAGGGGCTTAGATTATGAGCTTAGATCACGGTTCCTCAACCAGGGTTCCGTGACACCCTAGAGTTCCATGAGAGGTCACAAAGGGTTCCCTGGGAGATCACAATTTATTTAATTTTTTTTTTTTCAAATTTGGACAACTTCACATTAAAGAGGTAAGTTTCATTCTTTATTTTTAGTTTAAGTACGCTGTCAATGCATATATCCAGGCCTACCCATGAAATGAATGAAATAGTTTTGTAACTATATTTGAGCCTGAATGGGCAGAGGTTCCCCGAGGCCTGAAAAATATTTCAGGGGTTCCTCCAGGGTCAAGAGGTTGAGAAAGGCTGGCTCAGATGATTGGTGCCTCCAACTGTCTTGACTTTAGCAGGCAAACTGCCTCCAAGGTTTCAGGGATGCCTGACTAACCTTCAGCAGCAGATGGAAGATGAGGTCGCTGCTGCTACTGCAAACAACAGCTCTGAACCAGTTTTCCTCTCTCCTCTGGAACACCTAGTTTCACCTTCTACAACATGTTGCTGGCCAAATGTGATGGAATTTCAACTCTGGTGATGTTCAGATGGGCCCACTTCTTGAAAACACCAGATTAGGGAGAGCTCGCTTGATTCCATTTGTCCCCTTCCTGTTTTCTGCCTTTGCTAACTAATGGTTCAGAGTGGAGGTGGGAAAATGGCTTTGACGATGTTCAAATGTCACAAAAACATGCATATTTTTATATTGATTGATTGAACAAATTTATATAGCCGCCCATCTCACCAAAAGTGACCCTGGGTGGCATATATTATCTAGAGGGAAGCAGAGATAAACACAGAGCTGCCACCTTCAGCAGGAGATTCTTTTACTTTATATGTCATTCCACCCTGAAATCCCTTAATTATAGCTGCGATGAAACATAACCCAGTTTTACTGCCAGTTTTATTTTATTTATTTATTTAATTTGTCCCCACCCATCTCCTCCTATCCCGGGATTCTGGGCGGTTTACAATAATTGATTAAATCAACAACCATACAATAAAAATAGAATATGCAAATATAAAATTACTCTAATAAATAAATATAAATAAGAGTAAAAAAAGTCCAAGTGGCAGGAGAATCTAAGACAGTCCAAGTGTGGGAGGAGTGGTCTATAGCAGCCATCCCCATGCAGATCTATTCCCCTCTCCGCCCCAAGCGAGGCGGCAGAACCAGGTCTTCAGACTCCTTCGGAAGGCCAGGAGCGATGGGTCCAGTTTTAGGTGTTAGATTATTGCTTTATAATATGGAGTCCTGCCTTGAGGTCCTTTAATTGCAGCCACCATGGAGTTCAACACAGGGATTTCATTTTTGGTAGCCATCACATCCATACTATAATGTGTATTTTGTACTGCAGCCTGAGAGCCTTTAATAGGAAAGGCTACAGACTGAATCAAGGACTATCAAATACAGTGATGAAAAACTAAGTGCCACACCAAGCTCATCCTAGGCTGTTCTACCCTGTGGTTGATTGGCTGATGTTCTCTACATGTAATCAAAAGACAAATCTCTCCCTTTCCACGCTTTCCTTGTCTATTCATTAGCTCTTCTGGAATCCTCTTTTCACTATTCCACTGCTGAATGAAGGTCTCAGTGTCCCTGTAAATGCTTGAACTCAAGAGTGACATTGGGGGAAGTCAAATGGGATGGAGGACTTTCAGTGAGAATAAAAGGCACTGTTCAACCCAGTGAACCTCTAATTGTGTGCCTGTTTACCCAGAAGTAGGCCCCATTGAGTTTAATGAATTCATTCTCAAATTAGTGCGGGGTTCAGCTTTGGGGGAAATTTGAAATGTTGAAGGCATATCATGGGCAATCTTGCCAAATAGTTCCATAGGGTCTATGCTCATTCACAAAATGCCCAATCCTTAGAAAAAGAGGGGAGCTTGCTCTCTGCCAGTCCTTCGGGTGTTTGGAAGGTTGCTTTCTACCGCCAACCATTTATGTATTTGTAGGGCACAGGGCATGCTTCCAAACTAAAAACATAGACCCCATCATAGATTTAAAAATGGCACTTATGTGGAATCTTGGAAATTAAGAGAAGAACAGGAGCTAATGTTTGCCAGCCTGCTAGCTTTCCATTTAGTAAGTCAGTTAAATATCCTTTAAACATTTTTAAAAGGCTGATGGGACACAGAGCCTGGTAGGCACTAGAGGGAGTATCCACATGGAGACCCTCAAGTGCTCTTTGGTTCCATATGGGAGATCCTAGATTGTGGCTGTATATTACATTGCTTTCTAATGAGAAACTTAAGGATATCTATCCTACGGGCTTTGAGGTGAGCAATTGGTATCTAGTTTTTGAACATTGGGGTCTATGCACTCAGCTGTTGTCATTTATTCACCTCTGTATCTGGAGTTTTTGCTAGAAGTTGGTTTCTTATTTGACCAAGAAGGCTGCAAGAATGAAAGCTGGGGGTAAGGGCCAAGTGAAGGTCAGAGGTAGAGCAAAGAAACTTCAGAGCCATTGTGTTTTGAAAGTGGCCTTGGAAATTGATTCTTACAGGAGTAAGAAGTTAGTCCTGGAGGGTGAAAAGAATTCCTGTGACGTCAACATGTTTTCTTTTAATTTTTGTACCAGGCCCTATGGAAGCCAACCACATAATCCCTGGATTTTGGAAAGAGCTCAACAAAGCCATCACAGCTCTAGCAGATGCTTTTTTCCACTGTTCTTGGGAAGCAGTGGAGATGACAGAGAAGGTAAATAAGTCAACAGCAGTCCTAATTGGATGTCCAAGCTGCAGTGACTTTTAATGATGAAGATGTTGGGTTAGGGTTAGGATTAGGGAGATCCAGGTTGAAGTTCATCATAAGCCATGGGTACTCATTAGATAACTTTGGGCTAGTGTGTCTCTCTTCAGCCTACTTCACAAGGATGTTATGGGATAAATTAGAGAGCATATGCCTTGAGCTCTCAGTGGGAAGGAAATATCTAAATACAATAAAGAAAGAAAACTCTAAAACTCATAGACTTACCTAGGAACCAATTGTATTTCATCATTGTAGAAAAGTTGGGAATGATGATTCAGGGGTTGCCCATGGGTGTATATGTGTGTGTGAAGCTAGCAAGAGTGGCATGTTCTAGAGTCTTGATATCCTCTAGCCACCGTGTCTCATCTTTGCAGGAATCCCTAGAAAGGGTCCTCCTCTTGGTATCCTCCTGTTGCATAATCTAGCAGGTGGCATCATCACCAAGGTGACATTTGCTGATCTTGAAAAGCTGAACAATGATAGACCTGGTTAGCCCTTGGATGGGAGACTACCAGGAAATTCTACAACAGTAGGCTAGACAGGGAAGTTTTTTTTTTTTTTTTTTTTTAAAAGCAACCCCGAAAGAAGGCCATGACAAATCACTTGCCCAATATTGCCAAGAAATTTACATGGATGTGTCCATGAAGTCACCAGAAGCTGAGGTCAACTCAAGGGAGACTTACCTTTTTAATACCAGACATAGGTGGGTCCTACCCTTGCTATAAGCATCAGCCAAGAAACTTGACCTGTTCAACATGGAAAGCTGAAACATAGGTCCTTGTAGAGCGATGAGTGATCCTCCACTCTGGCATTCCCATTGGTGAATCTGATCATTTCAGAAAAGGAGCTGAGCCATGTCTGTTTTTTACGTTACATTGCTTTTGAATCCTATGTGAAAACAATCTGCCACACTGAATTATAGGAAATTCCAGAGAAAGAGAAGGGGTGGTGATTGCACAGGACCCTACCTAATATGTTGAAAGTTTATTTGTTGTTTTCAAACCTTGGCTATGAGTGTGTGTGTGTCTGTGTAGACAAGGACCAGAAGACAACGGTGGTGATAGATGTAGCAGTGCCAAGTGACAGCAACATCAGAAAGAAGGAGTATGAGAGGCTGGAGAAGGACCAGGCCCTGAAGGAGGAACTAGAGAGGATGTGGAAAGTGAAGGCCAAAGTCGTCCCAGTGGTGGTAGGGGCACTCAGGGCTGTGATTCCCAAGCTGGGGGAGTGGCTCCAGCAGATCCCAGGAGCAACATCACAGCTCTCTGTCCAGAAGAGTGCAGTGCTAGGGACAGTTAAGATACTGTGCAGAACCCTCAAACTCCCAGGCCTCTGGTAGAAGACCCGAGGTTGAGGAAGACACATACCACCCATAGGGGTGAGAAGGGAATTATTATATAGTTTCAAAGCATCTGAATGACAAGATTTCCCTGAAACAACATGTTGGATGCTCAATTTTCACCCTCTAGGTAAGTCCTCCTAAAGTTGTACACTCCTTGCTCTTGCACTTTCTTTCAGAAATCTGTGCAAAATTACTCACCATTTTGTTTAGCTGCTCGGTTGAGATTTGAAGAACTGTTGTCCGTTCAAAGGTTGCCCAGGCTTGGCTCCCTTGAGAGAGTTCCAGAAGAAAGGTACTTGAATTGTTTCGCTTAGTAGTTCAGCCCTATGACAAATGCATCATGCCTGAGATATCCCCTTCTCTTCTTCCTTCTGTACATGGATAAGTAGCCCAACCCTGATTAACAATTTTCATTCCAAGAAATTGCTATGTGTGATTAAGGGCATGCTCTCCAAACATAGCACCTTTGTTTTTGTTTTCATTGCATCATGGAAACAATTGCCAAATCCAAAACCATCCCGTTTTTGTAATCCGAACCCCACTTATCACTGTAGACTCTTGGAGTCAGGCATCAAAACAAAAGGAGGCGTCTGCCAAGTCCAGCAGGGAGCGCCCTAGACTTTGATCTCTGTCCAAAAGGAACTTGGAAACTGGAAGCCAAATGCAACCACCAGTGTTGCACTTGGAAGCTGCTCCATAAGCGATGATGGATGTTAAAAACTCCTCCTTATTTGAGCCTTTGATGAAGTCTAAAAGCAGTGAGGTCCAGGCTATCTGACACAGATCTAAAGGAGAAAGCCAGCATGTTGGCAGGCTCAGTGATCTGGCAGAGTACTCAGGTTGCAAGGAACAAGCTTTTCTTTATTTAAGAAAATTTATATCCCCGTAAATAAAACTGTAATGCACAGAAAGGGCCATGGGTAGCCTCTTCCTGCTTCCTTGAGGGACTTGGGGGTAGATAGAAGAAATCAAAAGATCTGGCTTTTGCGTGGATAGGTAAACTTGCATTATTTTAGACCAGATGTATTAATTTCCAAAGAAATGCTCTAAGATGGATGGAGCTAAATGGGGCACTATTAGTCACACTGAAGTAGATTTAAAAAAAGAAGCAGCAGCATACAAATCTATTTCTGGTTAATACTGACTCTTGGTACCAGAACTGGAGCAGAAAACAATCCACCAAGTACCATGGATGTCCGCTTCACTTTTTAGGAAATTCAGAGCATAGAGCATAAAGCACATATGCAATGCCCTTTTTTGCTTGCACCATTAAAGGGATATCAGTTTCCTGCAAACTGGGTTTCAAGAAGTACAGGACTGGAATCATTACACTTCAAAAATCATATGTGCATGTGAGCCAAGATCCTGAAAATGCAGAATCATGGCTCTTGTGTAAGCCGATATGCTTGACATTACAGAAGTGAAAGCTTTTCTTCTGCAGCCGTTCAGACCTGAAGCAAGAAATATTTTGTTCCTCTGCTTTGCTAGAAGCCATCTGTCTATGCACCATAGTATATGGAAGGCAGATTACT
Organism: Candoia aspera; assembly: GCF_035149785.1. Lineage (NCBI taxonomy): Eukaryota > Metazoa > Chordata > Lepidosauria > Squamata > Candoiidae > Candoia > Candoia aspera. The sequence continues at coordinate 5,425,943 of NC_086161.1, read as the reverse complement.
CCTTGCTTTTCATCCAATAAGTGGTTTCATGAAAATAAGTCTCAGAACTTTTGTCTCTGACAATTGGAGGAAAGAGTGGCCACTCCTAGTTCTGGTCAGTGCTTGGACAGCTGGATTCTGCTAAAGCTGCACCCAGGGTAGTTTCTTTCTCCATCCTCCTCCATCCCTCTCCCAGAGTAGTAAGTTTGGGTGAAGAAAAGGCATTGAACAACAGCTGCCTCCTCTCTTCCTAGAGAGGACGTCTTCCATATACTATGGTGCACATACAGATGGCTTCTAGGCAAAGCAGAGGAACAAAATATTTCTTGCTTAAAGTCTGAACATCTTGCCCAGGATATGTGGGCAAGCTTCTCAGGAGAGGAGGGAGAGGCATCCAAACTCTGCAGCCAAGACTAGGCTTAACAGCAGCAGCATTTTAGCATGCAATTTGGTCCTATGAACATGCAGAATCTAAAAGGGATAACTTGTGTCCCAGTCTAGTGAGTTTCAGCTCAATTCATAAATTATAAATATATAACATATATGTTATATATTATAAATTATTTAAAAATATATAAAAATATTTAAAAAGAGCAAAGTTCCCAAGTATCCTGCCAATAAGTTGAAAGATTGCTCTTGGGCTTCTGTACGGAGTAATCAGAATGCAAGTGGAAGAAGATAGAAATCTGACATTTACCTTTTTCCTATCTATCAGGCTGCAACAGTGCCGAGCTTTCCAGCTGCAACCAGAGTTCCAAACCATCTTAGAAAAATCAGAACAAAATGGGAAGGAGGTATGTAGCAATAGAAAATAGAATCAGGAGGGACATTCTTTTGGTCTTCAGATGTTTTCATCAGAGAACTTGTGGTCCTTCAGATGTTGTTAAACTATAACTTTATCATGGATCATGCTGATCAGAGCTATGGGAAGTGTGATTCAATAACATATGGAAGGTCATAAATTCCTAACTCCCACCCCACACGTTGTTTATGCTTGTCTTTTCATTTTTCCTACTGTGCACAAGTCTATTCTTGCTTAAACATGAAAGAGAAGGCAATTCTCAGTGATCCCTGTTGTAAATCTTGGACCTAAATAACTTATTACGAGAACATGCATGTAAGCTGAATAGACATCTGTCTGTGTACCTTTAATGTAGATTCCTACAACAGGCAGGAAATTGATCTTGATAAGTCAAAGAGCTCTTCTGATTATGTCTATCTGTGATGACAATAGATCTCTTCCTGATATCCTATAGTGAGAAAGCTGTTGTCATTGATCTTCAACTCTGATGTATAGATCACCAGGGACAAAAGAAATCTACTGCAATGATATCAAATTCTGTTTGTTTGCTTGCTTGCTTGCTTGCTTATTTAAAAAAACTGCATGTTGCTGAAGAGACAAGTTGGGGGTAATGACTTGTCTTTTCATAACATGCAGGTTGAACAATCTTTATTTATTTATAATACAGATTTATAAGGCCACCCCAACTCAAAACCAAATCTGGGTGGTCTATAATTTTAAAAAAAATTAAAAGAATTTTTAAAGAAAGGAAAGGAAAAGGAAAGAAAAAGAAACCTCACAAGAAAAAAAGAGACCTTACAAATTATCTATCAATCATAACATGGGCAAGGCTTCGTTGCCTTCAGCAATTATTCAGAGAAGATATTTCAGCAGGCAGGGAACTTCTTCCTGTTTAACAAGGAGATCTGGCATGTTGCATGCTATAAGGTTCTCTCTTCTAAACCATGCAAAGAACTCCATCATCTGTTGCAATTTTTCTTCATGGCTTCTGTTCCAAAGGTAAACAATGCAGAGCTGGAAGAAATGTTGAGTAGCTTGAATAAGGACTTCTTGCAGCTCACACAACAGGCCTCGGTGACCCAGAAAGAGGAGGAACTTCTAGATCAAGAGCTCCGGGTTCTAGAACAATCAGCCTTACTTACGGTAGGCACATTTAGTATTTCACTTCATGGGAGCAATAATGGCTCTTACTGTTGGCTAGCACCCAGATGGATAGATTTATTTAGTGTGGAGAGGGTTTGCGATATGATGTGTTTGAATTTAAGGTGAAGTAGGCCAGTATGGGACGCAGTGGTGCTGCGGGTTAAACCGCTGAGCTGCTGAGCTTGCCGATCGGAAGGTCGGTGGTTCAAATCCGCGTGACGGGGTGAGCTCCCATTGCTAGTCCCAGCTCCTGCCAACCTAGCAGTTCGAAAACATGCAAATGTGAGTAGATTAATAGGTACCGCTTCGGCAGGCAGGTAATGGCGTTCCGTGTCGTCATGCCGGCCACATGACCACGGAGGAAGTGTCTTCGGACAAACGCCGGCTCTTCGGCTTTGAAACGGAGATGAGCACCGCCCCCTAGAGTCGGACACGACTGGACTTAATGTCAAGGGAAACCTTTACCTTTACCTTAGGCCAGTGATGCACTATTCATCAAGCCTGCAGGCATATTTGCTATACAGATACCCACATTTGTAAGGCTAAACATTTTCAAGTGCTTCTAAACGCTCTAAGCCATGCAACAGCAAATGTCGAGAAGATGTGATCAACGATCAAGAGTGCATGGCACTTGCCCCCCATCTTTGACGGCAGACAATTTGGAACTGTAAATTCTGGCACACGCATAGCAAATATGTAGCTTTTGATGAAAAACACCTAGATGTCAATACAGATGTCATACAGTACTATCTATAGTCAAAAATATATTTTTCACACTCCTACAATGCTCTTTGCACTTGGAAATTGTGTGTTGTAGCAGAACAAAATTAGAGAATAGGAGGGAATGCCAAAAATGTTTTTTTGGATGGTTATGTAACTATGAATATTCAAGTCTTCCAAATTTCAACATCTTTTTGGTTTTATCTTTCTCCCTTCCCATCTGCATTTCACCTATCTGTTATCCAGTCTTTGAATGGTCTCTCCAAGGAGGAACCACAGCAGTTTTAAGAACTTCTTGAATTGTGTACTCTCAAGAGAGATCAATATCTGCTATTGGAAGCAAAGAAGTTTATTGCACAACGGATCAAAGATGTTGAATCAGAACTGGCTCAGCATCTGAATATCCAGAGTAGCCACCAATCAGCAGCTGAAGAGAGAGTGACCTAGAACATTTCAGTTCTTTTTATTCTTGCTTAATTTATTTCATTTATTTTTTATTAGGTCTCATTTCTGAACCTGAAAATAGCTTAAAGGAAAGAAACTTATACTGGTTACTGGGAACACACTTCCCCTCCCCCCTTCCTCTCTTTCAGTGTTTTTCTAACAGATGGAAGTATCTTTTTTTTTTAAAGTGGCATGTTTTTATTATTAAAGTGTTGAAATGTAAAGTATATGAAAAAAGCAAATATTGGAATGTGAATGAAGTAGGGGAAAAAGAGGATACCGAAAGAGGCTATTATGTTGAAATTAAAAAAGAAAACCATAGTGGAAAAAGTGGATTATATTCTCCACTTCCTTTTCCTTGGTATCCCCAACTACAAGCCATTGTTTAGATCAGGGTCTCTCAACCAGGGTCCTGTGGATCCCTAGGGTCCCATGAGAGGTCACTAGGGGTTGCCTGGAAGATCACAATTTATTTAAAAAATTATTTCAAATTTGGGTAACTTCACATTAAAGAAGTTTCATTCTTTATTTTTAGTTTAAGAACATGGTTAATACATATATACAGGCCTACCCAGGAAACGAATATAATAATTTTGTAACCTCTGGCCTATATTTGAGCATGAATGTGCAGGGGTTCCCCAAGGCCTGAAAAATGTTTCAGGGGTTCCTCCAGGGTGAAAAGGTTGAGAAATGCTGGCTTAGATAGTTGAACCTTACATCAAACATTAGTAGTTAGTTAGTTTCTGTTTAAATCCTAAAAACCATATTCCAGATATCTAAATTCTTGCTTGTTCTGTGGTATGTTGTGTATAAGGGAGTCATTCTTGCTTGAATTTAGCTAAGCTTCCATTATGAATGTACACTGTCAACTTTGTCATCGCAGCATATTCTCCAATTTTAGTTTCCCAGTCTGATATTATAGGCAAGATATCTGATTTTCCATGATTATGCTAAGTTGATTCTTCCTGAGGTCAACGAGTATCTTAGTAAACTGTAATATTTTTCATTTGTGTTTTCTGGGATTATGCCTGGTTAAAAACATCTGTGGTTGCAGTTAAAGTTTCAGACTTTAAAAATAAAAGGAGTGTCTTAACTTTCCACATTTTTTCCTATCAATGGCTTCAGTGTTTCAGCAGTAGTAGCTGACTTGTGAATTCTGCCACCACCAACCCGTCATTCCCAGGTGTTTCTGGCTGAGTCCAGTGGTTAACTCACTGGTATCTTGAGAATAATCATATAGGTCAAGACTAAATCTGCAAAATAAGCCAATACAAATTTTTAATGGATATACTGTCTTAAAAGATGCTGTACAGAACAATAAAAGTCCAGCATAACTCAAAGTAATAAACACCTAATAAAATCTAAAAGGAAAAGACCTACATAAATCCATTGATAATGGGCATCAATTTAAGAAACCTTTTGGTTCTAATGCAATATTAGCACACAAATGGTTGGGTAATTGTAATGAAACTCTTGATAACTTGGTGGCCAACACACTTCCCCATATTCAAGGTATCACCATCACCACCAACCAAAAGGTCTTGCTATTGGCCATGCCCAGAGGTGGGACCACACACAGACCTTCTCTGGATGTGGCAAGACCTGAGGGAAGCCAGCTTTTAAAAAATGTAAATCATATGATGTTTAGGGCTTCAGACGCTGGGAGAGATGCTCTGAATGTGATTCTGCAGTTATGAGCCAATGTCCTGATTTTATAGCCAATTTGTACATGACTATTTGAAATAAATGGATGGGAAGAGAAATTGGAAAATGGGCCATGTTGTATTGCCCATGGCAAATATGGATATGGAAACAAGTGGATACTCTCTTCCAGAATGACTGTTTCCAAGAGAGAGATTGAGGAATTACAACCTAGCTTGTGGGCATTCTCAGATGTCAGAAGAACTAACTGAGAGCTTTTGATGACCATAGAAGAAACCAACAGCTCATAGTTCACCTGTCCACACGCCCAGGGAAACAAATGGCTCTTACAAAGTTGCAGAATCTGAGCTATCTGTTGAAAGCCCAGCATTATATTTTTAGAAAAGCATAAAGTTCAGCAAAGGCTTCCTTCTCCGAAATATGTCTAAAGAAAACAAAAGAATCTATGGAACATTTAAGGGGATTTTTTTTTTAAGAGGTCACTTGGAAAACATCACACAAGCAATTGTACCTGATAATTTGTGGTTGCAGCTCACATTGTAAGTTTCCAGTAAGCAAATAAATGCTCCTTGTGCCTCTAATGCAAACTTTTGCTGTGAGCTTCTGGGTCATCCAAGCCACATTCTGAAAGACTGTGTGCCAGCTGATACCTGAGAAATAGAATTAGTAAAAGAGGATAATGGGGGAGTTGTTTTCTCCTTTTTTAAATTCCCTTTTTGGGTGGGTGAGTGGGAGGGTCATTTACTTCAGTATTATTCATATCAGACCGATTCTGGTAATTAAATATTCTCTCTAACCTTATTTTGCCTTAGAATCCTCAGGCAAGCTAACAGTGTGGTTGATTCTAAACCAACAGATTTTTTTTCTGTTGCTCGGTTGTGGGTTTTTTTCTCATGAATAATGAGGGATTGTTGACCAGCTGATCTGAAAATGTGGAGAATTTTTTTGTTTTGCTTTGCTTGCTCTTGGCTCTTCTGCTAGCAAAGATTAGGAATGTTTACCAGCGGTTTAGCATGGTATTGTGTCACCCTGGGAGACCAAACAAATCAAAAAAGACCTGGGCAATGGAAAAAATACGTAACCATCTTGGCTTCTAGTGAAAGGCTATTTTGAGAAACAATTCTTGAATTACTTTCATTTGCGAGGGCCGTACAGAATCCCGGAGATGAGGCAGCTGCTTCTGCTCAACCAACATACTTTTTCCTGGTCTCGTGAACAATGTTAGTTTATGCAATTTCTGTACTGCCATCTTGAAATCCTAATGCAGGCCACGAGATTTTCCATTTGTGTGCTATCTGGTGCCTCTGGAAAGCTGTTTGGTTGACTGTAACCTGCTCTGAGTTTAAACCTAAGGAGGAAAGTAAAAGATGCTTTTTTCATGTCATGTCATCTAGAGAAGAAGGACAATTTCTTAGAAAATCCATGGGGAGAAAAGTAGACTTTTTCACCTTCCAGTTTCTGGGTGTTGGGCATTTGTTAAGTGTGTTGTGCTTTCTCTGATGTTTGGTCTAATGCTAATTTCTCACTGCATGTGTTTCTCCCTTCAGATTATCAGTAGAAATGTTTATAACTGTTCTTCATGGAGGTAAGTCACCACTTGGTCTTTGGCTTCTGTTGTATTAGAATTATCTTATGTATAGGAAAACAGATCTGTGAGATCTGTGTCTGTTTCAAGACTCTAACAGGCTTTCCTCAAGATGCTAGTCCACATAGTACCCAGTCTCATTTTATCTAGGTCTAGCCTGTCAGCCTCCCTGGGGGAGCTGGGGGTGTCGACGACCGACAGGAATCTCTGGCATGGGCTGGTCCATGAAGTCACGAAGAGTCGGAAGCAACTAAATGAATAAACAACAAACAGCCTGTCAGGCAAATCCGTAACTACTATGTCATTGCAGGAATCCACAAAATCGCTGAGGTCTGCAACTGACATAGTTACGTTACAGCACATACTGCAAACTTAGTTGCTGATCATTGTGGTTGCTAGCCAGTTGGGCTGATGTTCACTCAAAAGTTGGATAAATGTTGTAATCTTTGCTTTTAAATACAATATCCATTTTGCTTCCTTCCTAGAGAACAAGGCAGATCTTTTTAATATACACTGTAAAGTCCAGATTCTGCTAGATGGAATCAAACACCGCTGTGGATGTGAAGATAAAGGTGAAATGGTTATAAAATAATCAACATGATCTAAGATGGTGTTTGTATTCAAACATAATTTCTATAATAATGAGGTTATTTGAATTCATTATACATTTCTCTATTGTATCATGCATGAAAGATCATCAGGGACTTGCATGAAACATAACTGGTACATTTCTGAGAAAGGAACAAGGAAATGGAAGTTGTACGTGTAATTCCATCAGAGAAATTCAAGGAACTTAAGTGCATTTATTTTGAACCATATTTACTTTGGTCAGAAAGAATGAGAAATCTATGCAGTGCAGAGGGAGAATTTATGTAAGCTGCTCTCACCTGGTGGGTAAATACTGTTTTTTAGATGAAATAGAACTAGCAGATGAGAGTGGCCAAGTCAAGAACTTACTTCAAAACAAGCATCATTGTGCAACAGAACTTCTGGGGGAACGAGAGACTTACGTGCTCCTTAGTGTCACAAGTAAGTGATTTGCTTTGAATTTCTACATAGGCAAAAGAGGACCATGTGCACATGTCAAGCTGCAGACACACTGCTCAGTCTCTCCACAACTTAACCCTAGAACCAAGAACACACCATATTCTGTATTCAAAATAATTGTATGTGGATTGGATTCACTATTTTGAACCTGTATACTTAAACCACGTCTCGCTCAAGTTGAGTCCGGTTCCCCGTAACTCTGTCAGAACACTTTTATCGAAATCGCATCCATCTTTCTCGTACCCGTGTCAACAGACTGAGAGTCACCAGCAGGGAGGGAGAACCAGACCAGAGTGTGAATTCTTTTGTTTAGGCTAGGTGTTTATTGCCCAAGGCCATCCGGCTGAATACCAACTGGGCCATCTGCTAGAAAAGGGAGGGGTACATGCTTTTGCAGGTAGTAAGAGGGGATTAAAGCTTTTTGATTTTAAATTGTAGAATGTGCGGGAAACTTTCATTCGCAACTTTACCCTTGTATCAGACACTTTGCATCATTAAACAGTTGAAAGAGGTCAAGCAACTGGACTGTCATTGAGTGTATGCTTGAATGTGATGATCATCACAAACTCAATGATCACATTAAGTGGCTTTCTCAGCATGACGTGGGAATGGTTGACTGCTGCCTTCTTCTAGGATATTTGTTCAATTCAATTCAGTCTAACCTGAAGCCTCATATGGTATCCTCTGGAGGTATTGGACTACAACCCCCAGAATTCCTAGCCAAGATGATTGGTGTGTGTGGTAGCACCCAGGAGGCTGCTTCCTTGCCATATGATCATGTAACATTCATATCAACATTTGGCTGGCTGGGGATACTGGGTTTAGTGATATCTTGAAGGCTGCCCACCATACACTGATGAACCACCCAGGGATTGGACTGAGATAACCTTCTCTCAGGTCATAGTAATGACTGGAAGAAGGAGAAGTTTTCTAGCAATTACAGCCCAGACCAACGTAAGCAAGAAATTTGTTCTTAGAACTCTGGGTTCTCTTATAGCACATGTCCTCGATTCCTTAACCTTGATGCTTTGCTATTACTGAAAAGCATATTCAATGCAAAAAGTTTGGGGTCTTCAAAACCGGATGATCCATGCTCCAGAGAAAAGAACTACAAGCTTGCATGCCAGAACTCAACCAAACTTTATAAGCAGTGACCACAATCCAAGTCCAAAGTGAGTTGCCTTATATTGGTTTATTAAATTGTTCAGCTGTTGGCAATCCACTAGGCCAGCTGTGATTCTAGTGCTTCAGGTTGTATCTTGCTCTTCCATATGCATCTACCAACTTAAAAAAAAAATGTAGGAGGAGCTAGATAATGTGGAATGTAAAAAAATTATTAATGCTTTAGGGATTATCTTTGAAGGAAGTGGGCAACCAGATTTAAAACACTGGACATATTCAAATAAGAAGATATTTGCCATCTGAAAAAAATCATATTCAAAAATACTTTTCAGTTGAAGAAGAAAGTCCTGATTTGCTCACCTTACTCTGATTACTAGATTGTTGTTGTTTCCATCTTCATGTTAATTGCTTTCTCACCACAGATGGAGAAAGACCTTCAGAGATCGAATTTAGGCCACTGTTGAAAGATGAGCACATCATTAACCCAAAGTTCCTAGGTCAGTAAACAAATGAGTTTCCATTTGCCAGTGAGACCAAAAATTATCTTGAAAATGAAACAGGGAGGAAAAAACTGCACTTCACTTGTGTATTTTACACATGAGGTCTGTTGGAAAACGTGATTTGTTTCCACTCCCACAAAAATACCTTTATTCTGACTTTCACTTTTAATATCTGTGAGAGGCAGACTTTTTTTTTATAAAAAAAAGGCAACTTTTTAATGCGATTATTCAAAAATTGATTGTGTATAGATCTCAGGAAAAAAGCTTATCCCCCAAAGAGAAATTTAATAATATCTTAAAACTGAAGAGCATCAAAAGAGTGGGTTCTGCCAATTAGAATTGCCTTTTTTTTTGCCAAGAATAAAAATAACAATCAATAATTATGATAATGGGGACACAAAAGGAAATGGAGGGGTTGTGTTTTGTTTTTTTACTGTCCATAACCAAGCCTGACTGAACGATGTGGTACTTGGCACCAGACCATTCAGTATATGTTATCTGATTGGCTGGAATCATGCAGCAAAAAGGTCTTTTTAAGGTGGTTGCCACTAGTTTCTTGAATTCTACCCTTTCTGTGAAAACCAGGGATCATGCTAATACTTCAGATCCTTGGGTCATTCAGCCCCAGCACTTTGGCAAGCCCTTTGCTTTCCTTTGGAAATCTTTCAATGTTCTTTTTTCTTAGACCAGGGGTCTGAGTCTGTTCTCCTTATTTTAATTACCTAAAGTACCTTCTGCACTGCATAATTCTGGGGCTCAACGGGGAATTAAAATGGTAATTTGTCCTCAGCTGAGAAGTGGGCAAGTCACCAAGGGTCATTTTGCCTCAGTGCTGTAACATGGAATGTATACGCATTACAAATCACCATCATCTCCATCATCCCAATTTCTATATCAAGAATACAGCTTGTGAACATCATTATTCTAATTGTAAGGATCTTTGTAAGTAAAATGTCCTGAAACTGGGCTTTGGTTAAATAATTACCAATCTTGCAATTAGGCTACTCATTGTATTTCCCAGGTGAAAAAGTGTGGTTAATTTGGGGGATCTGATCATGCATTTCTTCCACATAAAGCTAAATTAGGGAGTTGTCAAGACCGCAAGGGACACTCTCCAAAGATGAAATCCAGAAGGATTCATCGAAAATCAGCCTTGGATATTCCCACAGCTGAAGGTAAGCTTACTGTTATGAAAAAAGAACCTCAGTTCACTGAACATTTTGGGATGCTTTCCATGGGCATTTATAACAAAAGTTCTGCATTCTGAAGTTGCTTACATTTTACTTTCTGTCAAGTGAGATTGTTAGAGAGATCTTGCGCTTTGTCCATACTCAACCCAATATACTTATGGTTGCCCAAGTATTAATACTTCCAAAATCAGATTATTGATTCTTGAGAATTCCCAAGGCAATTAACATAGAACAATAAAATGAAACTTCATCTTTTTATATTTTTAACACACAACATGGTTCTGGTCATATTCCCCCAAAGGCCCAGTTTTCTATGCTGGGTTCAGATAATACAAGTACCGAGTCTGTTGCTATCCAGGTAAATACTTACCCAAGTAATCTAGAAGCAGAGATCCCCAGTCAAATGAGAAGTAACCATCTTTGATGGTTAAACTTACACTGTTTGCAGCCATGTTTGTTTGTTTATTTCAATTTCTATAGCTGCGCATCTCACTTACATGACTTTGGGCGGTTCACAAGTTCTAGCCATACTTGATCACTCATTGTCTTTTTCAATGGCAGGCTTAAGAAATTCTTCACCCCATGGCAGTAGAACAAGGACTCCTAAAACAAAGCAAGAAAATCTGATTTGTGGGTGAATCTCAATTCATAACCACTGCAACATTTTTGGAAACATTTCTGTTTGTTGTAAAATGTTGATTAGAGCTACTCTTCAATGATCTCCTGCCAAGAGTGAAACCCCAGCATACCCTGTTAGACTCACAAACGCATTGAAACTTAAATCCAAACCATATGTAATAAACTTCACTCCAGGCAAGAGTGCATAAAACAGTAGCCCTAATCTCTTAGAGGGTGTATGCGCATGCACAAGTACGCTGTAGATGTGCCAAGTCAATTTACTGTAGAGATGCTTCTCTCTTTCTCTCGCTTGAAATACTGCGGTTTCTTATTTCCATTTTTCTTCCAAAGCTTTTAAAGAATTGAATGAACATCTTTATCTGTAACGAAAGTAACCCTTTAGCAATATCTATTATAGAAGGATCCATATGCCTGTCCTCAGATCAACAAAAGGAGTTTCCTGCTGAATTCTCTTTCATTGTCATGAGAAAAACATGTGAGCCAGGAAACTATCCTGAGCATTCAATAAGCAGAGTTTAATTGACACCAACATCAATTCTTCAATGCTAGACTTAGCTTTATTATCATCTGCTTTTTATATCATCAGTCTGGCAAGTTTGGATTGTTTTTTTTTTACACTTACTGTATGTATTGCAGCATTGTTTCAGTTTTCATTCAACAACAGTTTTTACATGTCTTCTGAGTGCAGATAATAAAAATATAATAAATAAAAAATTGCATGAGCGCATCTGTAATGTGTCATTCACTGCTAGAATGGGTCCACAGTGCACCTATAATGGGATGTGAGAATAACCTTGAGGAACAGGAGGAAGAGCTGCAGCCAAGGCAATGGTCAGACAAGGGAAATCAGAATCCAAAGCAGGAATGGAATTTGAGAAGGCATCTTAGACTTGAACCTCCCTAGTTCTCTTTGGGATAAAGGCAGGGAGCGGGGAGGCACATTCAGAGTTGCATGATTCTGTTATTTTAACCCTATAATGAAAATAGTTCTAGTATTCATAACTTTCGTGTTCAGGTCTGGTCAACCTCAAAGGGCTGACATCACCCTAGGTCACCAGCCACGTTTTGCAAAGCCCAATGGCCGAGTCCAAACACTAAGCCAAAATGAAACTCTGGTTTTGCACTATTATCTGAACCCAGCCATTGTGAGTTATATTATTGCCAATATTTCTAGATAATGGCAGACAAGCTTCTTATAAGAGTGTGCAGGTTGGGGGCAGAGCAAATTTTGCAGAAGGATCCAAGGTTAGCTTTCTAGTGTCTCCAGTTAGAAGAATAAAGCTCATTGTACAATGAGAAACCCATTTTGTCTGAGATGTTGGCAAATTGCTGGCCATTAGGCTAGTCCAATATTTCTTGGCACTTTAAGATGGGTGGACTTCAACTTCTAGAATTCCCCAGATCTTAAAGGTACCAAGACTGAGAAACACTGACTAGTCGATATTAGTCAAGATGGAAAAACAACCCCCAATGTGTATGGGCAGTCAGTACTAGGAAAGAAAATACATATTTTGGATCTGCTCCCGTACCATTATTTCCTGAAGCCTGCAGCCAAAGGAGGTAAAAGTTGACCTCTTTTCAGTTCCACGTGCAAGCCAGAAGTTGGCCTGGAAACTGGGCTTATTAATCATCCATCAAACAGCTTCTATGCTTCCAGCTGAGCAGCTGCCAGCAAATACTACAGTAGCTTGTAAATGGGGTTACGTCAGTGTGTCACTCTTGTTTTCAATGTAGTTGGCCACATGTGGAATCACTGGATTAAATAGATTGTTCCTGGTTTAGGCAGGAGAAGAGATATGGGACCACTCTGTGGCAATCGGGGAAGAACTGCCCTCTTCTGTGATCTGTTTGTTGCAAAAGGAATGCTCTGGGGTTGGTCTGGAGCATGCATCTAAAGTTAAGGGGCTTTGCAGGGAGCCTTGATTGGGAAGGACTTCCCTCAACATCAGATACTTCATTTAAGACCAGAAATTGCCCACATATTATATGTTCAGCCATGGTTCCTTAAATGTGAGCATCTGGCTAATAAAGGCTTAAGGGGATTGCCCCATAAATTATTTAGGAAAAGCACAGTTTGTGCTTGTAGTTTGCCCTTCTTCCCTTGAGGTGGTACCTCGTTGGTTGAGCACCTGTGACCATCTGGATGAGGATGAACTACAATTAATAGTATCCTTCAGTTTTGGCCATGCCTCTAGCCATCCTCTATCTGCAATTAGCTTTTCATATAAAACAGAGAACTGTTTTTCAAAAAAGGCTCAGTGGGTTCAGATCTGGTTAGCACCTGGATGGGAGGATACCAAAAATCTCACAGCTGGAAGCTAACCTGGGAAGTTGAAAAAAGCATTCTAGAAGAAGACAATGCAAACCAGCTCCATATTGCTGTCAAAATTACTGTATGGAGTCTTTACATTTACTTCTTCAGTCTGGATATTCCCACTCAAAATATTCATAGTTTTAAACCTTTGCCTGTAGCTAATTCATTATGTTTTTATCCAATGGCTGAACTCTGCAAATATAAATGTCCTTGTTAACATTTTCACAGGGCAGTTTGGAAATGATCTTGGTAAATAACAGAAATGTCAAATCTTTCTTCATGACAGTAACATGAAATTACCTTGATTGGATTGATCACAGGAAAAACATTCTTTACAGGGCCAAAAATGTATTTTAAATAAATCCCTGTAGACTTCTATCCAGGTTTTCAATACTGCTTTGCTCCAGTGGAAAAAATGTCTGTGTTGTTCTGATCAGACCAGATTAAACAAACCTGGGTGGCTTTGATGAAGGAGATAAGGCATATTTTTTCCTATGTGAAATACTTTACATTTGCAGACAAGTGTGTGTGAGAAAGAGTGCATACCATGTTCCTAATTCATTCCTTTCGAAGAATGTGTTTCTCTTTGTTAGCATGTCTTGGGAACAGAAAGGATCAGATAATTTCACACTTCATTTTGAAAAACTCTGTGTTAAGCAACAACCAAAAGTATGTTAAAGTGTTCTCCAGAACCAACAATGTGGAGTACTATATAATATATATATATTCATGAACATGCTCACTAAAGCACTATTAAGCATGAACAATTACAATAACCTTATATGAACTTGGGCTCAAGGCGGTGGAAAGGAATTGTTCCATTCACATGTTCCTGCCTTGCTCGTAGCTAGTTTTGTTTAAAGGACAGTGAGCTTGGATCATATGCTTGAGAATTCAATGGAACAGTTTTTAAAGCTAGAAGTGGCATTGAGCTGGAGAATTGCCTTCATGTCCTTCGTTGGTCCATCATCTCCTTCAACAGCCATGCTTGCTTTCATCTCTCAAAATGACCATCTTCCCCAATCTGATGTCATCCTGGTGTGTTGGATCAAATGAGCTGAGCGTGAGTTCTCACAATCATCTGGCTAACAGTAGCCCTGAGACTCCAGTCCAATTTTCCAAGAAAATGCCACAGTCCAGCAAAATCAGAAAGGAGAGCCTTCCCCACTTACCTGTTTCCAAGTGAAGATCTCCAAAATGATGGTCACACTAGAGTTACTCATAATGCTATTTAATTTTCCTTTCCAGTCAGGAGACCTGAAGAAAAGCAGCAAAGGAAGTTGCGTAGCCCAAGCAGAGTGCATCAACAGTGCATTTCCTTTCAGTTCAGTTTACTGACATTTAGATAATGAGCACATTTTGCTACTTTGCCCAAGTAGAGCAAAGCTTTTCTATGCCACTACTTCCAAAGAGAGTCACGGTTATTCTGCATATTACAGATATGCAACAATGCAAAAGAGGAGCTGGTGTACCTCAGCCATAGAGGACTTAACTCTTACATCCTTCACCATTGGTCATGCTGGTTGGGGCTGCTAGTTCAGAAATCACATTTTGCCTACCTCTGAATAACCGTAAAAACCCTACAGAGAAAACAGAACTGGAACAACGTAAAGAAGAGAAGGTGTAGGATGGAAAGTCAAGTCAAACATCAGCAATAAAATAAGCACGGCAGGTTGGACTGGTTTGGCTGCTGCCAGAACAGCCTAGTACAAACTGAACTTTAAAACATTTGGTTTGCATGAACAGAAAATGAAGCTCCTGGAATTCTTATAGGCCTTGTGGCTTGCTTGTCACTGCTCTTGATCATGTTTCAAAACACTGCAGTGTCATTTCCATTCCATTTCAAATACCTCAACTCCAAATAGCTTGGAGGATGTAGAAGGCTTGGATACACCTCACCTATCGTTTGGCATAGGCCATTTGATGAAAAGGGTCATGCAGGCATCAAGGCAATCACATACTGAAAAATACAGGTAAGTCTCTTCCAGGACGCTCCTGAACTGATGTTGCTATTTTATACCTTTAGTAATAAATCATGGTGGATGCTCAGGGGACCTCAGCTGCAGTTTAAAACAACTACCAAAGAGTTCATTCTTTTAAAGAAACAATGCAACGTTAAAAAAAAACCCTTAGTTTAGCAATAAGGAAAAGAAAAGAAATAATTAGCAATTCACAGGCCTCTTTAATTCCTCTTGGGCCATAAATCACAACAATTGCTTTGTCCCAACCAGACTACCTGGGCAGTTTGTCCTAGGAATGCCCTTGTGCTGCCCTGGCCATTTGACCATGTGCTGGACAGGTGGAGAATAAAGAAACAAGCTAATTGTACAAATTAATTAAGGTTTTTTATTGCTGCATTTCTGCATTGTTGCTATACATGGTTGGATGAATCTATGACAAATGTATTTTGAGTACCCTTGTGTACTGAACTGAAATTGCCACTGCTGTATATTCCATGATCACATGGTCTTCCAGCGATTTTCACACACGGAGCCAACCAATTTGCTACTTTCACATTTGAATCTAAGATGAGGTTAACTTGGGAGCATCAAACTGATCTCAAAAACTAAGCAGGGTTAGACCAAGTCAGTACTTGGATGGGAGATCCCTAGGAAATGCAGGCCTGTAGACTAGATCCTGAAGGAAGAAACAACAAACCAGGTTGCAACACTGCCAAGAGAAAGATATGGACATCTTCAAGACGTCGTGCTTGTCTTGATGGATGCTCGACTTGCTAGTGTTAATTGAACATGATCCTAATGACCAAGTTTATTAGGAGGAGAAATTCCATATTTTTTTACAACAGCTGGGTGATGGCAAAATTCATAGCAATATGTGATTACCATTCAGTAATTAAAACCGGTATTTTTGACCATAGGCAGTTGGCTGGGATTGCAGTCTTGGCAGGGACAGCAGTTTTTCTGCAGCTGCACAGGAAATCTGACTTTCTTTTGGTGAGTCATTTGAGCAAAGATTTTAGCACTTCTTTTTATGACGGTGCTAAATGTAGAAAAACTCCCACTTCCAGATGCCTCCTTCAATATTTGGTAAGATCTGCCACAAGGTGTAAACAGATTTTCAAGAAGCAGAGAGCAGAACCCACTATATTGGAAAAGCTAATTTGCATGCATATTTCATTTTTTTACATGCAACATTCAGTTAGAAAAGAAATTGGTAAACATGTTAAAATAAATACAAGTTGCCAATTTGTTTGCTTCATATTGCAGAGCTACAAGGTATATAAAAATTAATTTTCTGGATCACTGTAATTGCACAGGTATATAGCTTTCAGACTGATGAAAGTTAAGCTTATGCATTCTGCTAAACCCCAAATAAACTATATTATGGTTTAATGTCATGCTTGAACCCTGTCATCATGGTTGTAAAACACATTATGAGTAAGATAGCTTGTTTAACTAACCATGTTTAAAATAGATATATTAGCATGTTGTACAAACCCATTCATTTCCACCTAGTGCACACCTACATGCTCATTGTAGTATGTACTGTACACATTATATATGTACATAGTATATGTGTAGTATAAAGTACATATAAAATACATAAAGTACATATAAAGTACATACATACACTGTACATATTATGCATGGACACACAGAGAGCCTTACAGGTTTTTGGTTTGAGTTATCTTTCATTCTGAAATAGTGATAATAGACCTGGTGTTTACTTAAAAGAGAAAGTAGGGGGGAAATAAATAATAGGAATAACTCTTTGTAGCAGTTTGCTCAGCCTGGCGCTCTTCAAAAGTTGGAATTGCATCACCCACATCACATTGTTGATCCAGCGCAGCTAACAGACTCTTCCATGGGATCAATTAAGTCTGTTGAGCTTCAGCTTTGTATCAGCATCTGCCCATGGTTAGCAAACAGATATGACAAAACAGAGACTTTCTGTAAAAAGACTTTTATTATCAAATTATATTTATACACTACAATCCATGGCAATGCAATGTGATCGACGCATGCTAGCTTCCCGTTGGATTGCCACAGATGATGTCACTGTCGTTCTGAACAACAAAAATACAACTCTGAAAAAACCTAGTGCAAGTCAGGGTCTTCCACTGCTGTCATTAGAAGAACCAACATTTGGTTTTTTTCATTCTATATACAAGAGATTTCAGAGTTTGTACACATTCAACACTAAAGGATCAGGCAATAAAAATAAGTAATATTCAAGTTGGTAGCCCCAGGTTAATTCTTTTACAGTACAGTTGAATTTCAGGTCCTTGGTCCTTCTTCCTTCTTTCCTTCCAGGGAGAAGATCTGCTGCCCATTGATATTGCACAAGCACAACTTTCAAGCAGCTGCCAAAAGAAGCGACTGAATTATCCTGTCCATCGCTCTCAGTAATACATGTTTTTATCCCACCAGCCTGTAGCCAAAGGGGGAAAAAAAGGTCAGGAAAAAATAAACATTTTTCTAACAAAAAGAAGGTTGGTGACATAATGAATGCTATTAATCAGATCGCCTCAGTCCATAAGGATAGTTGTGGGGTATCTTCTTTCTCTCTTCTTCACAGATGCACACAGACACTGAAGCTAAATGTCCTGGATGCATCTGCTTTCAAGGATTCAAAAGGGCACATCTGCTATTGTTCCAGAAGGCAGGGCACTTCAAAAAGGGTCCAAAGTTTTGAGAGAGGAGGAAACCTCAGCTCCTAAGACCATGTGTACCCCAGACGTTGCAATAAAATTGTCATGTTTCATGCAGCAGGAGGGAAACACTGAGTTTAATGTCTTTCACTAATTAGTTTAAATTCAATCTAACCTAGCTTTTGGCCTGGCCATACCCATGTCTTTGTTTTGACCATTTTGTGCTACTTTTGACCATCTGCCTCTCAGCTAAAGGCCCACTGTGGCCTTTAGCAGGTTCCAGATTAAGAGTAGCTTGACAGTGACTCAAGATGTTCAGCACCTCTTGGTTGATCGTCTTTAGTCAAAAGCTTGTCAGCCACCTGGCTGGGATGTTTCCGTTTAGATCTCTGCATTGAGCAGGGGGTGACACTTGATGGCCTCAATGAGCTTTGCCAAACTTGATGATCTTATGCAAAAAAATGTTTTCCTATCCAAATCTTTTTATTCAGATAGGATTAAAGAAAGCCAATAAAAACAGCTATGACAGCAGTCTTGGAGCCTGGACAGGACTATCCAGTCAGGATATCACTTCAGGACAACCGGAAATGTACAGTTTTAAATTCTGTTGAAATGACAAGGGCTCTAAGACTCGCACTGGCTCACTTAATGTTTCATGCTGCCTTTGAGTTCTTTCCAAATCAATGAACCTTTTATTAGAATGTGAAGTGTAGCCAAGACTATTGGCTTGCAATTCCCAGTGCCAAGAAAAAATTCCTGACCTGAAGGAACCTCTTACATCTTTGTTTGGCAAGTACAATATTACCTGTGATAATGAGCATTTAATTGAAATTGGAGATGCAGTAACGTTAGCTTGGACTGAAATAGGTGTGGAAATCTAAATTGTGCCTAAAATGCTGTGCCACTTACTTCCAGGATATCGCCTGATGAATAACTTGCGCATTTCATCATAGACCCATATCAAGATGGCATAAGGCACAGAGATGAACCAATACTGAAACCTAGAAAATAGAGGGTTAGTTGTCAGGTATTTCTGCTGGGTGGGAATTATGGGAATTAAAGTCCAATACATCTCAGGGATACAAGCTTGGGAAGGTAGTCATTCCTGGGGATGGCTAGTCTCTTAGAAGGACCCTGCTCTGCTTGCGAATCAAAGAGAACTTTCAGCCACTGGGGTTTTTATCACATTTATTTTATTAGGTATTATATTATTTTATAGTTTTATATTTCTCTTATTTATGTCTTATTGTAAACCACCCAGAATCCCTTCTGGGAGATGGGCGGTGACAAATTTGATTAATAAATAAATAAATTATGCTACCATTACACCAACCTAAGGACAGGAAGCTAAGCTTACCGGAGAGGTGTGAAATTCAAGGCATAGATACTTCCAAGGCCATAGCAGAGAATCAAAGCTATCGCTATCTGGGAAAATATACCAATCCAGATTACTTTGTTCCTATGAAAAAACAAAATACAGCCAAGGGTGATCCCATTATTTATGATGGATGCATATAGACAGCCATTTATAGTATCACTAGAATGTTCACCTGAATATGTTACTATACACACATATGTAGTGGTGGGCAGGAAGAGATTATGAAATCTATGCTTGACATGCTGGATATGGTTTCTCTCTGTGTGTGTGCATGCATTCCCTTCTAGCCCCCAAGTTCCTCAGTTCTGATTTTAGGAATATGTATTCCTAGTAACTCAGGATCACATTCCCGAGATGCTCCTGAATCCAAATCTGAATCCTATTATCCAGTAATGGGTGGTGGCATTAGCACCGCAACTCCTTAGGCTTTACCGAGCCCAAGTTTCAGCTGCTCACTTTGAAAAAAGAAATGAAATTATCTGGGCAACTTTCTGATTTTGTTTGCTTCTTTGCTTTCCCAATGGTTCCAGGAGATAGGATTCTCAGCAGAAACCAAGAAAGACCAAGGAGCAAACAGCTTGTTTTAATATTCAAGGTGCTGGTGTTGACCTCATGGCATGGGACCTGGTTACTTGAGGGACCACCTCTCCCTGATTTCATCTGCCCCTCCTACCAGATCCAGCAGAGATGGCATGTTAGGGGTTCCAACACCTAGGGAGCTACATTTGGGGGGCCCTAGGTGGCGGGCCTTTTCTGCTGTGGCACCCATGCTGTGGAATGTTCTTCCCCCTGAGGTCAAGTTGGCCTTGTCACTACTGAGCTTCTGGAGGTCCCTCAAGACCTAGTTGTGTCAGCAGACCTGGGGACCCAGGGGATGGGTGATCTAGTAAGATGACTCCATTATTTTTAACATCCCTCCATCTCTTATTCTCTGTTTAGTTGGGTTTTATATATTCCTTATACTTGTTAATGCATTTATTGATTGTTTATTAACCCTGTTGTACGCCGCCTAGAGTCGCTTGGAAAAGTGAGACGGGCGGCTGATAAATTGAGCAAATAAATACATAAACCAACAAAACTTGGAAACTGAGTTCTGTTGGAATGAGCACCAACCTAAAAAGTCCTTGCTGGAAAATGGAGTTCCGTCTTGTCTTCCGGATTATTAAGTCTGCCACTTGTTGAATGGTGATGCTGACAAAAAAGGCCGTGTAGCCAGTGAACTGCAAGTATCTCCGTTGCTCAAAGGTCTGCAGAACATCAAGCAGGGAGAAAAGATCGTTAGGTCAAGTGGCTGAACTTAAGACTGGCTTCCAGAGTAAAGGTGGTCTAGCAAGCAGAACAATTCTTGCTAACTGTGGCTACTGGCCTAGCAGGTGCTTGAGCCTCTCTGTCCCCCTTATTTTTGAACTTGCAGACGGTGGACCGATAGCAAAATTGGGATATTTATTCAGACTGCCAGTGGGCATTGTTTTGTTGAGTGACAGGTTTGTATACATCATCTTAAAATATATGATGCTGCGGTACAGAAAACACGGCAATGTAAAATAATACAGGCCTAAGTGTTAATCTTGTATAATATGTGGAGTTGAAGTACCCATGCCTTAAAGTTGCCAAGGTTGAGAAACACTGATGAAGAGTATATAAATTGGCGGGGAGGGGTGTCCATTGCCTCTGAGGCTAGAAAGATCACGGATGTCGCTATTTTTCTTTATCAATGATGCATGGCAGCTTTGCAATGTGTCCTCTAAGCTGCTAACTGCCAGAGTGAAGGAGTCCATTTGAGCCTCCCTGGAATTTGGTGGTTGACCTCAAGAGTTACACCCACAACTATCTCAGTAACTGGATTAGAGATATTCCTGTAAAATGAATCACTGATCTGGAACCACTTTTAGATTTTTTAACCTAATATATCCTATATTTATTACTGGACTTTATGAGAACGGCTTCATTTCTGTGATAATGCTTAACAATGCACAGCTAACACTTTTAATTTGAAATCTGATCCTATGAGCTCTTGCGCCGGGAAATAAATCATGTAGGATTGGGCTTCAGTTTGCTGTGCCAGCTCAGTCTCCCAACCTCAGTTACTACATACACAGACATGCCACCAACTGGGATAAGATGTGATACAGGTTTGCCATCGGGTGCTACAGGAAGTGGAAATCACTAGTTTCAGGGGGAGGGGATGTGTGGCAACGTGACAGCACACTAAGCTGTTTCCAAAATGTATTCAGAAAAGACCTTGCAAGAGCCTTCTAGTAGATCATCTGCTTTAGAGTGAATCAGCCTAAGAGAATTTTGCACACAATGTCATTACATGCCTGGTGTAGTTTAGTGACTAATGTTATTTATCTCTAAACTGGTATGATATAATGGATGAAGCTGATAGGTTTTACATAAGCAGGCACAGGGTTTTTCATTTTGCTCTGTTATGGAGATATGTCTGGCAAATCTTGTCGGAGCTCAGGAGATAAGCAGGGTTAGACCTGGTTAATACTTGGGCGAGAGACTACCAGGAAGTCTCAAGGCTCTAGGATAGGCTGGGAAATCAAAAACGCTAACCTAAAAGAAGGCAATGCCCAAATACTTCCAAACTCTAGCGAAGAAAACTTCATGGTTACCAGAAGTCAACTTCAAGGAGACTAGGGTGGTTCTCTTTTTAAACACAGTTACCGTCTTTTAAGGAATTTAGCACTGAACAAGTTATCACCCTTGCGATACCTATATTATTGGGGTGGTGTTTTGAGTCAATGTTGACTCCTGGCAACTGTCCTTGCTGTCTTCTTGGCATCATTTTTGGAAGTGGTTTGCCCTTGCCTCCTTCCTAGGGCTGAGAAGGAGTGGCGGGCCCAAGGTCACCAGCTGGCTTTGTGCCTAAGATGGGACTACATTAACTGGAAACTGTCTTCTACTGGGCTGGTGCTCGTCTTTTGCTCAGAGTCATTGGTGCTTTCAAGGAAAGTGATTCTAAAGACTCTACCCATTCTTGTCCGTAGCTGTCCTGCAAGTCAGCCAAATTCTCCTCTTCCCATGGAATTCGGATGTAAAGAAGAGAGTGAGGGAGCCAGCCTTGCTCAGCATAAACAGTGAAATAGGTCAGAAAGGCCCCAACTGTTTGGAGAATGCCTGCAAGAGAGAAAAAAGGAATGGCTTTTACCAGAGAAGAAAGCTGAGGAGAAAAGAATGGCGGAATGTCTACTGCATTGTTTTCTCTGGAGACATTTGCATCTCAGTAAGCAGGATCCTGGAGTGGCTCATTGAAGATGAGAGATATTCTCTATATTCAGCCACAAAGACCCACCCAAGTGCCTACTCATTCCTCGTTGGTATGAATTTCCCTATTGTACCAATTTGCAAGTAGGAGTAGACTGCAAGCTCCTGGTTGACCAGTCGGTCTCTTTTTTTGTGCCTTGGCTTTCTCTTCATGATATCGCTTTCGGCTTTTTCATAGGCCAGTGCGACAGAAGGAATCTGTAAGGGGAAAGAAAAAGGTAAGTTTCCTATCAACAGGTTTTTAGGACCACTCGTACATGTTACTGATTTGCTTATCTCTTGCATTCACGGAACAACCCCCCAGAAAAGCAGTCATGCCAACAAAGTCTACCCTAGCCTTCTCCAATTTAACTCCCTTGCATGCCCTGGCACGGCAACAGTAAGATTTCTCTTTGGCCAAACCTGGGAAAGATGGTTTAGGATTAAGGTGCAATCTGGTAAACATTTAGCTGAGAGTAAGCCCCTTTGATCTCAAAGGGATTTAAATGTACTGACATTGCCAGATAAATGACTTCTTTAATTACATTTCTGGTATCCCTCTCCCTACTTTTTTTTTTAAAATATCAGCAAGAAACAGGGGAAGATAGCGGTGAGTTTGATCTGCAGCCTGGTGATGTCAAACTCCTGCAAAGGTTTGGGGAGTGTGCATGTGAGAAACGGGAATCTTTCTTTTTGGAAGTCAAGAACTCACAATGTCTGTGCCGAGGTCAATAAAGAGGATGGTGATGGTGCCAATGGGTAGGGGAATACTGGCGATGATGTAAATCAGGAAAGGACATAGCTCAGCTATGTTTTTGGTCAATGTGTAGGCGATAGTTTTCTTCAGATTGTCAAAGATCAGGCGGCCTATAGGACAGAGACAGAAAGATCATTGAGAGTTGGCTGAATATTGCATGCCACCTTCTGAAATCTGCAAATTGTTTACCAGTTTAATCTTAACATTGTTGGTGGATGTGTCTGCCAGAACACAACACCAAAGCAGGCTGAAGTTCATTATTTGCACTGCAAAGTTAGCTTTTCAACGATATTTCCATGGCTCGGTCATTAGCATTTTCAACACGTACTTCCCTTTGAAACTGCACCAGGGATAGACCTCATCTGTGGATAACTTCAGACATCCACCGCAGAGGTGATACTTTCAATATTCCCCTCATTCCACATAGAACAGCTAATCAAATGCTACAAAATGTGACCAAATCCTGCAATGTCTACTGCTATTATATGAGGGTACACTATAATATAGTTAAGTAAGAGTCCATAAATTTGAGATAAAATGGGGTCCATTTGGCCCTGGTTGTGGCATTAGACAAGTTAAAAACCAAAATAGGCCTGGATGTAGGATGTTGTCTGTCAAATTGTTGCGGTGATGGGTATGAAATTGTCTATACATATTTGCTTATGAAATATTTTCTGGGTATGTCCAGACTGCCATCAAATATTGTATATCTGAATTCAGTGGTCCATCCAGCTTTACCTGTGAAGTCTCCCTCTTTAAAGGGATACAAATTGATTGCAATATGTGGCTAAGGTTCAAATCATGGGTTTCCAGTCTTACCTTCTTCTACTCCAGTAACAATGGATGCAAAATTATCATCCAGCAAGACCATATCAGCTGCGTTCTTAGCTGCATCAGAGCCAGCAATACCCATTGCAATTCCTATATCTGCTTTCTTCAAAGCGGGTGAATCATTCACTCCATCACCTGTCACAGCCACCACTGCTTCCTGGAAAACACAAAGATTGAAGGCTATGATATACATTACGTTCCAAATCCTTCCCTTGCTTGAGTCCTGTTATGTTGGCATTTGTAATTGGAGATCTGCAGGTATATATTATGAAGAGTAATTACACTATCAAAAACTGAAATTTTCTGGTATGGGGATGGCCAGAAGGATTATTATACAATCCTAGAAGGAAAAATCTGGGTCTAATCTTCTGCAATGGTTTGCTGGTATGCGTTGTGTGTCAACATCTGAACTACATTTTTTCTTCACTGGCCCAAGGATAAGACAGAATGCTTTCAAAAACTCAGATCATATTTTGGGACCTACTTTGTTTACAATATATATTTTTTTCAAACTGTTTCCCCCTGTTGATCTGTTTTCATTTATTTATATTTATATTTATATTTTTTATTTATATATTTATATATATTTATATATATATATAATTTCAGTGTTACACAGAATTGGAACAAACAAACAAACAGACAAATAATGCTCATTTGAAGCAGATTAATGGCTGATCCCTCATAGGAAGGTTGGAAAGCAAAGCCATGGCACCAACTTTCTAACATTTCAAAGCGGTTACATGAGAGTTTTTAACCTTGCCCCACAATTGTCTCTTACTCCTGCCTGAAGGAAGTGGCTTTACTTTCTGGAATGAAGCTAAACTTTGGTTCTTGCTTCATCTTTTGCAAGTGGAAAGTAACACAGTTTGGTTTTTGTCATTTCTGAGATTGGGGTTGATTTGTGCAGGGCAAGATTAAGAGAGAGAAGAGCACATGCATTTTGCTCTAAGAGCCTCAGGGACAACTGATTTGTTCAGATAGCCAAGGTCTGTTTGCATAGCATTTTATTAACCAGTTTATGGCATCTGTAATTTCAGTTGAACAAAGAACTGGATTATTCAGGTTTGGAGGTATCAAGAAGGCCCCTGTGGTTTCAGTTCCTGAATGTGCTCAGAAAATATTAGACCGGCATTTGTTTCTTGTTGGTATGAAGTTAAAGGCCAAATCCATATCCAGCCAGGGAAATCCATGTAACTACATATTACATGGGAGTGGGTTGTAGTGGAAGAATATTGAGAATGTTGTGAGATGAAGTAGAAAGAAATCCTAGATGACAGAAAATGCTGGGTATCTAATTCTGGAAGGATTCATTACATTGAGACAGCCATAAATTACAGGGTGCCCAACAGTGTAGAGCAGCCTTTCTCAACCTTTTGACCCTGGAGGAACCCCTGAAATATTTTTCAGGCCTCGGGGAACCCCTGCACATTCAGGCTCAGATATAGGTCAGAAGTTACAAAATTACTATATTTATTTCATGGGTAGGCCTGTATATAGGGGACGCGGTGGCGCTGCGGGTTAAACCGCTGAGCTGTCGATCGGAAGGTCGGCGGTTCGAAACCGCGCGGCGGGGTGAGCTCCCGTTGCTCGTCCCAGCTCCTGCACACCAAGCAGTTCGAAAACATGCAAATGTGAGTAGATTAATTGGTACCGCTTCGGCGGGAAGGTAACGGCGTTCCGTGAGTCATGCTGGCCACATGACCCGGAAGTGTCCTATGGACAACGCCGGCTCCAAGGCTTTGAAACGGAGATGAGCACCGCCCCCTAGAGTCGGACACGACTGGACTTTACGTCAAGGGAAACCTTTACCTTTACCTAGGCCTGTATATATATATATAATGTATATATACATTAACAGTGTTCTTAAAAAAATAAAGAATGAAACTTACTTCTTTAATGTGAAGTTGCTCAAATTTGAAATATTTTTTTTAATGAATCGTGATGTCCCAGGGAACCCCTAGTGACCTCTCATGGAACCCGAGGGTCCCATGGAACCCTGGCTGAGAACCCCTGGCTTAGAGGCTATACTGTAGCTACTCAATGCAAATAGCATGTGTCCAACAGGCTCTTTGACTTTGCCAGAGTGAAATACTACTTTGGATGTAGTTAGTAGGGTAGCAAAATAAAAAGAGTGGATTTTTTTAAAACAAGGAGTCATGGAGCAAAAGTAAGTGAGGCTCACTGAACAAACCAGCATAGATGAAGCGTGGCTTTCCTTATCTGTTTACTATATTTTGTTGCCTTTGGTTTAGAAGTCATCCACTGAGAAAAGTGCAACCTGCTACTCCCCAAAACAGATGTTTTTCTCTTCTCCAGTCTCTCCTTACCTGTCTTTGACAGCCTTCCACTATGATCAGCTTTTGCTGGGGTGAAGTGCGAGCAAAGACAATCTCTGAATGGTGGATTAGGATGTCATCCAGCTGTTCTGCCGTCATATCCTTCAGCTCCATGCCATTAATAACAGCTGCTTTGGCATCTCTGCAAAGCCAGACATAAGGATAAGTCATTTACTGTAACAGTGAAGTTTATGCAATAAAATACAATAAAATATAATAACAGTAGATGATCAACATTTTATTAAAACAATAAAATGATCATCATTTACTGGTCAGCACGCTGTGGTAAACACAATGTGGCTTATTTAGTTTTGTCTTGGAATACTGTGTGAACCCAGCCATCACAGTTTGCAAACCATGGCTTAGTGTTCTTTGGAAGCAAGATTCTGCTAATGTAACCTTACAATAAAGTTAGAGCTAGTACTTCTGCATGTGCTTTTTGTCTGGACTACCTAGCAGGGCTGGCATCAAATGTACAAGTCTGAAAGCCTATCTCTCCCCCGATCGCTTTTACAGCTCAAGAAACTGGGAAGGGTCCCTTCTGAGACATCTGCCACACCCCCACTGTGGTCAGATAAGAGGCTCACCTGCCTCTTATCCAACCACTGCCAGGTCTGCGGATCTTCCTCCTGTCTCCTATCCATTTCTGTGCCATCCTTACCGTTTGTTCACCTGTTCAACTGGAATATTGAGACGCTTAGCGATGTCTTCCACTGTCTCACTGGTTGCTGAAACGATCCCCACACTTTTAGCAATGGCTTTGGCTGTAATAGGGTGGTCCCCTGTGACCATAATTACCTACAAAGAGGATGAATGGTGACAAGATCAATCAAAGATGTACCTGTCCTGGATATTTCACAGGTCCAGCAGAATAGACTGTCTGCTATTAGTCATGACTTTGGATATCAAGTTTCTTTTCAGAAAGAACATCAGAGAGGCAGTTGTGTATGAAAGATCAGCAATGAATTGTCCTTTTGTATTGGGATAATATTTAAGAATTAATGAGTGAATGAATTATTGGGATTGTTGGGTTTTGAAATTGTGTTCCTTGGGGAACTTGTTGTGTTCTCAGGAATTACTGCTGTGAAGTTTTGGAAATCCAGCTGTCCCTTGTTACTTTGGGGAAAACCTACCTTGATCCCAGCACTACGGCATTTCATGACAGCATCTGGGACAGTGGATCGAGGGGGATCAATCATTGACATGAGTCCCACAAAACAAAGATCAGTGGTAGGGAAATTCATGGAATCAGTGTTGAATGAATAGGTCTCTGGAAATTCCTCTTCTGGCAGATACAAATGACAGAAGCCTAGATTTAAGCAACAAAACACAAAGCAAACTATTTTAATAGAGGAAAAAAGGAGAAGAAAATAATACTCTAATAACCATAACATTTCATGGATCAAACATCCTATTAAGGTATTTGTGATCTTTGCCAGTTTTCTTTAACCTGCAGTTAATAATATCTAAGCTGAGTTTAATCTCTTGCATAGCACATTATCTTGTTAAATGTGTCCAAGATAATAGCTAACAGAGCAGTTATGTGAACAATACACAGTAAAAACTACCAATTGGAATCAATTTATAGAAGCAACTAAAGAAATTCAAAGCTTGTACCTTAAAAAGAAGGAAGTGGGTGGCCAATTAGTAACTAACCTTACGCATTTGCTTTCCTCTTAGCACATTCTTATAAATAAATACCACCCAACAGTACTACCGAGTAAAAGTTATGACTGTTTCTCTAGAGCGGGGCTGGATGGCCCTTCAAACAGCAACTGTACATTTGTTTGCAGAAGTCTCACATGAATGGTGAGATCTTCTAAGTTCTAAGCAGGAGATG
The DNA here is from genome assembly GCF_035149785.1 of Candoia aspera. Lineage (NCBI taxonomy): Eukaryota > Metazoa > Chordata > Lepidosauria > Squamata > Candoiidae > Candoia > Candoia aspera. The sequence continues at coordinate 5,397,787 of NC_086161.1, read as the reverse complement.
TCTGAAATGTGTAAGATTTGATAGTCTAACAGCTCAGGGCAGTTTGGGGAGGGTTGTTTTAACTTATTATGAGATGTTGGATGCAGGTGACTGAAGCTAGGATAGCTTGCTAATCACTTAACTGGAAATATAGCTAATATTCTAGGAATTCTCATGTCTGGAGGGCACCAGGTTGGTGAAGATGCTCTAGGATGGTTCAGTTTCCTCCTTCTGGGGCTACAGTTGAACTTGGCGTGCTCCTTGTACTTACCAAGTACTCTTTCTCCCATACCACCGAGGGCCAAGTATGCTGTTTGGAATGCTTCTGCTTTCTCCTCATCCAGAAGCTCCTCTTTTCCATTAACCATCATGGTTGTGCATCTCTCCAAAATCCTTTCAGGAGCCCCTTTCATCACCAGCAGGAAACGTTTATCATTAGGATCTTCACTTTCATGGATGGAGAGCTGAAGCCAAAGGAGAAGCAACTGCTGAAATGCACTGTTGATCACACATATATTGTTATAACGTGTGGGCCATACCAGGCCATAGGGCTAGCTTTTAATCCCTCAGGCCCAACTCAGTGGGATCAGGAAAAGAAGTGGTTGGGCCTGAGGGGGAGAAAAAACTAGTTGTGACTTAGTGAAATTCCACTGTAAATGAAAATTTGAATTATAGCTACCATGTTGACTCCCAGTCTGTTTGATTGTGTTTGTCTTCAAAATTACAAGACACAGCATTGATTTCTTCTCAGTTATTAGATTTATAACCTATCTTTTGTTTAGCAGCTTAAGGTCACTTACACAGAGATTTCTCTTCATAAACAAACCTATGAAGTTGTCCGGGCCAGTATTTTTCCAAGGCGGAGGATAGACTTGAATCTGGGACTCCCAGTTCAAAGCAAAGCACCTTTGCTTTGGGTGTGTGTGTGTGTGTGTGTGTGTACATACATACATACACATATATACACACATTTATACAGCTCAGTCTTGACTGATGACTACCAGGTCTAGTCCCTACAGTTTTCTCGGCAAGATTTTTTGAAGTGGTTTGCCATTTCCTTCTTCCTATGGCTAGATTTCTATTCCTAATTCCCAAGGGCCCAATTAAGTAGTATAAGAGTTGAATTCCAGCAAACAGGAGCTGAACTCCTCCTTCATTTGGTGGTCCCTAGTTTGGGGAAGACTGTTCTAGAGTCTAATAAACCTTTTCAATTGTGTGAATGGAGCTATACATTACTGCTGTTGAAAGAGACCCCCTATTCTCCAAGATGGTCTATTTTTCACCCAATCATCTTGCACATTTTAGTTCACAAGACAACCCAGAAAACTGAATGTTACCTGAAACTTGTTTGTAGAATTAAAGGGGATTTCAGCCACTTTCCGGTTTCTCTTCCTGATGTCCATCACATCACCCAAAACAACTTCTGAGAACTTTAGTAAAGCTGTTTCTGAGGCATCTCCTACTACAATTCTCTGCAGATTTTAAAAATTGGTTTCAGTAAAAGTCTTAGATCCCAGAACCATTATGTACATTTTTGTTTAATTAGCCACTCCCTTTATTATATCTTATACCTCTAATTTTATCCTCCAATATAGAAGAAAAGTACTATTATTTTTTTCATAAGATAAAGAATAATTGCTTACTTAAGAGACTTACTGGTTTACATAAAAATTGAAAAAAACAGCCCTCCACACTAAAAGTGATGTGGCTTGTAAACATTTCTAAATAGTCTCTTAATTTAGTGAAATACATGATCCACAGTTTCAATTATCCCTTCACCACAAGGACAGAGCTGCAGCTCTTTTGGCATGTTATTGATTTTGAAAGGGGAAAAATGTTTTTAGCCCAGTTGTGATATGCCTGAATTTGGGGACAGAAAGTAAGAATACTTGATATACTTGCTTGAACCAAACTGTGTTTGGCATAACACTGACAGATTCTTTCAATGGAGCATTTTACACAAAGAAAAATATTCACTCAGAAGTGGTGACGTGCTGTCCTTCCAAATGCTTGATGAACTACAAACCCCATCATCCCTAACTATTGGCAAGAAGTTACCGAGAACTGTCATTCATCCATGTGTGGAACGCCAAGGTTGCCTACCCTTACCTTAGATGTTGCCAGATGAACTCTGTGTTTCCAAACTAATTCAGAAAGCCAAAACAGCTCACATTATGTAATTCATACCTTCATGATTGGTTCATTTTCTTGGCCTGGCCTGAATTCTGCCCGGTTACAAAGGGATACGATTTTTGATAATGCAGCCCATGTGCCTGAAGTTTGGTCAAAAGACTGGCCTGAAAAAAAAGTAGGAACAATTATTCCCTGATGGATAACAAGGCCCTTGTTAATTGCCTTCCTCCCTTACCCCTGGGCTGATTATTTACTCGATTGATCTTCACTGGTGTCTGCTGAATAGATTTCATTGTCAAACCATAGGTGAGCTACAGTCATTCGGTTCTGTGTCAGAGTCCCTGTCTTGTCAGAGCAGATGACAGAAGTTGACCCCAGGGTCTCCACAGCTTCTAGGTTCTTTACCAAGCAATTCTTTTTGGCCATTCTCTTTGCAGTCAAGGACAAGCTCACCTGTCAATAAAGGGGGTGGAAAAATCATGTTGTCTAAACAGATCTCTATAAGCGAAGACGGGTTTTCCCACCACTCCATCCATGATCCTTGCTTATTTAGTTCATTTATCATTTCAGGTCTACAACGGCCCACTTGCACATGGCCCTGAGCAGCTTTTAGCCATATTGGCTTTCTAGGGTTGGGCCAGATCTTGAACGAAATCCAAATCTAACATTTGGCTGAGCAGATATTCACGTCCTATCCCAAATACTGTATGCTGTGAATAATAATTCTAGAGGAAGTCTCCTTTGGAGAATAGAATGCAAAAATCAAGGAACGCCTCAAGAGCAGCACCTGAAACTCAGTTTCAGAGTTCAGAGAAAGGCAGGTAACAAGAAGGAGAGTCACAGAATGCAATAAATTAACCAGTCCTTTTGACAGGAAAACTGTAACTTGGTACATTTGACTTTTTCAACTTTCAAACAAGGAAGGGAGCTACAATCAAGTTTCAGAGGTCATGGGGTTTTTTTTATGTGTGTCCTTTAAAGTGCTAGAAATGTAAGTTAGTGCTAGGCTGACATTTTCTTCTTCATTATTTTTGTCAATCAGTCAGTGGGGAAGAAAAGACTGCTTCCTCCCACTTCCCCAAAAGGAGAAAGAAATATTAGTGAAATTCTCATGGGTGGAGTGCTAAGACTTGGCAATTAACCTAGATAGAGATGGCTGAGTACAGTTCTGTGTGTTTTTGCACATTTGCATATGATATTCTGTCTGTCTTTGTACAGTCCTCTTTCCAGCCATGTAAGTTCTGCTTCCCGTCTTTACTGAAGTCCCAAGGGAATATGGCCTGATGGAAATCCTCCCATGGGGCTCTTACCTCGTTTCAAATCAGGGTTAGAATTAGAGTTAGGAAGTTGTCTGCTATTTCCTTCTTCCAGGATTTTTTTTTTAATTTTCCAGAATAGTTTATGGCCCATCTAAGTACTAACCATTTCTAGCCTGCTTAGTTCTTGAGATGAGCCAAAAGGTTAATCTGAACAACTAGGCTAAACCCTTAGAGGCTTCTCAAGGAATGTAATTTTACTGCCCAGTCTAGCCTATACAGTAGTCCTGAATTTTCCTTGTGCTCCCCCATAAAAAATATTAACCAGGTCCATTTCTGCTCAGCTTTTCAAGATCAGCCAAAGTTCTGTTATTTTAGTATCTGACTTCATGACATGGAGTTTTCTTTGCACCTCTACAGAAATGATTGGTTACCACCTACTTCAGGGAAGGTTCTTCTCCTTCCTACTTTAGTCTACTAGGAGGTCCTCCTTCTCAGTACTAACTAGACCTGATCCCACTTGCCTCCTGGCCAAGTGCTGCTACCAGCACAAACTGCAGAGTGACTGGAAAAAGCTATAAAAGAAAACCAACAACACGCCAGTACCTTTGCATCAATTAAGAAAGTTCTAAAAGTCTACCACAAGTTTACAGAGGTTAAAATACTATGAGGATGCAGGAGAAGAGCAGAAGCTTCATTGCAAGGGGAGACACCTTTGGAGAAGACTCCAGCCCAGCATTATTAGAAGCCTTCCCATATTAGTTCAGTCCTCCTGTGCTCAGTAGAACTGTTTCACACACATACCCAGAATTACTGATGGTGCAAGGGAGCAACACATACTCACTGTAACTGTAGCTAGCAGTCCCTCAGGCACATTGGCCACAATGATGCCAATAAGGAAGATGACAGAATCCAGGACATGGTAATGCATTGAGACAGCAATGATGAAGAAAAGCACTCCAATGGAAATAGCAACACCAGCCACAATGTGGACAAAGTGTTCTATCTCAAGAGCAATGGGGGTTTTCTCATTCCCCACTCCAGATGCCAGAGAGGCAATCCGCCCAATTATAGTGTTGTCACCTGTGTTGACTACCATCCCAGTAGCAGTACCTAAGAGAAAGTGTTGGTTAGCAAGAAGACTATAAATCAATAAACTGAACATTCCTTCCATTCAAGATTTCATCACATGACCCTGCCTTTTCCTGACACTTCTTCCATGTATTCATGCGTACATACAAGTATAGACCCCCTCCTGGACTTGAGATCAAAAAGATCCCTATTTTCCAGAGAATTTGGGTCAAAAGGTTGTGATCATGTGCAATTGATTAAAAATCAATGGTTTGGACTCTAACTTGCCTTTTGTTCAAACATATAAATAATAACGATTAGGGGAGGGAAACCCAGCCTTACAACTCATTGGGTTCAGCCCCAAATATAGAAAAAATATATCTAGCATCACAAAACATAGTCTTTCTCATATTTGAGGAGGTTGCAGTTTTCCATAGGCACAAAATAAGAAAAAGTTCAGTTGGGGTAACAGTTGTACCATCTGAGACTGTCATGACATGAAAATAGAACTAGCTCTAACAGGAGACAGATGTGAAGCAGCTTGTCTCAGGCAGCAGATCTTGGGTATCATGGAAAAGAAGGAAATCATTATTTACTTTGTATTATGCTATTTTTATTGCCTTTTTATCATTCTTTGGGTTTTATTGGTCATTCCATTTCCCAAAGAAGGGGCTTGTGGGATTTTTCTGCCTTGCAGGCCAAACTAACTAAAATGGATTCACAAAGAATGTTCTTTGAGTTATACAACAGAGACACAAAGTTAGGGAGCAGTGTCTTGGCCAGTATAAGTCCCATTCTCTCCTCATTCTTCTGACACACATACCTTCCAAGCAAGTTGTGGAATAGAAACCAATGTTTTTAGTCTCCAGGGGATTTTCATGAGTAAACTCACAAGACCGGGACTGAGGTTCTGACTCTCCAGTGAGAGAAGAGTTATCCACCTGTTAATCAAAGACCAACATGAGATTGTGGGAGTTTTCCAGATGTTCAACTATAGTGAGGTATTACATAGAAATTTCTTAATTGTCCTTCTTATGGTAGAGCTTAGCTAAAAAGAGCAAAAATACCACTGGAATAATTGAACTACAACTCCCAGGAGAGAGAGAGGGAGGGAGGGAGGGGCGGAGGGGCGGAGGGACAGAGGGAGAGATTGGATGGATGGATGGATGGATGGATGTTGAGTTGTTTGTTTCTGATGAAGAATATCTTCATTCTTACTTAATGGCTCATTTATATTTTTACTCAACAGCCTCAACCTAACAGCTTAATGACATGTTTTTGAAAAATAAATATATGACCTTCTCAGACTTTTTGGTGTTTCCTGCAAAATGGGACAGCAACAAGAAATATCTCTTTCTTTACTACCTGGTACTCATTTTTAATTTACTTCATCTAAAATCATTTGATCATGTAAACAAATCCAAAGCTGAAGTCAGTTTCCACTGATGTCATCTCAGTCTCAAGCAACTGCACAAACACTTCAGAGAGGGAGCAACTTCCACCCACATGGTGGTAAATTAGTGCCACAACAAGATAATGATTTCTGTGGGAAGACTTTACTTGTAAAAAGAAAAAAAAACTTTTCTTGTAAAAGTTTGAAAGAGTGTCTATTCTAAGACTTTTTTCTTTGCTATTGAATAAACTTTTTTTCAGATGCAAAATCCCACCAACTGTTGTTCCTGATCAGCAGAAGATGGATCTTCCCTTTCTTTTCCACTCTGTTTATAAACTTACCTTACAACCCTGGGTCTTGATTAGTCGGATGTCAGCCGGTATTCTGTCTCCACCTTTGATTTCGACAATGTCACCCACCACCAGTTGGTCAGCTGGTATTTCTTTCTTTTCTGCATCTCTGAGGACAAGGGCTTGCTAGTGAAAAAAACACAGAGATGTGCTAGTTGGATAATTGACCTAACAATTACAATCTATTTGGAACAATTCATGGAAGACAGGTCTGTCAAGGGCTATCTCAAATTTACCTCTAGGTTTGGGATAGCCTGCCTCCAAATATCTTGTAGGCAGTAACAGTGGGAAATGGGTATGTCTCCACCTCCTGCTTGGCCACTGTGAGAAACAGAATGCTGGACTAGATAGGCCTTGGTGTGACCCAGCAGGACTATTCTTATATTTTTATGGAACTGGAAACAATTTTGTCTACCATTTCCATGTTCATTAACATGACAACACTCTATGTTGCTCTCCAGATGTCATGGGTAAGCAATATTCTTGAGAAGATATGGGAACCTGATATATAGTGGGAACAGAGAGATCTCTTTCAATCATATTGACTTTTGGACCAGCCTCACTTCTTCTACGCACTCTAGGAAAAAAAAAATCTCTAAGTACCTCTTCTTAGATGCATTAGTACACTAAGCAGTATTGGAAATTCACCTGTGGGATCATTTTGCTGAAGCTGGCCATTATGTTTGTGCTCTTAGCTTCTTGATAATAAGCAAACATCCCGGTAAGAATTACAACCAATGCAAGGACCACACCCAGGTAGAGCTGAAAAGGAAGTTTATGCAGGTTAGATAGAAACAAAACCAACCTTTTACAAGAGACTTAAAAAGCCATGAAAACAAATAAATAATAAGGAAATGAGGTGATGTGACACATTTCAATCTGTGCATACATAGGAAATGCATTGTTCAGTTACAAGGGAATCGTGATTCACGGTCATTTAAATAAAAAAAGAAATTTCAAAGGAGTGTGATGGAAACATACAACTTCGCTGATGATCTGCAGCAAAGAAGTGTAACTTCCATCAGCTTGAGGATCATACCAGACCTTCTGGGGAATGCCAGGGGCTATTCTCCAGAAGGGGGTGAACCAGGAAACAAATTATTCAGAGTTCAGGTTTGTTAGGGGGTTAAACAGTGTCTTAAACTTAAGCACTCACTCCAAAAAAAGTATGCAATTTTACCCTGATTATTTTAGAGATCTCCATCATGAACACATTGCTCCTAAATTTTATCTACACTTTGTTTTAGCTGATATCCAAGAAGGGCCCAGCTGGGTGGCAGCATTTAGGAGACATTGCCTGATCTTGAAAAGCTAAGCAGGTTGAACCTGGTTGATATTTGGGCGGGACGCCAGATTGTAGGCTAGAGTGAGAAGGCGATAAAACATCTCAGAGGAAAACAATAGCAAACCTCTCATGTACTGCTGCCAAAAAAAAAAAATACATGGACATGAAATTACCAGAAACCAAGCTGAACTGAAGAAGGCCTTACCACTTTATGTTGCAAGAAAAACAAATAAAGATCTCTGTTAAAACTTATGCTATTGGCCGTCTACCATTACAGTCACTTGTTCTTGCTTTATCTTGAGCTGTAGATCCGAATCTATTTTATCTTGACGGGATGGATGTTTTCAGTCTTATACCCTGGTTCTTGAGCATAACAAAAATGAAAAAAGACCCTACTTTTAATGACCCTGCTCACTTGTTAGGAGCTCTGGTGGCTCCCCAAACTTGCTGCTGGGAAGCATCTTTTATCACTCTTACCCAAGATCTTCATGGGACAGTTTTAATGCTCATAAATGTTTGAGTACAGTAATAGAAAATATGTTGGAATTCATGTAACAATCTTTGGTACTATATTCCATAAAGAGAGCACAGTGTTCTTTCCCTTTCTTTATGCAGGAAAAAACATTTTATCCCTGAGTGGAACAATCATGAGAAACATGGAGTTCGCAATAAAAATGTATCATTGGAAAAGACGCTTGTGGGAAAAAAAGAAGCCACCATAAACCCAAGCTGGAACTTACATTGTCAAATGATGAAGACACTTTCTGAGCATATTGAATCCCAAAAGCAATCCAGCAGAGGATGGCCCCAACCCACAAGAGGATGGAGAACCCTCCTATCATCTGCTTGAGGAACTTGATGATTTCTGGGGTTGATTTGGGGGGAGTGAGAGCATTCGGACCATCACGGGCCAGGATCTCTGCTGCTCTTGCACTTGTAAGGCCCTTTAGCAGACAAGGGATATAGTTAAAACTAATAGCTCAGCAATCCTGTAACATTCAAAAGCAAATCTGAAATTGAAGAACTGTGGAATGTTGACAAAACAGTAAATTGGGGAGAGATAGTTAATGCAATTTAACATTGAACTGCTGGCTAATTTGTTTGTATATGTCTTTGTGCTTGTCTATAGAGATCCATTTATACAAACACACACACACACACAGCACACATGGATGGCCCTGAAACCTAAGAACAGGCAATTATGGATTACAATTGCAACAAACATTTAAAGAACATTACTTCAAGGACAAATTCTATTTTTAGTGACATGCTGAACTAAATAGATTTTAATAGCATTGCACTACCCAGCCATAACATTCTTTTAACTTTCTCTGGCCAGTATTACTTACTTTAATGATGCTAGTGCCATATTTTTCTTCTAGTTCTTGAATGCTGAGCTTATGATCATCCTGAAACAGTAAGAAAAAGACAGATAGTTAAGGGGTTTTATTTAGTTAGGTTTGTTTTACTAGGATAATGTACTTCTCCAGTCATGACTGACCCCATGCTCGTCACAAACACAAAATATGCGTGCATAAAATAGTTGAATAGTCTCCCTTGTCACACCTTGGCATGGATCACCTGCCGATTACAGCTCTCCCCAAATGGTTAATGTACTCTGTCTTATCAAAACTCCTTAACTTACTGAAAAATCCTTCTATGGTTATTCACAAGTGTTAACCTTTCATCTATCCAGAATTCTGCCCTGGGCAAAATTTATACTTCTTCCTTTTCTTATTGAGATTTTTTGACCCAAGTAAATATAAAGCACCAGCTGAAAGCAGAACCAAATATAAGGACAAAACAATCTAAGTTATTAAATCTTGGTGAATCTTCTGAAGAGTAGATCAAGGCCAAGAATTAGCTAAGTGGAGATGATAACACAAGAATCCTAAATGGTTGCTTGTACAAACTTTTCTTGGAAATTATCAGGTGAGATTCAAATTAACTTAGAGAACCAGCTAAATCTTCTGACTAGCTTTACACATCATTGCATTGCACCGGATTAAGAGTTTTGTTTTTTTTAATTGGCTACAGTTGTGACTTTTACGTGGGACTCAATACCGAAGTACATATAAAGGTTCATGCACATCCCCCAAACAGTGCCAAGATAAAAAAAAAATCTCACCTAGCAAAACTAAAAAAGACTTCAGCTTTAAGTCTACTAGAGACCATAAACATTCTAAATGCATTCCCTTTCTAGTCAAGTTTGACTTCTGGTGGCTTCATGGACACATCCCTGCAGTTTTCTTGATAATACCAAAGATAGTTTGCCATTGTCTTCTCCCAAAATGTACTTTTCCCTATTTCCCAATCCTACCCTCCAATTCTGTGATTTTCTGATGGTCCTTCATCCAAGAACTAACCAGGTGCAATCCTGCTTAGCTTTTCTACATCAGCCAAGGTCAGCTAAGTACTGCCATCTAGCTGGATATTAGAATGTTATTGTTGATTTAGGTGCCTTTGAGTCAGACCTGACTCTTGGCAACTAGAGAGACAAGTTCCTGCAGTTTCCTTGGCAGCATTTCTAGAAGTGGTTTGCCCTTGCCTTCTTCCTGGGACCAAGAGAAAGTGGTTGGCCCAAGGTCACCCAACTGTCTTTGTGCCTAAGGCAGGACTAGAACTCACAGTTTCTTCCCTCCCAATCCAACCACTAGATCAAAGTGGCTCTCTTGAAGAGAATACCCCTTTGCAGTTTTTTTTTCCCTTGGTGTGCAGCAAAAATTGCATCTGGTGGGGGCAATTTTCAGCAAAGGAATGCATATATGGGAATCGCAAATTAGAAAACTGATCTAGGCTAAATTAAAAGAACACAATTTTTTAAAAATATACTCCTGCTATTTAATGCTTGTTGCAATAAAAGTGGAACTAAGAATAAGTGGTCACTGGGATTAGAATTATCTGGTTTGGAGGAAAAACTTGAATTTTCAAAGAATGAAGGGAAACAAAAGGAGAGTAAGTGAGGTTGCCTGATGGAGGTATCTAAGGTTCTTCAAACTGGGGAAAGCCTACTCACAAATGTAGGGACAGGGAATGGATCTGGGAGATCCTGCAGCTTTTAGCATACCTTCCTCATCCCCAAATTCCTTTTCCCCAACCCTTTTGAAACTGCAAGGTCTCTTTTAGTTCAAAACTGCATTCCCCAGCTAGAAAGTATTGCATTTTCATTCCCATTGTCCTAGGCAATCCCATCATCTCAGGCATATGAGATAGGACACTCACTTATCTGGAGGGCATATCATCAAAGGAGGGTGATTTAAGAAACTGTGGGTTGCATCAGCTGTACATGGGACTATGGATAGGTTCTACTCACTTCCAGATACACAGCAGCATCTTCAAAAGAGCATATGTGAGCCTGATCAGGGTAAACTGTAGATGTGATTCAGAAATTAGATAAGAAAAGAAATAAAAATGCAAATCATATCTCTGAATCACACCTACAGTTTACCCCAATCAGGCTCACATATGCAGATCTCAACGGAACTGTTTTCTTCAAATAAAGGGTTGTTTTCTATATAGTTTTTGAATTCTGACTGCGCATGAAATATGTTGTTTTAATATAAGGATCCCAGTAAGTCGTTCATCTAATGTGTGGTCCTAGATACAGATCTCTGTCTGTCTTATTATCTGACATCCAGGTAATATGTGTGTTCTGTCTTCTATCTCTGGAGCTCTGCAAATACAAGTACGTTCATTATAAGGGACTTGGTTAAAGCTTCCATATTTAACCATTGTGTCCAGCTGCTCGAATCTTGCTCCAGTAAATACAGCCCTAAGATGTTCAGGCATTTCTGTGTTTAAATACTTAGCAATCTGGAAGCTACATTTGTAGCAGCTCATCCATCTCAGTGAGCCAGCCTTGCTAAGAATGGCTTTATCTTTCTGGGCTACTATATCCAAGATTCTTTGTGCAGCAATCTTTTTAGCTTGTTCTCCAGTTGTACAAGAGACAGGGTGACTCTTAAGATAATCTGTAAATTGTAATAAGTTCTAATAGGTCTGAACTTATAATAAGGCTATATATGTTTGGAAAACAAACAAACAGGCAGACAAACTTGTGAGAGCAGTGTTTGCGTTGCTCTAGCAGAACTTGGCTGCTGCAGTAAGATTATGCACATTTGAAGCAATCTGATTCAGCAGGAACCCTCAGCTGAGAAGCAAGTGTACTCCAAATCAGTGGTAAGTTAAAGAGTTGAAACAGAGATATCTCTCTCTCTCTTCTCTCCTTTTTTTCCCCCAATGCTTCTACCCAAGTGATATTAATCTTCCTGATGAAATCTTGGGTGTAGCTTGACAAACAAGACTTGGCATGAAGGAAGGGGAAAATTCAAGATTGCACTGATAGTATCTTCATTGTAACAAGGATTGCAAATCATTTGCAGAGACATCTAAAAGTCTTTTCTGGCTATAAATGATTAAGGTTAGTGGTATTTACATAGCACTACGGAAATGCTGTGGCCAGAGAAGACACGGATTTTCGTAATTTCATTGAATGGGCCAGAAGTGGGTTGTGGCTCTTCTCTTTGTGCATCTTGTTGCGTTCATTCATAGGTTTGGGACCAATTTGTCGACAGCAGGGAAAGCTACGTAAGCAGACCTGCTTTGGAAATGGCATCTTAGGATCTGTGGATGGAGGCATCGGCTTAATAAAATTAAGGTAATGATAATATTTGCCTATCTAATTGAAATGCAATTAGCTTGCATTTGGAACACCGTTTGCATTTGGAGAGCAAGGGCACAAAACTATTTGTTGTCATAGATATGAGTCACTTGAGAAACAAATTATTTCCTGCTCCAAGACTGAAACTTTTGTATTAATAATCTGCCTCCTCAAAAAAATAAAAAAAGGAAAACAAGAGATCTTATATTCAATCTACCTACTTAGCCCTGTGCAACCATGAATTAGCAGGAGGGAAGGCTGGTATCTGTGAGTCACTTACCAAGTCCAGCTCTTTCTTGAGGTCTTCAGTCTTCTTGTCTTTTTTCTTGTCGCCTTTCAAATCTTTTTCCTTTTCGTCTCCCTTGTATGCACCATCCAAATCCTTGGTCCCACTCACCTCTATTGAATAGATGTCGGGATTTTTCTGAAAAGTAATTGAGCAGGAAAGTTAGATTGGGTCATTTCAGTGGAGCCACCAATTTATGTTTATGGATGCTTTAAAAATATTACATCTTGCAACTCTTCTGCTCTTTTCTAGCATGTGCTCCCATTGCTGCTTCCAGCCAGCTGTGTGGGATCCTATGACTGGTGCCCCTTTTCTGTAACAATTCTGCAAAATTTTATCTCAAAATGTGTTCTGAGTTATGTATGATTAGCATGAAGATGGTACAGTTCTTTGACCCTCGTGGTTCACAGTTGCATCAGTGTGGCTGCAACAATAATAATATTTTTTTTAAAAAAATAGAATAGAATAGTGAATTGCTGATATATCTGTTTTGCATTTCTTTGCAAACAGAATCAGATCAACTGAAACCCAGACAGGGGAGAAATTTGGAAGAGGAGATGAGCCATGTCCTCTACAAAGTCCTTATTGAATCGTTCATGTCTTAAGGGCAGGCTGCCTGTGTGGGGTGGACTTCTCCACTTTTATATACATAACTTTCCAGATCATAATTGATCTATAAATTGCAAGCCACTCTGTTAAACAGCCAGCAAGTGGCTGACTCCATTCCTTTCCAGATTCTTTGAGACTTATATTATTGCATTACTTAGTAATGGAGGATCAGATCACCAACTGTTTTTTGTTTTGTTTTTTTGCCACAGCAATAAGGGGTGCAGTTAAAAGTCCTTTAAAACGCTTTTGTTTTCATTTTTCAAATAATCATATATGCAGAACTATATTGTTTATTTTTATTTTGTCTACCACTGATAGGTCTTTTAACTGTTTTTATACCTGAGTTTTTTAGTAACCCACATCTTCCATTTTTTTCCCCTCTAACTGGTATTATCAGGAGTCCCATAATTTACCTTGAATATCCGTAATAACTGTTTAATTATTGTTAGTTTGAGACTCTTACAAAAAGAAAAATATTTTAAATTATGGATGTCCATTTCTCCTCCGTCTCATCTCAAATACCATCTTCTGTTATTTGGAATTTCCAGAGTGCTGTTCCACAACATTGGGCTCACCTTACCTTTTTCTCCATACTTAGCAAAAAGCTTATTTCTTCCCTTTTGTCTTGGACAGAACCAGATTTTGCTCATGCTGCCATAGCACTTAATAGTTACAGTCATAGAAGCCTAGAAGTATAAAGTTAGAAGGACCAGAAGGATCATCTGGTCCAAACCTCTGCAACATGCAGGACAACCAATTAAACCATCATAAGAGATGGCTGTCCATCCTCTCCTTAAAAACCTCCCAAGATGGAGAATCCACAACCATCATCACAACCATGGAGAACCCACCAGCCATTCTAGTTTTATTGTAAACTTCCAGAGTCACTCTTTGAGTGAGATGGGCGGTGACAAAATTCAAAATGTAAATAAACAATAACTCATCAGAACATTGTTCCACTTATGTGCAGATCTCACCATCAGGAAGCCTAAAGATATTGCAGCAATACATAATCAACACTCTTGTATATTGCAGCAGTGACCAGCACCAATGAATTCCTACCAGTCAATGACCTCAGCTGCCTGGACCTGTGAAGGCTGCAGAATCTTTTTGGTCTTAAATATTAGGATGCGTCTTTCAGTTTCAGCAATCCCAGTGTCATTCTTGTTAGAGTGGCTGAGTTCGCTAAGAATGACAAGTGAATTTTAAGATTCTTGCCTCTGAAATGAGACATTTATCAGAATCCTTCCCCAACTAATACTTTCCAAATGAGTGAATTCAAAGGAAGGACACTAATTCAGAGGAAATTCCAGCTTCAGGATCTGATATCTCCAGCAAAAGCATTGAGTTGCAGATAATGAGAAGGATCGCTTACATGAGATCTTGGAGAACTATTGTCATTTAGCCTAGACAGTCCTGAGTGAAGATTAGATAGATAGATAGATAGATAGATAGATAGATAGATAGATAGATAGATAGATAGATAGATAGATAGATAGATAGATAGATAGATAGGCAGGCAGGCAGGCAGGCAGGCAGGCAGGCAGGCAGGCAGGCAGGCAGGCAGGCAGGCAGGCAGGCAGGCAGGCAGGCAGGCAGGCAGGCAGAGATTACAGATAGACTCCTCTCTTCCCACCTAATGATTAAGTTCAAAATTTTGCATCAATGCAAAAGACAGGGAGAGTATTTTGCATAGGACATACCACTCTCTTCCCAAAATGTCTTCTGATTGCCTGAAAACCAAGCTCCAAAAACCCTCTTGTCAAAACCTTGCTGCATGTTGCAATTTTCCCCCAAAGCCCACAAATCTCAAAACCTAAGAGAAGCCAGCTGTTGATTCTTCATTACCGAATCCCCAATTTACTCACCTTTCCCATTTTGTGACTTCCTCTTCCTTTGAACAAGCAGGACAATGGATTTCTGGGAGACAGATAAATCAGTGGACCAAGCCAGAAAGGACTTGGATAGAAAGCACCAGAAAAGTGCTACTCAATCAGCTAGACCCCAGAAGTTGGAATGGAGGAGGACTGGAAGGAAAGACCTTTCAAGACTTGTAACCTTCTAGCAGGAGAGCCAATGTGAGGTGGAGTCCTCTTCACATTTAGGCATCCTTTGGATGGGACAGGTTCACCTTCCTGTGGGAAGCATCGGTTACTTGCTGGCCTTTTTATGAAAGTGGCTAAGCCACACCTCCTTGCCTTCTCCAAGTCATCCTGGCTCTGCTTCACCCAACAGTAGGTGGAAGCATACCACAAAAATAGGCAGATACAGTAAGTCCCAGGTCAGAGTTTCTAATCAGGCTTTACAAACTTTGCCCCCTTCTCTGGACAGTGAGGGCTATTGAATCATTCATTTCCTTCAAGTTTTCTTTTTGACTCCCTGTATTAAGAGAATGAAAATGAAACAGATCCACTTTTTTCCTTATGTTCCTTTTTTCTTTTCTTTTTTTTTTACAAAAAAACACAAAGTAATTCAATCAAACAACCAAAACATAACACATATAACTTTACAAACGTAACCTCTATGTGACACCCATCATCTGTGGGACCTATAACCCTCCTTATCTCTTTACTTTTTATTATCATACATTTTAAAATTCTTAATAGGCCCTCTTCTCAAAAAGATAATACTTATTAATCTGGTTTTATTCCCTTCCCTTTAACAAAAACATATTCCAGAAATTCACCCCATATAACATCAAAATTGTTCCTTTTCACCAAACCCTTTTTATACTTTAGTTCACATGTCAATGTATCATTAATAGCAATATCCCATGCTTCTTTAAACCAATCTTCAAGCTCATACTCATAAGCCACTTTCACTTTTTAAACTATTATTAATCTTAAGGCAGTAACAAAAACTATTATCATCTCTTTCTTTTGCCACTTTAATTTCATGTTTCCAAAATTTAACAATAATGCAATTTTTGGACTTACTTGCTAATTAATAGATCATATTTCATTAACCTCAGCAAAAACCTTTTTCCATATTTTTTTTAATCTTTTCACATTCCCACCATAAATGTAAATAAGTCCCAATTTCTTTTTTACACTTCCAACAATTTTTTAAATTATTTATGTTATAATGGTTTAACCTTATTGAAGGCATACACCATTTCCAAACTGTCTTATATGTTCCTTTTTTCTGATGCATCAGGAAAGAGAACAAGATAAGGAAGGGGGGATTTACCCAGAAGCTGTCATCAATTCAGAAAGGTTAATATATACCATATGATGGAACTTCACTGTGTAATTAGCATCTCATTTCATTTGTAATTCTTCACAATAGCTAGATTTCTTTTTATAAGCTTTACAGTATAAGGCTGGCAAAACAAAATGGTTTGCTGTCAAAGCTGTTCACTGTGAACACTTTTTAGTGGAATGGTACCCAATTAGGGCAATGTATTTATTATTCTTGGCAAATTCAAGAGGTTCTTATCAGGATTTCAAGAAAGATACTTTTTTAAAAAGTCTAAACAGGCCAACTGCTTAAGCAAAAGAAAGACAAATCAACTAAATTGTCATAAAAGTCTTGTTTGGAGTAAAGCAGTCAGCCTGGGAGAAGAATCAAAGTCTTTTCACTGTCCTTCTGAAACTGTTCTTATTGCATAATACCGCAGAAAGTATTTTTCTTTTCTTTACACTTTCTTGTAATGAAATATGTGGAATGCTTCTTGAAATGCCCATGTAGACTGTTTGTATCTCTATCTGTATCTGTGACTATGTGCCTTGCATATTTTTGTTTCTTTTTCTGCTCTTAGTTTTCATTGTTTTCATTCGTTTTGTTTTTATCATTTTGTATATTATTTTTTTTCCTATTTGTTTCTTTTTTATCTTCTGTTAACGAAAGCGAAACATAATTTTAAAAGGCTGATGTAAATTAAGTTGATCTTGGAATGGGGGGTGACATAGGGAAATAGGATTCAGAGTAATTTCTGTCTCTAACACAGAGGATTGTTTTAAGAATCGTTGGTACCTTGAATTTGTTTCATTACACTTCCTGAAACAGACTGGGCCTTTTGGATTAGAAGAAAGCCAAAGGTTTCTGCAGGAAGACGTTGTCTCAAGAGGAGGTGTCCATTTTCAAAGTTGCTATCCTTTGATCATTCTTTAGAATTTTCAGTGGCTATTTTTGCTATATCGTTTTTGTAAGTAGTTTAGCATTGTCTTTTTTCTTTTTTTCTTTTTAACTTTTGCCTTTTTGCTTTTGTATGTGTATGTGCCTTCAAGTCAGTGATGACTCCTAATGACTCCCTGCAATTTTTCTGGCATGATTTTTGGAAGGGGTTTGCCATTGCCTCCTTCCTAGGGCTGAGGGAGAGTGACTGGCCCAAGTCACCCAGCTGACTTTGGGCCGAAGGCAGGACTAGAATTCACAGCCTCCAGGTTTCTAGCCTGATGCCTTAACAACTATAGTACGCCAAACTGGCTCTCTTTTGCCTTTAGACATCTTTAATTTTTGTACTGATATGAAATGATAAATAAAGGGTGACACTATATAAGAATATAAGAGAGGGAAATGTTTTTAAAAAGAACATTAGTGAGGATGAATATGCCACCTTCACTTTGAAACCAAAGAATTAACAACAATTAACCCAAGGCCTTGACAATTCAAATTTGGAGTAAGGATGAAAGAATTCAGTACTAGATGAAGTGAAATCAAATTGTTCACCAAATTTACTCATCAAAGAATGAATAACGAGGCTAAAGCATAACTATTTTAGATATATCATGTGAAGATTAATGTCATTGAAGAAGACTCTGGAAAAAATTAAAGGCAATAAAAAAGAGGCAGACAAAAGACATGGTGGTAAGTGACGACAAAGCAGAACCTTAGAAGAACTCAAAAATACAGTTATGGACAAACAGCCCAGGTGTCATGTTCACTGTTTCAATGTGCACTGTACATCGTAACGTTTCACATGCCATGGCGCTGACGCATGTTTCTGTTTGGGAAGGAGCTGCTGTGAGACCTTGTACCAAGCTCTGTATCTGTGTTCATTACAATGGAATGTGTTTGGAATTATGATATCTGTTCAAGGCCTTTTCCTGCAGACCATCAGAAACCATTAGGAGCACCTGGGATTGTGAACTTGGGAAGATTCTATGGGGGGAGGGATCTCATTTGCACCGAGGGTTTTTAGTTTGCATTTGGCACGCTTTTATCATTCTCAGCTTTCTCTGTGATCCTGCATACTGTTCTTTAATAAATCAGATATCTTTGAATTCCTGCTCATGAGTCTGATAGTGTTTTAGAATAGGCAACCATTACATAAAGCTGAGAATCACCAAAGTTGTACCGTTAGCTCCTACCAAGATTAGTTTCTTGTGAGGGGAAATAGTTAACGTTGGCCAAGTCCAAGCTCACGACCAGGGGACTTGAGGAGATAGCTAGCTTGATGCCTGAGTCGACAGTCAAGAGCGGAGAACTGAACCTCACCCCAGAACCTTCAGATTTGCGGGAGGAATCGAGTTCCAGTCCTGAGGTGGAGGAATATGATGATGGGGGAGAACCAGAGCAACCGCCACCCAGCGAGTCGCCTGCAGAGTTGATCACCTGGGATGAAGTGGGAGAACCCCAGCCAGGGACATCCCAGGTGTCCTGGAGGTATCGGTTCTCACTGACCCCAGACATAGAATCTACCACGGTATCAACAGAGAGACAGCCTAACATGCGAGGGTGGGAGGAATCTCAAACCCCTGAAAGGCTAAGAGTGATGGAGGCCAAAATGGAATCGATGGAGTACATGCTAAGAAACCTGTCTCTGTCATTGGGGGGGCAGGGGAGGCATGGAGGAGATCCCAGCTTCACGCAACCATCCCCCATCCTCCCATCCAGACCACCGGTGGAGTGGGGCCGGAGATGGCTCCGGGATGAATCTCCACCCTGCATGGCTAGACCACCAGTGTCCCCACCCCGAAGAGGGAGAGCTACTGTCACCTGGGGCCCAACCACTCAAGCAGCCGCCAATTCCGCTCCAACAGGAGCGGGGGTGAGAGACTTTTCTGGCAAGTTTGATGGGGATCCAACCAAGTTCTTTTTCTTTCTAACTAATGCTACAAGTTACATGAGGCAGTTTGGAGCATACTTCCCTTCTGAAGAGGCTAAGATAACTGCCATTGCCACCAAGTTGAAGGGTCAAGCAGCTGACTGGTATGTTCAGTTAAGTGAGGCTGACTCCCCTGCACTTGATTATTTTGAGGACTTCATGTGGGTGTTAAAGCTGCATTTTGAGGATCCTCTGGCCAAGGCAAGAGCTAAGAAGGCACTGAAGGATCTTACTCAGGGCCAACTGTCTGTAGCTGATTACACCCTGGAGTTTAAGGCTCTAGCTGGGAAAATCCCCAACTGGTCTCAGTCAACCTTAATAGAACGGTTTAAAGAGGGACTCAACCGGGATGTCCTATGGTGGGCGTTGTGTAGGGACGACCCAGAGTCATTGTACGAATGGATCTGTCTGGCGGGCAAGGCTGAGCACGCTCAGCATACCTTCATGCAAGCCAGAAGTCCTGAAAAACCACCAGCCACCATGAGGGGACCCCGAAGTGCTGCGACTGCTGCCCGGCCAGGCTATAGAGCCTGGGATGAGGAGAGAGATCAGCGCTACACGAGCGGTCATTGTCTCCGATGAGGAAACAAATGGCATTGAGCAGCTGATTGCCCAAAAGCCAAGGCTGGAGATTGAGCAGGCAAGCCGCCGGCCAAATCCCCCCCCCCCCCTCACGGTGGATGACAGCAGCCAAGGGTGCAGCCGACGCTGAGGAAGTATTCTACTTCCCGGGAGAGGCTGAAGACGACTCTGAGAAGCCGGTGGGAAATGCCAGCCACTGCCATGAAGAGTGCCTGCGGGCAGGTGGAGGAGGATGGGCATGAGGACTCTATGGTGAGTGCTGACTGTCCCACTTTAGCAGTAAAAGTGAAATTGGGCTCCTGCACAAAAACTACAGACGTTTGGGCTTTGGTTGACTCTGGGTGTTCCAGGTGTTTAATTCACCCTGATCTGGTTGCTGCTTTGGACCTGCCTAGCTTCCCCCTCCAGCAGCCTTTGATCTTCACACAGTTGGATGGTTCAATGGCGGGGGGCGGGGCAGCAACCCATTTCACTGGAACTGTGGCAATGCAAATGGGCAGCCATTGTGAGACTTTAAAATTTGTAGTAGCACCTGTTGGCAATCCCTTGGTAATTCTGGGGATCCCTTGGTTCACCTATTGAAGCCCATATATAAACTGGAAACACAGAACTGTGACTTTTAAAGATGGGTTTTACCAAGCTCCTACAGGGGAGAGAGCTGCACATGCAGGGGTTGGAAGGGCTGAGACTAACTCAGCACATTTAGAAGGCTTTCCTGATCGATACCAAGACTTTGCAGATGTTTTTGGGGAAATGGAAGCAGATCAACTACCACCACCCCCCATCGGAAAACTGACTGTTTGATAGAGTTGGTTCCCAATGCTCAATTGCCCAAGCCAAAAATTTATCCAATGACTCAGAAGGAGTTGAGGCATTAAGGGACTTTATTGACAAAAATCTGTCAAGGGGGTTTATTGAACCTGCAAATTCCCCAGTTGGGGCCCCTGTGCTATTCCGAGAAAAAAAAGATGGCACACTTCGACTCTGTATGGACTATCGAGGGTTAAATCCCATCTCAGTTTTCAACAAGTACCCTCTTCTGCTCATGAAGGACATGTTAGCTCATTTGTCTAAGGGCAAGATTTTCTCCAAGCTCGATCTTTGTGAAGCCTATTTCCACATCCACATATGAGCTGGAGATGAGTGGAAAACTGCTTTTAATTGCCCACTGGGTTCATTTCAGTACAAAGTCCTCCCTTTTGGGTTGGCAGGGGCGCCTGGAGTCTTCATGCAATTGATTAATAAAGTATTACATGATCATTTGTTTAAATGGGTCCTGGTTTATTTAGATGATGTTCTCATTTACACTGAAACTGAGGAGGAACACGAACGCCTTCTCAAACAGGCGTTACACAAGCTTAGAAATGCCAAACTCTATGCCAAATCTCCAAATGTGAATTCCACAAGACCCAACTTGACTATCTGGGCTATAGGGTGTCTGACAAGGGCATTGAAATGGACCCTGAAAAAATTCAGGCGATTTTAAGTTGGGAATGTCCCCGCACCTGGAGGCAATTGCAAAGTTTCCTCGGGTTCAGTAATTACTATCGCCAATTTATCCAGGGGTTCGCTGAGATTGCCTTGCCCTTCACTGATTTACTCCATACCAAGGGCTTGGGGGAGACATGCAAAGTGAAAAACACTGGGGCAGTGCTGAATTGGACGCCTGAATGCCAGGCAGCATTTGAGAAATTAAAAACCCTTTTCACTGCTGAGCCTATTCTACAGCACCCCGATCCTGAATGCCCCTTTGCAGTCCAAGTTGATGCTTCTGACTCCTCAGTTGGGGCTATTTTGTTGCAGAGAGATTCTGAAAATCACTTAAAACCCTGTGCTTATCGGTCCAGGAAATTTTCTGAAACCAAACACTGGTGGCATGTTTGGGAAAAGGAAGTGTTTGCTGTAAAAGCCACTTTGGAAGCCTGGCGTCACCTCCTTGAAGGCACTAAATGCCCTTTTGAGGTTTGGACCGATCACAGGAATTTGGAAGCCCTCTGCACCCCCCGGCGTCTCAGTCCTAAACAAATTCGCTGGGCTCAGTTTTTCAGTCATTTCAACTTCCAGTTAAAATATATCCCAGGAAAGAAAAACTTTCTAGCCAATGCTTTGTCACGTTTACCTCAGGATTTTGACCAGGGGGCAGATGTGGTTGGGACTGTTCTCACTGAACCACCACTGGGCTTAGTTGCTGTCACTTGGAGCCAGACTTGTGCACAGGCAACCCCGCCCCCAGCCCAGTCTGGGAAGCGGAAAGTGCAAGTTCCTTGTCAGTTACAGAAGGACTTTCTCCAGGTGCTGAAATCTGACACTTGGTTGCTAGCAAATAAGACACTGTTTCTTTTGAATGGTCTGGCATGGGTGGAACACTGTCTTTATGTGCCTGAATCTTTAAGAGATGAGATTTTACAGCATTTCCATGATGATAAACTTGCTGGACACTTTGGTTTTGTCAAAACATTGCATTTGGTTCATCGTCAATTCTGGTGGCCTATCTTGAGGTGTGATGTAAAAGACTATGTTGCTTCCTGTCCTGTTTGTGCCATGTCAAAACGTAAGGGGGGGGGGGGACCACAGGGGCTTCTACAGCCAGTGGCCAGCCCGTCCCATCCCTGGGATGAGATTTCTATGGATTTTATTGTGGATCTTCCTCCCAGTCAGAAGAAAACTGTCATTTGGGTTGTAAAGGATTTTTTCTCTAAACAAGCTAATTTCATTCCATGTGCATCCATCCCGTCAGCCCCGCAATTGGCGCGCCTATTTCTCATCCACATCTACCACCTCCACGGTAGCCCCTCCCATTTGGTCAGTGACCACAGGACACAGTTTACTTCCCAGTTTTGGAAATCATTTTTAAAATTGATTGGCACCAAACTGTCATGAGTAAGGATGGCGAGCAGGGGGCTCCCATCCAGACTGTCAAGCGCATGCGTAGCACTGAGGAATTGGGCAGCCATTCAAAGAGACACAGATTGGGACCGCCTTAACCTTTGGAGTTTATATGTCTGGGTTTTTCCCACGCTGCTTCAGTTTGTTAGGATTCCTGTTAAGTACTAGTAATAAATATTAGAGACCAGTTCCTTGTCTCAGTGTGTTTCCTGGTTATTAGGACACAAACAAGCGCTGTCCACTTCTTCCCATCCTGAGACTGATGGTTCTACTGAGATTTTGAACTCCACCCTTGAACAGTTTCTTAGAGCATACATTAGCTACCATCAGGACGATTGGGCGGAGTTACTTCCTTTTGCTGAAGTGGCTTACAACAATGCTGTCCATCAAAGTACTGGGCAAACCCCTTTCCATGTGGTTTCTGGTCATGACTTTGTTCCCATCCCTGAACTGCCACAACCCCCAAACATGTTCTGCATCTGACTGGGCTGTTAAGCTGTCTGATTCCTGGCCAGTAATTCAACAAGCTTTGGCTGATGCCTAGGCTGCTTACAAGTTTCAAGCCTATAAGCATTGTTCCTTGCAACACAACTTCAAGATTGGGGATCAGGTGTATCTATCTACTAAATTTATCAAGTCATCACAACCCTCTAAAAAACTTGCTCCCAAGTTCATTGGTCCTTTCCCTATTGTTGGTCTTATCAATCCAGTTACTGTTAAATTGGAACTGCCTGCACCCTGTTTTCCATTGCAGCTTGCTCAAGCCTATCCATCACTCCGCCCGCTGGCATCCTCAACCTCCTCCTCCTGGTCCGATCATGATTGACAGCCAACAGCACTTTGAGGTCAAGGAGGTCATTGATTCTCGCAAGCTTCGAGGCACCCTCCAGTATCTGATCTGATGGAAACACTTTCCTCATCCTGAATGGGTGTCTGCCTGCCATGTTAATGCTCCTGATTTAGTTTGCCGTTTCCACCTTGCTTACCCTTTGAAGCCTGCTGCTTAATGTATTCTTTATTTGGGGGGGGGGCAGTATATCATGTTCACTGTTTCAATGTACAGTATACATCATAACGTTTCACATGCCATGGCGCTGATGTGCGTTTCTGTTTGGGAGGGAGCTGCTGTGAAACCTTGTACCAAGCTCTGTATCTGTATTCATTACAATGGAATGTGTTTGGGTTATGTTCTCTGTTCAAGACCTTTTCCCGCAGACCATCAGAAACCGTTAGGAGCACCTGGGATTGTGAACTTGAGAAGATTCTACGGGGGGAGGGATCTCATTTGCACCAAGGGTTTTTAGTTTGCATTTGGTGTGCTTTCATCATTCTCATCGTTCTTTGCGATCCTGCTTACTGTTCTTTAATAAATCAGATATCTTTGAATTCCTGCTCATGAGTCTGATAGTGTTTTAGAATAGGCAACCATTACACCAGGTGAAATGATGTCCATTGGGTTATGGAAAGCTGAAAGCACCTGAACAATCAAACAAACATTTCAGGCAATAACTAAGAGGGAAGCTTTTATGAACATAAGTCTGTATGTGTGTGACTTCTTCTTAGCATTTTTCCCGCACTGTCACAGGGTCCGCTTTTCTGCATATCTGTCTCCATTTGACTTGATCCAAGGCATCTTCAGGGGTGATGTTCACACATTCCATGTCCTCCTTAATGTGGTCCATCCACCGTTTCTTGGGTCTACCATGGGGCTGCTGGCCACCAGGATCCAGGAGCATGGCTGTTCTCGCCACTGAGTCTTCTTTGCCCTGTATGACATGTCCATACCATCCGAGCCTTCCTTCCCGCAGTTTTGCCATGATTGGTGTGACTCCCAGTCATCGTCAGATGTCATCGTTCATGGCGTGGTCAAATCGTGTTAGCCCAAGGCACCACTGGAGCATTTACATTTCCATCACGTGCAGGGCCTGCTCGTGCTTTGCTATCACTGGCCAGCACTCCAATCTCTAGAGGGTGACTGGGCACACTACCATTCTGTAGACCTTTGACTTGAGGCATAGGGGCATCCGACGATCACACAGGACTCTGGTCACCTGGCGCCACTTCATCCAGGTGGCATTGACATGGGCGCGGGCATACTGCATATGAGGGAGCCGAGGTACTTGAATTGCTCTACTTTCTTCAAGTCTTCTCCACCAATGCTGATGGTTCCATCAGTTTGGGGGCTGCATTCCATATATTCCATTTTCTTGATGTTCAGTCGAAGTCCAAATTCACCAAGCCATTCATTCCATTGCCACATTTGCTCTTCACCAAATGAACATTCAACAAAATGCTTTGATGCCAATAACACAGTTCTGAAACCCTGAATGCAGACTTTAACAGACTGGAGGAAACCATTTAAGCTATTCACACATTGAATAGCTTAAAGCTATTAGGTTTCACACACAACTTTTCACACTGTCCCAAGACTGATTGATCACACATAGCAATATCAGCATGCATATATTTGTCCCAAACAAGTATAAGTATAAAAGAGCTTCACAAGAGAAAGAACACTGTTTAGTCTCCATTCTCTTATGGAAGTCTTAACTTATATGAGTAGGGTGAAAGCAGATTAGATTAGCTCAAACCAGATTAAATGTTAATAGTGGTAAAAGGATAATAACATGAGAATTAGTTGATTTCTTATTTCCTAGGGCTTGACTCACACTTGTTCCCTTGGTGTGATTCTGATGCACAGGTGGGTAAACGGATAAAGCCAAGCTTTTCTTCAGTGAAAGTATTTTTGAAGCAATATATTTTGGATTTCCAATTTTCTGCCAGATGTTCTACAAGACAAGGTGCAACAGCTCGGCCAAAAAATTTCAGTCAGGGCATTTGCACAGTCTGATATCTGGAGGTAAGGAGATTATTTGCTTAAATTGAAGGAAAAAAGACATCTAGGTCATATCTTGTGTCTACCAAGAGCATTTCATCGAATCCCTCATTCTGGGAGATTCAGAAATCTATTGCTGGATTTCCTTTCTCCCGTATCACCTAAGGGTATGCTATACTCTGCCAGTGCTGAACACGTGGTTATTGATTCATCCAAGCTCCACAGTATATACAACAGGTGTATCAACCTATGTAAATAATATGTTTCATTTGCCTCTGAAAACACATTGGCAGCTTGTAACACCTACAGAAAGCCAAGCAAAATATCAGAATCAAGCAGAACCAGATCTTGTAGGGCCAACTCTACCATTAGCCAGACAGATGTGATCACCTGAGATGGCAGACTGAGAGACTGATGCCTGCCTGCATGGAAACATGCTGGATGGGAGAACTAGTTTGCATAAGAAGTGTGCCATACCTGGCACTCCTGCTGCCTTCAAAGGAAAATGTCATCCCATTGCCAGTGTCAAAGAAAGATTTAGCAACCTGTTTAGTTGGCTTTTGTGCATGGAGGGAGAGAAGCCCACTTACTCTTTGCAGGGCAGAGAAATGTGGGGGGAGCTACTCCACCTCCAGTTTTTTTCTGTCATCATTGCTACCCCCAGACTGATTCCTGAATGCATCTCTCAGTTCCACAGCAGAAAAGAAGTCCCAGTCTCAACAATGTTCTTTTAACCACACAGAATATTATTCTTCTGTGCTTTTTCCTTCCTAACCAAGATATGACCTCAAATTCTGACCTGTGATGAGCTCTAAGAAAATACTGGTAAAGACCAATTGTCTTCTACTTCACACTCCATAACTCTCCTTACCATATGAATAATTGCTGATACACCATGAGATTTCTTCTTTTGCCACACCTCATCCATGCTCTCCTGAGTGTAACCTGTTTGCAGGTAAAGATGCTCTGGAATTCCCAAGGAAAGCTTCCTAACACTGATTTCCTTGGGAAACCAGGAGAAGTCATTAATGTTTCACTCTGCTTTGCACACTTCCTTCTTTCTGTTGTGTCCAAGGTCACACATTGTGCTAATATGGTTTAGTTTGGTGTTCAGTTAACTGTGGGGATCAGCTCAGCCACTGTGGTCAACAAATTGGGAATGATGTCTTTGTATGTGATGCAAAGCCAGCCAGTTGTGGTTTATTCAAGAAACCATGCTTAAACCATGGGTTTACACAATGTGTGAAACTTGTAACATCATTCATACAACCAGCTGAGCCAGTTGTGTGACTTAGGTTATTGTTGTTTGTAAAGTATGATTTATGCTCAAATCATAAATCCATGATTTAAATTTCTGCATGTCTGGTGAATCTATTATTTAACCAACCCTACTTAAATAAGCCATGGCTTAGGTGCTGTAAGAAATTGCACATTATTGCATTTTTTTCTGAATTTCCAGACTTTTCCCCTTGCCTTCAAGAATTTATTCCCAATGGGAAGTACATACCCACAGTCACAAGTACACACCACACTCACAAAGATGAGGGTCCTTGTCACGACTTTGCAGATACCTTGGCCCTTGAAGGGAAAAAGCTAGAAGTATGTGCACATATTTTCTTCCTCTGCAGAACTATGTCTGGCTGGAGGGAAAAGAACTCTACCATCCACTCTTTGCTGTTGGAGAAAATGAAAGAAAGTAACGTCAAAGGAAATACCAGAAATAAATAATGACATGGGCCACCTGAAGCTAAGACTGACCAAAGGTCTGGTGGGGTTCCTTTAGAACTGGGGTGTATGCTTACTCCAGTGCCTGGTGTGTGTGTGTGTGTGTGTAGTCCTGCTATAGACCATTCCTTCATAATCAACTGCTCTCCAGATAAATTGAATTTCATCTTTCACAATCCCCAACGTCTTTCTCCAATGTAGACATGCAAAGATAATTGATTTTTTACTTGTATGTACAAGTGAGAAATACTTAATAATTCACCTTCTCTGCAAATGAGATCCAAGCAAATTTCTTTCCCATCCCTATCTCAAGCTAATCCAAAACGTTGCACCCATTTTGATCTCCAGTGTTGGGTTTACATGTCACTATCTTCTTCCCAAAGCTGTAGACAGAACACACACACACACACAGAGACAGAGACAGAGAGATGGGGTAACATATATGTTGTTGTTGTTCAGTTGCTTCCAACTTCATGATCCAATGAATATCATTTCATCAAGATTAGACTTAGACTTATTGTGCGTTCCTGCTCGGGTCATTAATTATTTTTTCAATTAGTTCTGATTTCCTTTTCCAAGGATTAGGGATTGCTCTAATGATTCTTGCTTTCACCTGATGTATCCAAAACTATTTAAGCTTTAGCATCATTGTCATCATCATCATCATCATCATCATCATCATCGATTCTACTGAATGGGCTGGTTTTAAATCATCTAGTACTGAATGATTCATTTGAATAGGCTCATTTTAAAATATCTAGTACTGAATGAGTCCAGCATATTTTTAGCAGTGTAGCATTTCTATACCCTTCTGTCAGGTGGATAACAACTTGGCATCCAAATCTAAGATGCAAAGCCTGCCAAAAGTGTACTGGGGATCAGCTCCTTGAACTAAAGCAGGGGACATGGTACAAAAGAAAGAAATATTACTCAAGGCCAAGCAATAAAGGGAATGCCAGGAAGAATTACCCTGAATATTGGAACTTGACTTTTTATGAAGAATTCTGGGTCTATTAAGCCTGGGCTTCAGCAAAGAGAATTCTGTTATGTGCTGTAGGTAGAAAAGAAATCCACACTCCAGATGTTAAAGAGGAGATTCAAGCACTCTGACTGATTTTCGAAAAGCGTGAGAAAAAGCATGAGATGATGGAGCAATATATTTCTACATAGTCAAGATTTAATAATATGTTGAAGGATGGAGCTACATCTACATTAATATTATATGGATCAAAGGGGCATTCACAAGGGGGTTTAAAAAGCCAGGATCTCAGCTACAACTGTTCATTCAAAGCCCTTTCCTTGTTTATGTGTGTTGTGTTACATATTCTTTTAAATATTGTAAACTGCTCAGAGTCTTTTTGGAGTCAGGTAGCCTCAAAATCCAGGAAGGGAGGGAGGGGGCTTTGAATAAATGGTTGCAGCTACCAAGGAAAATGGGGGGGGGAGCAGTTTAAATGGATCCAACACCAAGGAAATTAAAGGCTTCCAGATTGCACCAAACCTTTGCAAACTCTGTTCTGCTATGCCCATTGTAATCAGAAGGCTTTTGTTTCAGACAGAAACAGACTTCTATGCAAACCTTGTGCCCTGACTAAGCAAGAACCACGCAGAGATGAGGAAGGAGTCTCTAGTGTTTTATTACTGCTATTGTAGACAGAAAATCCTACTAAACTGAAGAAGCATGGGAAAAACCCAGACAGATAAACCCCAAAAGTCAAGGCGGGTCTGTTCTGTGTCTCTTTGAATGACAGCTCAAATTCTCGCTACTATGCATGCGTTTTCCCACCTGGATAGGGGCCCCCTCCTGCTCACCATCAGTACTCATGACACCTTGTATCTAGCCAGTCCTGATAGATGGGGGCTGATTTCCCAAACACTGGGCCAGGAAAAGTTTTCTGCTCTTTCTTTTCAAGAGTGTGGGACATGCCAGGGCTTGGACACTTTGATTGGCAGCTGCTGCATAACTATGAGACAGCATTCTGGAATTCCAAGCTCCCGTGCCAGTGAAGTGGTGTTCTGAATTTGTGGAATCCACCAAGGTCAGGTTACAACAACAGCTGCCTGTGATGGAAAAATAAATAGCCTCTGTAAAGTGCCTTTATATCTCCACCAGGTGCTTCCTTTGCCACCCTCTAATAGAGTTAGCCAACCACTTCCAAATTAATTAATATACAGGCCCAGGCACCCACACATACAGTATCACAACAGGGTATGCCTTGCTCATTATAACTGGGCGAAGCTAAGACTTGGGAAACCAGGAAAATGCAGTGAAGGAAATGGGAAAAACGGGAGTGATGTCTTAAGACAGGGCCACTGCAAGTCTCTGAGTATTTACCCTTTTTACATTCTTTTTTAGTTTTGCAAAATTCAGCAAGGAAAGTTAAGAACAACACAACGGGGACCATACAATTAGAAGAAAAAGTTATACATAATAGGGATCAAAATCATTAAAACTCAGAAAAAGTGGGGTAAATGACCTACTGGTGCAAGGGGGAGGTGAAAATAGCTACCTTTGCAGCTTTATTCAGGAAGGCAATGACTAATCACATTGCTAGTAACCTTTTGCCTCCTTCCTCCATGTGGCACATTCTAATGTGATTTATTTTAATTATCACCAATTACTGCTCAAAACCAGTCTGGGTACTTATTAAAAGCCAAGCAAGAGAAAAAGCCGCTACAAATTGAGAAGCGAGAAAAGTTTCTCTAGCCCAGTTGTCTGAGAACTAAAGGCTGCTTCTTGCTGGGTTAAACCTGTATTTCAGCTGCCATTTTCAAGGCAAGAGCTGTTTCCACCCAGCACGTTAATGGAGTTGCAATCATGGTTTTCGCAACTCCATTTTCCAAGTTTGTACACAACATTACCAGACTAACTATATGGACTGGGTTCACCTAATATGCAGGGCTTAAAATAGTATTTGCTAATTTGTGGTTTTGTGTAGCAAGCAAATGGAGTCATTGTCAAGAAATACCGTACAAGTAAATATGATAACTCAGTCCACTGCCCATTTGCAGCGGTTGGTTAGTACAGTAGATGAATAGAACGCTCCAACCCAACCCAGTTTCTCCATGCTGGGCATGCAGAATCAGGCCTTGCTAACTCCGGGTCAGAAATAGATGAGCTGAAGAACGAGAGCTTTATTACTATAGCCTTAGGCAGGTGCAGCAGACTAAAATAGAAGGTTGAGTCTGCCCATAGTATGAAGCTACATTTCGCTTAATGCACCATTGTTAGTTGGATTCACACAATATGCTAAGCTATAAACTAAGCCACAGGATGGCCAAGGTCCAACAATTTCACTAAGCCCAAATCAAGCGAACTCACATTTTGGTTTGGAGAGTTGTGCAAAGCTGGTCCAAAATGAGATTAATGAAAGCCAAGAATTATAATCCAGAAACAATGGCATTGTCATCAGTGTAAGAATGGATATGGTGGGGTTTCAGGATTGGGCAAGACAGAAAGCAAGCCTGTTTTTGAAACTTGATAAGAAACTTGGTCTTCCTTCCTTCCTTCCTTCCTTCCTTCCAATCAGGAGCAGTATGTTATGCAATAAAATAAGCCAGTAAAAACATAATACACAAAACTATACATTCATAACAATAATAGCAATTAAATATTTAAATGTCTATTTATCATGGGGGGAATGGATAGATATACCCATATATGTTTCTACTGGATTTGCTTGTTGTAAGGTTATTACAAGTGTGATTCTTTTTCAGGGTAATCAACATGACAGGCTGAGTTTTCCAAAAATATATGAATCTGGACATGACCTTAGGAGAAACTTTCTGTTCAAATGTTTGGTTGCCTTGATTACATTAATTTGTGTTACATATAATTTTAACACAATAGGTTGTCATCTTAGATTGGACATAATCTTCAATTTGATGTAATCTTAGGTTAGAAGTTTCAGTGTGCTAGTAGCTGATTTTGTACCTCTAATTCATTAGTGACCTCTTTAATAAATGTGTTTAATTTTTTTAGATCAATTATTCTAGGATCAGGAAATCAAACTATCTTTGTAACATGTACCAGGATAGCAAAAGAGGGTTTGCAGAAAAATAGTAGATGTAATTGGGCACTTAAACAGTTTTACCTCCAAGAAATGCGAAATAGACATAGGAAGACTTCTGCTAACTTTAGGGATGGGCAATTTTTGGGCCCCAGTACATCATCTGAGCTCCCTTGCTAGCAAATAACACTACTAAAATTCAAGCCTAGTGATTTTAGACATTTTAGGAGAAAGAGAGAAGTTAAAAGTGAACAATTGCTAGAATTTTTTATTCCCATTCCCACACTCAAAATTCAGAAATAGTCCAAAAAATTCAGCCTCGCTTTTTCCACTGACATTTTATGATCTTCTACGGCCATCTGGAGGGTTCCAAGGCTGAATTTCTGCTCCCAACAGTGTTTACCTCTGCTTTAAAACATAGTTTTTATTTTGATGGATTCACTTTCAAAGTTGGACTGCCATGAACTGTGACCGTAGCGTTACACAAATAACATTTGAAAGCAAAGTTAAATATTGGCAAAAGACTCAGTGCCAGATTTGTTGATTTTTAAGTTATTGTCCTATTCCTGGACTTTAAGTAAAGGCTGGTCCCTACTTTCCTCATATGCAAAACTTTCCAGTAAACTATCAATCTGCTTTTTCTTCCGCTTTCAATGCTGGTGGACACATGCTTCATTCTCTGAAAGAAATAAAAGGCAAAGGCTGAAAGTGGACTAGCTAGATTTAACTCCCCCATCCCTCCCAAGGAGGGAAAACACATTTTGCCTGGAGGCAGAACTAAGATGGCAATGGAGCAGCAGCTTCTCTGCTGAGCTCCTGATGATATTTTATTTGTTCTATTCATGATTATTTTTATCTAATTTTTGCCAAGTCATTCTTGGAAGGAGGGCAAAGTTCAGACAAGCCTCTGCAAACCTAAATTGTTTTTCCATGGTGCTAATTCCTCATCCAGGAATGAGGATGGTATTCCATTGACTTCAACGGTCCTTCGGTAGTACGTAATGGAACTCTCAAGTAATCATTCTTCAAGTGGTTTCTTGCATAATTAGATGAGCCAAAACATAATGCTACTGGAGGATGGCCAAAGCAAGAGAGACTTGGTTCCCTTGAAAAACTCTGGTAAAAAAGAAATTCAGGTGCAGCTATTATTCCTTTAGCAGAATACAGCTAAATCTATCCCTTTAGAACAGCTACGGATGCTATAACAGCTCCTAAATGCAGTCTGTTACAGATGCAGGCGATATTGTCCTTGCTACCCTGTTAACTCAATGGTAGGCAACCTATGGCTAGATGCTGTTGAACTATAACTCCCAGCATCTCTAGGAAGCATGCCTAACAGTTATGGATTCTGGGGGTTGGAATTCAACAACATCCAGAGGGCCATCGCAGCATCTGGCTCACACCATGATTCCATTAAAATGAAGAGATATGTATCATGATGTCATGATGCAAGCTCTGCCCCTTACTTACATATGTCTATCAAACATCCCAGCACAATTTCAAAAGGGGTAAGAGTTTGCTCTGCAACACTGTGATGCACATTTTGTCATTTGCCCCCTTCCCCCCTTCCAGATGCCCATGGATGACCCTACCACTTGTCACTGCTTCATACTATGAATTTGAAGTCCCATACTTAAATCCAAAGATGAATAGAGCTCCCGTATCTGCAATACATTTCATTTATCAAAACATTTTTAACCTCACCAAATCCATCAAGTTCAGTATGGCTATCAGATCTCAACTTAAAAAAAAACAGATTATCACTACAGTAGATGGCAGCAAAGAGGGACAGAATACCCATTGTTGCCATCTGGTGGACATTTGTATTTTTGCAGTCCAGATAAGATAATCCTAAACTTCAGCCTTTCTTTCCATGATGTCCCCCGGATGTAGTGCAAATAATTTGGAATTCCAGGAGTTGTAGTTTTAATCCTTTTGTGGGTATCTCCAAATGGAGCAAAGATCACTTCACCAGACACAAGAAGGATTATGCTGAATTAAAAGTCTAGGAAAACAAGGCTTTGGGATGTAAACCAAATAGAAGATATATAATGCCAGAAAGAACCTGAAGTTTCAAATGTTGGTTAGAAAACAGTGGAATTTCAGAGGACACAAATGCTCCATGAGCTTGGCAAATGATAATCTGCTTGTTTGTTTGTTTGTTTGTTTAAATGGCCCACTGATTTGTTGACTTTGGTACAACAAATACAGGATCAAACAAAGCAACTCAGTTTTATGTAAATAGGTTTTTACAAGAAATAAGTGACGTCTAAATTAGGAAGTTGGAATTATTCCAACATTGCTGATGGGAAGAATTAATTCCAGAAATAAAGCTCCTGAGGATCTCTGGAGCAACAGGACAGAGACAGGAAGAAGTCAGATCCTCCTGGGAGCTGAGTAGCTCCTGTGAATTGCTGAAGAAAATGAATGAGCATATTAAACACATACTACTGTTCCAAATCCTAAACTGGAAAGAAAATGCTTAGAAGGCATTGTTTTATCATTGTTGTGATTTATAGGGCCTTTGAAGTTAAAGCCTCAGCTTGATCTTCTGGAGAAGATTCCATCCTGTTCCTTGACCCTGTAAAAGGGTCAAAAATGGAACAGAGCTTTTCTCCTTGTATCTTCCTCCTCCTCCCCATTATCTTCCTCTTGTAACAGCCTTCATCATCCTTTCTTACATAGCTAGCTGTGGTTGTCTTCACAGGTTAAATTATATGCACTCAATGAGAATATTGTTTGAATGATCACTTTTGGGTTAAGATGCAATGCCATAAGAATCATGTGATAATACATCCAGAGCCAAGTTTAGTTCGTCATCACCTGGTTATTCTCTTTGTTGGTTAGATTATGAATAATAAATCCTGGCTCGCTGGACCTGAAGGAACTTTTCAGGATGTAGTTCTGTGTGCCTTGTGCCCCCACAGGGCTCTCTTTCACTGCAGACTTGCCCAAACATTTTCTCCTTATTTATTCAGAAGTCAATGCCAGCAAATGTCTTCCCAACAATGGGCATAAACTTGCAGCTTTGAATGTGTGCAGAATTGGTCAGAGAGAAATCTTTTTATCTTTGTATATAAAGATTTCTGCAGTGCCATGAACTGTAGGGTTCATGGTCTGATATTATGCTCACAGGGCCCTGATTAGCTGCAAACCAATCTATCTCCGTTGTTGTATCAAATATTTCATGTTCATGTCTGTTCAAGAAATATATACGGTGAAATGCAAAAAATGACATAAGTTATTTCTTTGGCTTTAAACATGTCACATTATTTACTGTAAATCTACTGTCCCCAAACTCAATTTTCTATATAAAATTCTTTATAAAGTCATCGTGAGTTGGGCAGAACTATAAATCGCTTTAATAAATACATAAATAAATATCAAGTATCAAATGATTATCTGTCATTTTAAAAAGTGAATCTTCGCGTGAGTTTTGCAAGATACTGCCAATTCTTGTTCTGTGCCAAGTCTGACTTATTGTTGATGCCAGGAACTCAGAAAACCTGTTTTTCTACTCTCTCTGCCTTATATATTAAGGGGAAGCTTTAACTCACACTAGGAGATTAAGGAAAAATCCAAATTCTCTGGAGAGTCTCCTCGGACTATCTCTGAGCATCCTACTGTTGAATGAGCTCATTTTCAAGTATGTTTCTTTCTGCCTCTCTCTCAGTCTATCCTATAATTCTCTTAGTTCTCTCAATCAGGAAGTAGACATAGATGAATTTCTCAAGATCAAAATAACCATACCACCTCCTACATTGAAAGAGACTCTGAGTCAGCTCATTTAATTTGTTTGGGTCTGTTATGTAGGTCATTCAGGAGGCAGCTGAAAGCAGCCTGTATCCTTGGATAATCTGATGTTGCAAGAAATCCTCACCAAGAAGAATTTCTGAAGTTGTTGGAGCACTTTATAATTGGTCGCCTTGCTGATCCACTGTGCGGTCTCTGTTGTGAATCAGGGGGCACAAAGTGTGCTCCATTTTTATCTCAGTAGGGTGAGTGGATGCCCTATATCTAAATGTTCCATGGTGTCAGCATATTCATAAATAACAAATGCAAGACTCCACAAATCGAGAAGCATGTGGCAAATTAATTAACCGCATTCTTCTCCTCGGAACAGAGTCAGCGGTAACCGCTCTTCATGAATTCCCAAGCAGGACTGCATTCTGAAGGTTCATGGTGAGACTTAGGCATAGTGGGATCCTTGAAGCACCCCGACCTTGTCTAGCCCATCTCATCCTTTCAGAGCTTGTTACTCAAAGCTTTTGCTGCTGTTTATGCAGTCCTTTAATCTGGCTCTTCTGCCCAGGATTCAGAAACAGGCTGAGTGAAAGAACACAATGAAATTTTATAAAACCAGTGCCTGCAGCTTGGTCCCTTGCACATGGATTCAGAACTATGCATAGGGTTAGAAGAGAAGATACTAGTGGTGGTGTCAATGGGAAAGGCCTTTGGAGCAAATGTAGCGAAATGAGCTAGGGCACCACCAACAACTATACAGTGTGGTCTAAGGACAGCAATCACTACAAGACCATTTGACCAGAATTCAGCATTATATAACTGTTCTGCTGTCTACTTGCCTGTCTGATTTCAAGATAATCATGAGTCTAGTCTAATACAAGGGAAGGTGACCTGTGGCACTCCAGATATTAGTCCTCGGCATGGCAGCTTGGCTGCATCTCACTACAGCGCTTCATGCCATTGAGGTGGGCTGACCACACGTCCTGTTTTGAGCGGGACAGTCCCGTTTTTTTAACATTCCCAGACCGTCCCGTCGTTTTAATAGAAATGTCCATTTTGTCCCATTTTCTTAAAAACCTTACTTTAAAATGTGAACGTTCCCGCGAACCTGTCAGAAGGCAGTCTGACTTTGAGGGGAAGGAGGGGGAGCTCGGCAGAAACGGTGGGGAAAAAGCCACAGAGCTCAACCCGGCGGGAAACCTAAAAAGAAAAGAAACAGGATCGGCTGATAGGCGGTGATCAAAGGGAAGAAAAGAACGTAAAAGCACGGCCAGAGGAGGAACGGCTTGTCAGGGACAGTTCACTAGACTCTCCAGCCCAGCCTTTTCTCTCGCAAACAAAGGAATCCAAAGATTCCCAGCCAGAGAAAACTGGAGAAGTTCCTGCCTGCCGATCCAGCCCGTCGCCCAGCCCTGCCCCATTTTGCCATCCCAATGTCCCGTTTTTAACCCCATCCCGTTTTGCCATCCCAATGTCCCGTTTTTGACTCAAGGAAATACGGTCAGCCTACATTGAGGTAACACAGTTCTCCTTGTTAACAGATGAGTATGCAGTTAACCTTGAAGATGTCATGCAAAGGCAATTCAGAAACTTCACCTTAGCTCTGAAAGAGATTAACTCCCTTATATTACAATGATTTGAACTATGGGATTATTGTTCTGGGTGTAGGTTTTCATTTTCTGGTTTTAGTTTTTACATTATGGAAGCCACCTAGAGCTGGTTGAAAGTGGGTAAGAAGTAAATAAAGGAAAGTGGCTCTCTCTCTTGGACGTTCTATATAGTCAAATGCTAAGGTTGGTTTTGTTTGATCCTTTTACGGTTTTATTCTTTTATAGTTACGGGCTGGTTGTTGTTGTGAGCTGCCCAGAGTCGTTTAAGATGGGCGGCCACATAAATCTTTTAAACAAATAAATTAAATATATTTTTCTGCTCCTGCCCAATTAATTCCATGCCCACAGGTAGGAAAGGACCAGTTTGCCTCCCTTTATTTGTCGCCTTCTGAAAGTCCTGCCCTCTGGTGAGAGGCAGAGAAAAGAAGTTGTGGTCTACCTGTGTCCTCACTCTGCAGCCCCTCCCTCCAGATTTTTCCTTTGGAAGAAAAGAGGTCGCATTGCATGTGAGCCAAGAACTTGCTCGCTGCAGGCACAAACCGGGAATGTTGCCCTTATTGCTGCAATTGGAAATACCAGCTGAGAGACCAGCCCCGGCTGGCCTCATTTCAGCAAGAAAGACATGCCAGTTTTGAGGCATATCTGGCCTATAGGCTAATCATGGGGTCTGTTGTAAAAGAGGCATTCCAAATCCAGTGGCTGGCACAGACCTGTGGGCATCCCACAATAGCTGGTCTTTCCCAGATTTTCTATCTCCCCAGGGAAAACTTCAGCTAAGAACCAGGGGGAGTTGCAGAGGGAACAGTACTCAGGAAACTAGTCCAATGGACCTTCATCGCATGCTGCTTTTCTCATGACAAAATAAACAAGGACCCCACCAGCATTCGCAGTGCCCCAGTGGAGCAAAGGCTTCAACCTTCTCTTTTGCAGATGATTCTCTTTGAAATAAATTACTCAGTACAATGAAACATCTGATCCAGGTGAGCTGTCCAGGGCCATCACTTGCTCTAAAACAGGACTGCATGACTTCTGTTGGCTTGAGGGCTGAGCCATCCTCTCTGTGGCATGTTGAGATGGCCCTCCAAAACTGGGAACTTTGACACAAAGTGGGTCGGAGTCTTTTTAAGTTTTTAAAAGATGAGCTGGGTACCTTAGGCTTCTGCAAGGCTTAAACCTCTCATTGTGTTCCTTAAAATCCATAGCTAGGAAAATCATAACCAATGAACACAAAAACTGTCTGTGTGTTTGTGTCTGTGTCTCTGTGGAGCAAAGGGAGAAGGGGAGCAGACTTGTTGTCAACTGATTTTAGTACCTTCATGATTTTCATCTGATTTGAAATTGTTTGATTTCTGTTCGTTTGAACAAGAAACTGTTCCAACTCTTGGAAGGGTGTTCTCATTTTTCTTTTCTTTTCTTTTTTTACTTTTTTTTTTTTTGTCAACACTCCATTAAGTTCTCTTACCTTTTACCTAAAACAACAGTTCCATTTGGTGATTCCTCACTTATGGTGAATTAAACCCCTTTAAGATCTGCCCCCATTTTCAAAAAAGATTGCATTGACCCACTTTTAGCATATAATAATTTGCTGGCTCAAGTCATTGTTGCTGCTTCTTTCCTTGAATTAAAAAAAAAATTTCCCAATGATTTCCTTTCTCCAATTATGTGTTTAGCAAGAGGAAAAGGATCCAGGTGTAAATATAATTTGAACATCCTCCAACGAATGATGGGAAGTCAGTAACCCTTAAACTAGCAGATGCTGAGAATAAGAGCCACACCTTGACTTTATCCCAAGTGGAAACTTCAAATAAGGTCATGGAGGTATTAACCAATTAGGACGTTTGTATCAACATTGTCCCAGACTACTCTGTATCCTTCAGATGTTTTTCTATCTCTCTATCAGGGATGATGGACACATCTGGAATTTGGACAGCATCTCATGGAAGTTCTCACAAAATAGCTGCAGAAGGGGCTTTCCTGTCTCCAAAATGATTTACTTAGGCAAATGATAAGCTGCCCTTTTACCATGACACAAAATACCAGCCACCCCACTAGCTGCTCTTCTAGGGTGCTCTAGGGAGCTTAAACTCTTTTTTTCCCACCTGTACAGGTGCCTTCCAAGAAAAGGTCTAAGATTCAGCTAGCCACCATTTTATTTCCCTCAACTGTTTAGAGATTCTGTGTCAGGGTTGGGATGTTCTTGGAAATAAAAATGATGACTTTTGATGATTTCCTCTGAATCGTTTTCACTTGTCTCTTTTAAATCAGATCGTTACAGTACCAACGAAATCTCCACAAGCTGGCTTTGAACCCCAGGAGCATGTGGCACATAAAGGGGTGCAATAATTAAATAACGATTGCCCAGCACAAAGCAAATTTTCAGGCTGCTGCTAAGAAGAACATCTGCAGAACTTTGTAATGTTCTAAAAGAGTGTTTCTTAAACTTTTTGCTCTCAGGACCCCTTCCCACTTTTAAAAATTACAGAGGACCACAAAAGAGCTTTTGATTGTATGGGTTATATTTATCAGCATTTACTGTATTAAAAATTAAAATTGATGCATTCATAGAATATTTATTTATTGAATCATGTAAAAATAACAATATTAAACCCATTAGAGATTAAAATAAATAACATATTTTTTCATGAAAAAATCCTATTTTAAAAAAATAATAATGATGAGAAGAGTGACATTGCTTTAAATTTTTGCAAATATCTTCAATATCTGGCAAATAATTTTGATTTCACAGACCCCTGAGAGGGTCTTGAGGGACCCCCAGACGTCCTCGGATCACACGTTGAGAAACACTGTTCTAAAAGGCTACTGAGAAACAGTGATGTTTCTTTAGATATGATGTGTTCATCCTTACCTGGAATCAACAGAAAATATTGGATACCTTGCTGGGAATCTTAAGAGGTCATGAAGGCCTTCACAGCAGGTAAAATATTGATAAGATCTGCCACTAAATTCACCTAAAATAAAATATGGTGTGAAGTGTTAGGGTATCTCAGCTTGACAGAAATTTCATGGGAATTTTGAGGGAAACAAACCGAGTTTTGTTCTGAACAAGTTTTTGCTCAAAAACCTTATAGCAAACTGGATGACTCTTCAGCTACTGAATTCAAGCTGTTATGGGACATTATGAGTAGTGCCATTAGAATGAAGGACACGTTCTTTGGTCTGAATAGTTGCCCAATATAAAGATCACAATGTGGTTCCCCTAACCAGGACACCAGGACCCATGTGCTTGCTACTTTGCTAGCTCCATTTCTGGAATGGAGTCACCACCACCAAAAAGAAAAGAAAGAAACCTTATCCAAAACATGGAGGCCTGGTTTTGCGCTGTGGTCATCTCCTACAATCCATCCATCCATGGATGATGAGAGATGAAAGGTAGGTCCCAAGACCGCAGAAGCCTAATCATGCCAAAGCAGAGAATTCTTGTCCCAACCAAAGGATTTGTTCTGAACTACTGACCTAAATACCGGTTGTCATGCTCTATCCTTCCAAAATCTGCAGCCACCAATCATGAGTCACTCAGAATCTCCATCCTGTTTATACTTTGGTGGTGTCAAGTCTAAATTCCATTTGCCTGCTATAAATCTATCTGCCCCATTTTCATTCCTAAAGCAAACGAGAGACAACAACCTGCACAATTTCAGTCAAGGAAACAACTCTTGCAATATCAACAGTGAGTGATTCACTCCCCAGAGTTCATCAAGTTGCCCAACTATAGCCAAAGACAATGTTTTAGATGTTTTATATAGCTAACCACATTGTTTGAAGGCGTGTCCCACTCAATCTACTTTGAATGCATTTATGGGGCCATCACCTTCTCCTTAGGCAATGTGACCATGCTCTTCCCTCCTGGAGATTAGGCATTTTGGGAACAACTGCAGGTTGCACAAAGAAGAAACCAAGGCCAGGAAGAAAGCTCCTGGACACACTGGCTAGCATTACATAAATCTAGGGGTATATACATTAACTAGGTTAAGGAGGGGGCTTTCTACTTGGTCAAATCATTTATCTACCTATAGTAGCTATAGTAAGTTTAACCTACTTAGTATAAGAATAACTATGGTTTAAGTGTTGGCACCAAAGTAAAAACATAGTGCCAATACCATTAAGATCATATAAAGAATTAGTATTTCAAAACTGACTATGATTACAAATACATACATCTATGTAAGATATATACTATTATACAGTATAAAACTATATATAATGCTAAAAATGATTAAATGTGGATGGCTAAGTATAAAAACTCACTACATTATTAAAATCTACAGGTACTTCAAACTGAATATTAATGGTGTGACTGTTATACTATGGTGCAGAAATTTAGAAAGAGTACAGAAACAGATTTAAAGATTAATGGCTGTTGCCTTAATCTTGCCGATGGCTCCAGTACCTAGAGTGTAAATTATGGCACAGTTGTAGTAAAATAGATGCAATAGCCCTATCAAAAATTATCTAAAGGGAAGAAGGAATAAGCTTGAGGAGCAAGAGGAAGAATCACTACTAATACAGATAAAAGAAATCTGAGTCTGGGGCAGAACTGTAATCCAAACAAGCATCTCAGAGAAGATCCTCCCTAGTTCTCATGAAGATAAAGGGAGAGAGGGGAGAAGTACCTTCAGATTTTCAAGGTTCTGTTATTATAACCTTATAATAGAAGTAGTATTAGCATTCACAACTTTGGTTTCCTAGTTTAGCCTACCTTGGAGAGCTGACAGATTTGTGTATCTTTTGCCAAGGAGTGGCCTGGTCAAAAAGATTCCTTTCTCTTACCCTGCTCCTTTCAGCTGAAACCCCTTCATTCTTCTTTTGCCAGCCCCCCAGCTGTGCTTCAGGAAGTCATCAACAAAACTGCAATTTATCAGTGGCCCAATTTTCCACCTTTTCTTTTTCCTTCAAAGCTGCAAAACAAACACATCCACAAAATCTAGCTCATCATCAGCATTGCTCTTTAAACCCTGCCAGGCTGTCAAATCCACAAAAAGTGGGCCATAATTGTTCAGCCCCTCTCCTGGAGATATCTCTGCATCACCAGATGAGCCCTCTGCATCGCTCTTGAAGGCTGGATTTACATATCCCTTGGTTGGAAAATTGCCAAGCCCTGATTTAGTTAAGGATGCTAAAACCTTTGGTATGTAAAACAGGTACTTTCCCATTGAGCGATGTGTTTCCAGAAGAAGGAGATGGTGTGGTAAATGTGGACATAATTGAAGATAAAAAGGAGAAGGAAGGAAGGATGGATGGAGATGAACAAGAGGATTTGAGGGAGTCATAAAATCAAAGAGTTGAAAGGAGCCATGGATTCCAACCCCCTGCCCCCCATGCTAAATGATGGCCAGCATGCCTTTGCTAAACATATTCAGTGAAGGGGAGTTTATCACCTCTCTGGATCATTGGTTCTATTATCAAACTGGTCTTGGTTTAGGAAGGTGTTTTGCTGTTTTTGTAACTTTCAAACATGATCATAGGTCCTGAATTCTGAAATGAGAGAAGGCAGGACTTGGCTGCCTGGCTGACATCTCTTTGGGCACTTAAAACATTTTGCCGTTTTATTTTTCTTTTCCCAAGGCTAAACGTTCTCAGTTCTTTCAATGTCTCTTCAAAGGACAACTAAAACTGCGGTCATTCCCATTGTGCTTCTCCGATTCCAATTTGTCTTAAACGGTTTCTACCCAAAACTGAACACAAGACTCAAGAATGGGGGTCTTACCAATGCAAAATCAAGTAGAAAACTTACTTTCTGACATAAAATAAAGAAGTTGGAAGACAGTAAAAGCCACCCAGAGTCACTTGTTGAGGTGGGTGGCTATAGTAATTGAACAAACAAACAAACAGAAGTAAACCAGGTTCCATATGGGGAAAGTGCAAGATGAGGAGCTGGAAATGTTACAAGGGAAGATGACTAGTGGCAATAAGAAATAGAAGTAGGAAAGAAAGTCCAAGGTTGGGTTCTCAACAGTTAATTTACAAATGCCCTGTGTGAATTCACTTTCAGAGGAGGAAAGTGGAATCTGAGATAGGAAAGACGAAGTTGCGTACTTAAGAGCAATGGTTCCCAAATCCTAGTGAGACTTTTGGAATTTCTGATTCCTCTAAATGTCATCATAGAAGCATATAGAACATCTCAGTGATCGTTCATAAAAGGTTGCTAAATGTATCATTATCTCAAATATGCCAAATAATTCCATTTTTTTTCTCTACCTCCAGTTTGGGGATTTTTTTCCCCCAACATTCCTTTCAAAGGAGAGGATTTGGGTGGAATCCCCATTGATAGAGGACAAGGTCCTTTCACTTACTTAGCAAGGAGATGCCATCCTGCCTTTTTTGCCCTGTCTTCTCTTCCATGGTCTGCAACCCCACTGGCTTCACTGGCTCTCATTAAATTCCAAGGGAGGTCATCAAGCAGGACTCACCACATTGGGCCCTTTCAGAATGGGAAATGCAGGCAATAAGACATTTTTCAGAGCAATGGATGACTGTCACCAAAAAAATGCCCACACCTTCTGCTATCTTCAGCGACAACCGATTATGCACCATCAAGTTGGTGTTGACTCACAGTGACCACATTTAGATTTTCTTCAGGACACTCTGCCCTCTCCTGATCCTTCAGGTCTTCCTTCACCACTGCAAAATAACAAAGGCAGCTTAAAAGATATTCATCCATAAGGGTGGCCATGGGGGCAAATGGCAAAATGTATAAAGATAATAAAGGTGAGATTAAAAAATCTAAAAAATATATGTGTATGACAATGTCCTGTCAACTTGCGTACTTGCCTCAAATGTCAGAACACAAGTACATCTTGGCCATATTTGCATGACAACATCACTAGGTTGTGTTGGCATCATCATGGCGGACAGTTGGACACGTAGCCAACAGTTATCAAAATAACTTTGAAAGAGATGTCTGGACCCTGACAATAAGGTAGAAAAACCGGTGCCTTTTTCACAGGCAAAGAACCTTTTAAAAAATCACAAGGCAGCAGTCAGCGCAACACTGTTTTAAAATTCATTATAGCTCTCCTGAGATTAACCAGCTTTTGCCAGGAAATGCTTGCTTTAGTCAGCAGTCAGCAGAAAAGCCTCCCCTGAGTGGGGAGACTCATGGGGACAAATAAACTCTCAAGCATTTTTGCTGTAAGACCAGAAAGTGTTTATTCCAGGGTTACATATTTCATTTCATTTCATGATGGGGGCGAGAAGAGGGAGTATTTGCAAAACCTCTGATTTTGGTTTGGGTTTTGCAATCTCTGGGTGTGAAAACTTCGGCCCGCTTCTCTGTGTTGCTCTGTGCTGTCCCCGCGTGACAAAGTGCTGAATTGCACTTTGCACTCAAAGCTCTTCCAAGGTGTGTTAGACAGCGAGCCCTTTACTGACCAAAAAGCCTCATCCATTTTTTTTCTTCCTGTCCCTGCAATAGGAGGGATTTTGCTTCAGTTTAGAATCTGAGTATTTGCAATTTAGAAAGGATCATGCGAAGTGTGATTGGAAGATCCCTTTCAATCTCCTCTC
The DNA here is from genome assembly GCF_035149785.1 of Candoia aspera. Lineage (NCBI taxonomy): Eukaryota > Metazoa > Chordata > Lepidosauria > Squamata > Candoiidae > Candoia > Candoia aspera. Next base: position 5,353,799 of record NC_086161.1, on the reverse strand, counting down.
TGCTTTCTATCATTTCAGTCTATTACCCTCCCTTCTCTACCTTTAGTCTCTTATTGATTTCTATTATCATTTGCTTGGCACTCATTTATTGTTTTATTCTGTTTTAGCTTTTTTCTGTAGCTGCAGTCGCAATTCTATCGAGACGTGAGTGCATTCTCACTGTCCTGGAAAACTCACAGATGTCAGAAGATCCTACCTGCTGACTTTTCCTACGTATCACTCAAATGGATCAACGTGCACTTCTTAAAACTGGAATTCCTATATGCCACCGGTTAGAAGGTGAGGTACAGAATCTAAACTATGCTGACATCCAATCAAATGGGCTCCTAGAAAAGTACGTCCAGTAGAGCAATAAAATCTATGTGAAATGACATCACAGAGCTGTATTGCCTCAAAGTGAATCAAAACATTTTCAGCAGGTACAGAAATGCAGAAAATTATGAAGAAGATGGGAGGAGGAGGAGGAGGAGGAGGAGGAGGAGGAGGAGGAGGAGGAGGAATACAATTGAGAATGTCCCTCCCTCTCTCCCTCCCTCCCTTTCTCTCTCTCTCTCTTTCCCTTCCCAATGTCTTCTGAGGTTTTATTTAAGAAAATAATGATTCTGATCCATCTTCACTGAGATGGACAGAATAGGATTTGCACATCACAATAAACTATAAACTGCATGTACCTCCATGTCTGTGGTTTTTGTTCTGTTTTGTATTATTTGGCTTTGATTAGTGCAATAGGTTAAGCCCAACCTTATGGATTGGGTATCGGTGTTCAGTGTGACTGTGAATTCACACTCCTACCAACTGCACTGTCAATTGTTGTCAGTTCAAAAACTGTGGACATATCAAACAGGATAGTGTTGCCCCCAACACACACTTAATTTTTTTCCTACACTTTTTTTAATGCTTGCTGCTATTGTATCTGGATTTTTGAATCCCTTTGACTGCAGAGATGTTGGGCAAAGGAAAACCTCATGTCCTGCTTCCCTGTCCCTGGATTCAACCAGATTCAGAATCACTATGGTATCTGTCAATACGTGATGGATTGCAAGCAGTTCTCACTGGATCTGGGACTCATCCACCCCTGGTGGCATGGAGAAGTCACCACACAGAAAGATGTACTTAATGTTGCACCCTGCAAGGTTTTCCATGGACTTTCCGTGGATGGGACCAGGAGGATTCATTCTGACAAGTTCATACAAAACCTGGGGCCTCTTGCAGTGGTTTTCCATTGCTGCTTTTGCCTACGGGGTAATCTGTTGCAGACATGTCAGCTCATCCATATTTTACTTTAATCTCCTTACCTCTTTGTTCTGATACAAAAGAGCCAGGTCCCTTTTAAATGTAATTATCTATTTTTTATTTATTTATTTTTATTTCATTTTATGTTTATTTTTTATTTTTATTTTTTTGCCTACGTTGCCCTGGCTGGGCTGGTTCCTATAGCAACCTCGCACAGAGAGCAGCCTCAGCTTCACTGATTCTCGCACTCACAATTTATATGCAAGGGTTTTCAGCTTTTGAAAGGGAGGGAGATTTGTCTGTATCTTTGCCAATCTGGAGAAGGGGGTGGGTCTCTTAGGCTTGCCTTTATTTATTTATTATTTTATTTATAGAATTTATAAGGCTGGCCAGCTTGAATATTGCAATTCTGGGTGTTGTCGTGCGGTAAAGCAAAAAACAAAACAAGATAAACAATCCCAGTTAAAATCCAGCAGAGGTTAAGAGACCACCAGGGACAACCAGTTCCACCTGAGAACTCAGATCATCCCAGCACCAACACCAGGTTTGCTTTTAATTCCTTCATTGAAGCTTCCAGCTCTTTTCTGTCTTTGTGGGGAGGGCCACTGAGCAGAAGAGAAGCAAGAATTATCTGCATGTTTCCCTTCTGGGACAAATCTGCTCATTGCCCAGGGAGTGTCAAAGTCTGCCACACAGGAGGAGAGAAACTGCCACCCCAAAGCATCAAGAACCTCACACCTTTAAGGCAGCAACTCCAGACTTCACCCCTGGAGAAAGAAAAAGAGTTTTCTGCTCCATCTTTGGCATTGCCATTCTCTGGCATGGGATGGATAAGGTTTTGATCCAAATGCTTGGAAAGCTGCTGCCACTCAGTGTGCCAATACTTAGTCTGTGAGACCACCTGGCAGGTGTGAAACAGCTGCCTCTATTTCTGTGCCCTTGCACTTGTGTTGAGCTGAGCATAAATGCACAGTAACACCAGGGATGATCCCCCAGCTATGTAAATTGTGGTACTGAAACTGGAAACTCGTACCCTAACTCCATACTTCCAGGAAGTCTTCCTTCAGGAAAACCCACTTGAGCCATGTGACTCAGGGATGAAGCCATCCAGACTTTCATCTTCATCATGTGGTGTTGTGGCAGAAACAGTCCAACTTGCCTTCACTGCCTCTGTTCCATGCCCAATGGCTGGGAAACAATTTATGCCATCTCCTCTCCAGATTCTGGGCAGATCTATACAAAGCAGCACAAATCTTTAAGGTGCTGGAAGGGTTTCAGGGGGAACCGGAGGTAAACACAAGGGACTGTGGAAGACAATCAAATAAAAAAAAGAACAGCAAGCACCTTGTCCCAAGATTGTGTTTCTGGCCTCATTTTGAGTCGAAGAAAAGATGGCCTGAAGAAGGCATAATGAAATGGCAAAATAGTAACAAGTTTGGGGAGAAGAGTTATCTTCTCTTTTGCCCAACAGAAGAACAGGGTGACAAGTAAAATTAAGGCAAGGAATCTTGAACATGGTGCACTCATTGATTATGAGATAGCTGTGGACTAGGACATATATTGACAAGCAAAAGCAATTTTTATTCAATGTGATGGGAGAGAAATGGCTTTAGAAATTATTTCAGCAGAGAACAGAACTTCAGAGAAATTCTCCTAGATGAAGGGTGGTGTTTGGGGATTTATTTAATGATGAAGTTGGGTATGAATATTCTATCTTGTACTGTAGCATCCTCTCTCCATCTCTTGGCTATCACCCGATCTTCCCAGCTTTCAAATATTCTCCAGGAAAATCATTAGGGGGGAATCTGGCCAGGAGGGGGGCGGATAGGTTTTTCAGTAATTAGGTTACAATTCAAGCTATTAGGGGAGCTCTCACCTTGAGAATTTATTAGAAAAGTTTCCTTCTAGAGGAGAAATTAATAGAAGCCTTCCACACCAGTTCTCTGCCCACAAATTTGGGGGAGAAAAGGTCGTGCATGCTCGTTGGCAAGAGGGACGAGTAAAAATGCATTGAAGATAGGAGTGTGACGTTTACTGTTCCCGGAAAGTGATTTCATTTTTATTTCGTTGCTTTCGTCCCTGCGTTCTAACCTGTCGGCTCCCAGGGCAAGCCGGCGCTTTGCTAGGAAAGAGGAAACATTGCCAGCTTTTTAATGAAATCTTCCGGAGACTGCTGTTTGTCTCTCCCCGGGAGTTTGTTCAATTGAGCTGCTAGGATCTGGGGGTTCGGTCCGGCTCGCCTCCAATTTGGGGCCCCTTTGGCTGTAACCCTCTCCAGCGGAGCTCACTGTAGTAAACTGTGGCCGCTTCCTTCTTGCCCCTGAGCTTCTCTTCCGACGGGGGCATAGGCTTGAGCGTCCAGCAGAGAAGCAGAACGGCGGCCTTAGATGCGCCGGGCCGCCGCCCCTGCCGCTAAACACTGGCGTAGGGCTGGACCGTGGGGAAGAGTGGGGGGAAGGATGTCTCAGCCTCCCCGGTCGTAAGAACGACCGTTGGCGGCTCACAAAACCACACAAGGGGCCTTGCATGACCCCACCCCAGGCCGTGACCCCCGAAAGCACTCGGGCCCGGAAGTAAGCGCGACCCCCGGAAACCACAACATCGCGGTAGAGTTAGCGCAAGGCGCAACGTGGGGTTGCGAAAGGGAGCCGGCCGGCTCGGCTTCCCTCCCCGTCTCTTGTCCCTGCCAGCTGCGTTGCTTCCAGAACGACCTGCTCGTAGGTTTTCATTCACGGAGGCTCTTGCTGATGCGGATTTCCTAGAAAGCCTCGTTTCTCTCCCCAGCTGGAGAAAGGGACACGCAGCCGGCTCGGAACGAGGCGCCGCCGAGTTTGCGCGGGGCGCGCAGCAGCTGCTTCGCCACCTTCGCTGGCAAAGCAAGGGAGCCGCGAATTCGGCGGAGGGGGCGTGTCTGCTTTTGCCAAGGACAAATCTGCGCATGCTTCGCCGGGGGGGGGGTCCTTCCTTTCCCCCACCCCCCACCCCCCGCGCCAGGAGGCTGCGCCGGCCCCAACCTCTCCGCGCTCGTCGTCCGCGCAGCGCAAGCGCTCCCAGCGTAGGAGGTCGGGCTCGGCGGCGCGCTGGAGCCGCGGCTGGCGCTGAGCCCCTTCCCGCTGCGGGCAGAGCCGAGCCGCCTCGCCGGCGGAGGTGGTCGGTGCTCCGCGCCCGGCAGATGAAGCGCCGGAGCCAGGGCGGGGCGGCCGCTGCCCCAGACCGCCCCTGAGCCGCCCGCGGAGGGCAGCCCCTGAGGCTGCGCTCTCCATGGTGCTGAATCGCTCCCCGTCCCCGGCGGCCGCGGTTGGCCCCCTGGCTCTGTAAAGGCGCCGTGCTCCGTCTCCACTGCCCGCGCCCGGTCCGCTCTGCACGGGGTCGAACCCGGCGCTGCCTCGCCGAGCCCAACCCGGGCGCCTCGGTCCTGTTGAGACGCAACCCGAAGGACCCCGTCTGCTTCTCCCAGCTCCGTGGGAATCATGGCTGCGCCGACGAAGGTGGCCTGCGCCTCCGCCCTGCTGGCGGCGCTTTGGGGTAGGTGCCGACGGTCTCCTCCCTGAAAAATGGAAGCCTGAGCCGAAAGACCGGGGGGGGGCGCGAAAAGGGGAGGCTGAATCTGGCAGCTCAGGGCAGGCGGGCAGGACCGCGCGCGAGAGGAGCGGCGGGTGGGAGGCAGTATTCGGCGACCCCCGCGGCTCCTTGGGGACAGCGGCTGCCATGGTGAGGGTGCGCGGCTTGTAATTAAAAGCAGCCTGTTGTTGTTTGTGGCGGTTTTCTCAGCTGGAAATCGGGCAGGCAACCCCCGCGCCTGTTGGCATGCGAAGGCTGTAGCAGGAGAAAGACCGAAGGAAGGAAATCGTTTGGGCTTAGAGCCACACGGCTCCGTGCTTTCTCTAAAGCTGCAACACCGCCTTTCCTTGAGTTTTAAATCCCACTCCTTCAAACAGTGGTTTAGACATCTGGGATGTTTTCTTCCTCCTGCAACTAGAGTTTTGTTTTAAAATCCCCCTCCCCCATACAAAAGTGCTTTTCTAGCCTCGGAGGACTTTTACCTTCCTCCCAAACAGCTTTACCAAAGGGTACTTTGATTTGCAAGCCCACAGTGGCCAACGAGAGATCTGGTGGTAGTAAACCTCACACGGGATGCTAGTCTGTGAAAATACACCCCCCAAAATCACCCTAGCTTAGGTCTGAGCTGGGCAACAAAATTGCCCTGTGCAGCTAAGTCCATCTCAAGTGACACAAGGCGATTATGCTGCCAGGGCTGAGGGGGCCCCCAGACAAAGGACTCTAACCTTCACCGCCCAAGTTTGAGTACGTGCCATCAAGTTGGTGTCAACTCTTAGCAACCCCGCCCCCCCGCAGGACCTGCCCATTTTTATGTCCTGATCTCTCCCCTCCCACCATGCTGCTCACTTCCCCTTCTGACCAACCACCCCACCTTACCAGGCAACAGGAATGGAAAGAGCCACTTGTCTTCCTTTCTGTTTTGAAAGCTGTGTGTGCCAGACAAGTTCTCTCAGGTTTCTTGAGGATAGGAGGAGATAGCCAAACAGCCCCCCTCTTGGCCTCGTCCTCTTCTCCCCTCCTTCTTGCATCTCCCCAGCCTTCTCTTTCCCCTCCCTTCTCAAACAGCAGCTTGAACAAGATGGCACTGCCTGGAGGGCCCCAATAAGAACTGTGACCACCTCCAAACCCACTGACCACAAAATGCTGAGCAGCAAAATCACAGTCCTGTCCTGAATTGTTACAGTAACAAAATGAATTGTAAAAAATCAACTCATTTCCATTCCCTATGAAAAGGATTTTTTAAAAAGTGATTGTACACCACCCACAACCCTTCTGTGTTCTAATTCCATATTGTCTGTTCACATGCCACCACCCCAATCCCAGCACTTCCTACAAGGGAGCTGAAAAGGGATCAAGCAACCTTTATCCCTGAAAAGCTGAAGTGCAGGAACTGGACAGCTTGCTGAGGAGGAATTCTTGCAAATGGAGATGTGGACCACACAGAAGCCCAACAGAGCTGCACTGTTACCAAAACATAGAGTGGTGTGAATCATATAGGTCAGATTTCGGACTTAGAAAGGTCCTACGGGAAAGTAAACCAACAGGCCTCTGTAAATAATACAAATGGTCCCAATTTGTCATCAATCTGTTGAAAGCACTGGAGGCCACTGTTCAGCCACTCTTGGCAGAGCTTGAACCTGACATTTAATAGAGTTTAGCACTGTCCATGTGACAAGTCTTAGAAGACAGAGCAGCCTTACCGAACCTGGTCTGTATTAGGCTTCATCTTGCATAATCATTACCCAACATGCTAGGTAGGTTAGTTGGAATCCAACACATATGGAGAACTAGGTTGGGACAAGGTGATGGTTCAGCCCACTTCCCTAATCTGACAAGATTATTTTGAATTTGGTTTTTGTCTTCTAGATTATTAGGTGTTCCACCAAGGTTTGTATCATCTGCAGGTGTGATAAATATTCCTTTCACTTCTTTAGCAAAGTCATGAATGAAATATAGAAGAGTATCAGACTCAAGGTGTCTCATTTGATGCCTTTCTCCAGATTTGATGAGGAACCTTTGATGAACTGTCTTTGAGAACAGTTTTCAAGCCAAACATGGATATATCTAATAGGCAGCCATCCAACTCATATTTATATGCATTGCTAAACAAAATGTCATGAGGCATCATGTCAAATGGTTTGCTGAAGTCAAGATATGTTATGTCCATGCCATTCCCCTAGTTCAGGCAGATGAGACTTCACGGTGATTTAAAAAACCCTATACAGAAATCCCCTTTTGTGTAAATAGAACGCTAGAACAATCTTGACATTTTCTGGCTCAGGGAAATCTGCATTTGTTTTTCTTGAGCTCCATGCCTCTGGGGGATACAGCTATGGTTTCTTTAGCACAAAGGATCTGCCACTGTTGGATGCCAGCTGCAAAGGGTGTAATATGTACTGACTGTTCATCTACAAAAAAGAAAGTGCAGGTAGTTGAGCAGCATTTATTCCAGGAAATGCCATGCTGGATCAAACCAATATCTCCTATAGTTTAGCATTTTGTTCCAACAATTCATATGGAGAAAGTAGCAACCCCCCCACCCACTTGTGTGTCTCCAAAAAGTAGCATTCAGAGGTCTTGTTTTGTCCAATACTAGAGATAGTAGATAGCTCTTGTGACAATCAGCCATTATATAATCTATAAAAGCTAGTGACCAATTTATAGGAGTGTAATAGAAGCCCGTAACCCTTTACGAACTGAAAAATCCCCTCAACTAGTATGCAAATTAAAGTCTCCTGCTGTAGGGGAAAAAAAAAAAAAGCTTAAGAACAAATTTGAGCATTTCCAAAATAAAGGGCAGAGGGTAACAGGGCCTCTGTTATGTAGAATAGGAAAGGGAAAGAAGTGCACAAGGGTTTGAAAGCTGGATCTATAAATAGAGTTTGTCCTTGAAAGAATGAATTGCTAGAACGATATGGCTTTATAACTTTTCAACAATAAAAATCACTTCTTAGAAGCTCTTGGATTGTTGGGAGTTTGCCCAATTGGTCCCAGTCCTCCCATACCACTTGAAAACTGTAGCTCAGCAACTTCTGTATGACCTATCCTTCTCTTACAGTATACAGTATACATCCCACAGTTTACACACAGCGTGAAGAATTACTTCTCTCTGCCCTGAACCTTCTACTCTTCAGCATCCCTGTATGATTCCATCAGTTCTGAAGAGTTCTACTCAATTCTGCCCAAAGTTGGTGCTTAATATAGGTTATAGACTGGGATCATCTGGAAAAAGGAAGCTTTTCTAATCTTAGATTTTAATCCTTTTTCAAGAACTCCAGCAATAAATTAAAAGCTTCATTTTCATTCAGCAAGGGGAAAAAAAGATTTGAGTGGCATGTGCATGCATGTGTCTGTGTGCATTTATCGTCCTTCTTCTTTCTTCTCTGACTTGGCAATGGTTGGGTCTCTCCTGGTCACATATCTTCTCTAGCTTCAAACTTTGCATTGTTTCCATCCCTATCCAGTGGGCATCTGTTCTGCCGTCTGTGTTGAAGTCCCTTCGGAGACAGAGGCTGTCCAGGGATCGCGCATGAAGCTAATGTGCATTTCCTGTATGAAGCGAGAAGAGGTTTCTGCAAACACCATGGTGAAATGGTTCTACAAGACTGAAGGAGGACAAGATGTAGCTGTGAGTGATTACTTCTGTACCTTGAACTCAGACCATGTGAGATGGAAAAATGGGAACAGGATCTCAGAAAGTTCCCAGATTTCAGCTAAATTTTAGGAGAACTTTCCAAACTGTAGGATCTGCACAGAGAGTGAGTGGGAGGGGAGATTTCATTTAACATGTGTTAAGAGGCTAGGTATTTTATCTATTGGAGATGCTGGAAATGCCCATATAGGAAATGCCCATGTTAACTGGAAATTAGGGTTAGGATTTTTGCAGAATAAGATTGATGGACTTGAATATCTTCTTTCTGAATATAGTCAAACTCTAAAAGGGAAGTCCTTAAAATTATTATTATTATTATTACTATTATTTTTATTATGAAGCAACTGCTTCAGAGTAAGATAAGAGAATAAGAGATGTCATAAAAGATAAACAGCTTCAGGAAGCTAGAACATAACTCTGCTCTGTTTTGGCAAATGATTGCAGATTCTCCAAGTTAAGAGCAAATTCTATTGGTCAGCTGCATCATATGAGAGGCCTGGAAGAGATATTTTAGTGGAATTTTACAGGGATGAAGTTCCATTTTCTGGAAGTCCTAGGCTGGATCCAGAGAGCATATCAGATTGACCGCTGGTGTGGGCAGCTGCTGTTAATAATTTGATTTCCCAGTTAAGATCTGGGAAGGCTGCTGGAAATGATTTAATCCCACTGGATCTGATAAAAAATAGCATTATATGATTGGGTCCAATCTGAGGCTCACCGTTCACATGCTTTGATAAGTAAATCCTATGGGATTGTGGATTGTATTTATCATCCCCCTTTTTAGAAACAGCAGGAAGGATGACCCAGAAAATCATACGCCTGTCAAGCACAGTCAGTAATCTTTATGCTAAGCACTTATAACTGGAAATTGAGAGACTGACTGAAGCATGATGAACATCTTTTAGCCAAGGAACAGGTTTGTTTTAGTCAATCCACTATTGATCACAGCCTTGCATAATTCCAACATTTAATTGAGGAGTATTCTAAAAATACCACAGTTCTCTTAAATGGAGCTTTTACAGATCTGCAGTCAGCATTTGATTCTATCTTCAGATAAAATGATGGGTAAAGTCAGAAGCTTCTGCAATTGCTTGGCGCTTGCTATTACTTATAGGCATCTTACACGCCAGTACTTCCCCAAAAATGACGCCACGTTCAAGGACCGCTCTGATTCACAAAGTGAATGCCACTCTAATTCACAAAGTGTTCGATGAGGTGGCTTTCTTGATCCACTTTTAAGTAGTTTTTATATGTATTTATGATTTGGTGAACCATTTGAATAATTGGGTTTCCATCCCCCTATATTTGAGCTGTCGATCGGAAGGTCGGCGGTTCGAAACCGCGCGGCGGGGTGAGCTCCCGTTGCTCGTCCCAGCTTCTGCTCACCTAGCAGTTCGAAAACATGCAAATGTGAGTAGATTAATTGGTACCGCTTCGGCGGGAAGGTAACGGCGTTCCGTGAGTCATGCTGGCCACATGACCCGGAAGTGTCCTATGGACAACGCCGGCTCCAAGGCTTTGAAACGGAGATGAGCACCGCCCCCTAGAGTCGGACACGACTGGACTTTACGTCAAGGGAAACCTTTACCTTTACCTTATATTTGTAGAAAAACATATTTTCAGCTTATGCAATGCAGAGGAATTCTTTCTAGGAACCTGATAGAACTCAAAAAAGTTTGGGGGCCCTGTTCAGCACTAAAAAATCAGGTAGAAACAATAACTAGAACAACGGTCTGTGCCAGGAGACCAAGAATACATTCCTGGTGGATCAGTGGCAATTTAATTGAACCAATGTTACATTTTAAATATCCAGGGGTAATTTTTCATGCTGCGCGTTCACAGACCTTCAATGGCCCAGAATACTCAAAGGAGAGCTTCAGTTTTTAAAGTGTTTTTTTGGGAATAAAGGAGGCTGCTATCTACAAATTCTTTGAAGGCAAGTCCTTGGCACCACTTTTATATGAAGCACAATAGGGACTTTTTTTCAACTTGGCTTCCTTACAACATTTTTAAGGGATATCTTTTAGGTTGCTTACTGTGTGGACTGTGTTTCAAGGCAAACATGGTAAAAGGGGAGGGTAAGGTACAGACAGCCATGCTAAACTCCTGGTCACTCATTTTCTAATAATGTAATACTCACTCAATTGAATTATTTATAATGGTCATAGACCAGTACAAGCAGAGTGCTTAGTGAATATATATAAATCTCTCTTAATAGATAATAAACGAAATAAAATTTAAGACAAAGTTAAAATAAATTTATAAAACAACCTAACATCTGTGAGTGAGGTCCAGGGTGCAGTCTATATTTAAATTGATATAAGTATAATGACACTCGAAATTACAAAGAAATGATAATATTTAAAGTTTAAATGAATTATAGCTACATAAAATGTGTTTGGCTAGTGGAAAGTTGGCCCATCAGGGTCCAGCAGAAATTCTGTGCTGCTGAACAAAACCTGGCCACATTTTATGTTATTAACAATAGTACAGGTGTACAAGAAGCACCTGGTAATTCTGTGGCTCATTTTGTATTGTCTATTCATACCTTATGCTGGTCAATGGCCAAAAAGGAGGAGGAGGAGGAGGAGGATTTTCAACTCTGAGCAATGTCAGCCAGCCTGGGAAATCTGAAGAAAAGCAGGGAATTCATTAAAATCTTGAATTCTTGACTTTGCCTATTCCTGCTTTGTATTAGGGAAAGCTTGTCTTCTTGCTTAATTGTAGAACAAATAATCAAGCACCCATACTTAAATGGGAGATCACCAAAGGCAATTCCAAATAAATCCTCTGAATACTTTCATTCCCTACGTTCCATGAAGGATGAAAGCAGTGGTGCAGATGCTTGGAAGTGACCGTCTCCTTCCTTTTCTGGACCTCTACAGATCTACGAATACAAGAATGAGAAACGGGAACTTGAAAGCCCCTTCCAGGGCCGGCTCGAATGGAACGGAAGTGCAGATATGCAGGACGTCTCCATCTCGGTCCTCAACATCACGCTGAACGATTCAGGGATCTACACCTGTAATGTCACCCGGGAATTCCTCTTTGAGACCCACCGCCCCGTCTTCACCAGTTCGACACTGATTCATCTCACAGTGGTGCAGGACGGTAGGATAACACGAGGGGATGGTCACCTCTTAACAGTTCAGGTTAAGAGTTTATTTTGGCAGGGAAACAAACGGGGAATGCAAGATAAAATTTGCTTCTATCAAGGAGGTGGGTGGGATTTCCTAGATTCCAACAACTCGTTCACATCTAACATACCTGGAAAGAATTCAGAAGATCACCACCCACCAAATTAAGGAAGGCCTCCAAGGGGGCCAAAAGCAATTTAGCCAAATTAGCTGGTTAATGGCCTTACTAGCACAAAACTCTTAGACTAATTAGAGTTGTTTGGGGAGGGGGAAGTTAGCAACATCACCCATGATTGAAAACAAGGATGCATCATTTATTTTCAGTCTGGAGTACAAGAAGCATAACTGGAGTACACGGATCACGTTGTGTTGTTGCTTTCTTCAAAAGCCCCTGTTCAGTTTTAACACTGGGACTGGCCAATTTTCACCTTTTCTATTTCAAGCATATTTGGAACATGCTTGGTGAATCCTCTGACCTGGGTGGCATTCTACCCTTCTTCCTCTGTGTGGTAAAGGTAGTCCTCACTTAACTACCACAATTGGGACTGGAATTTCAGTTGCCAAGCGAAGTGGTCATTGAGCAAATCTGACCAGATTTTATTACCTTTTTTGCTGCGGTTGTTAAGTGAATCACTGCAGGCATTATGCAAGCAACATGGTCATTAAGTGAATCACACAGTTCCCCATTGATTTTGCTTGCTAGAAGCCAGCCAGGAAGGTCAAAAATGGTGATCATGAGACCACAGGACACTGTGACAGTCATAAATGCAAACTGGTTGCCAAGCACCCAAACCATGATCATATGACCGCAGGGACACTGCAACAGTCGTAAGTGTGAGGACTGGTTGTAAGTTGGGTTTTTTTCAGCACTGTTGTAAGTCCTAACCATCACTAAATGAATGGTTGTTAAGCGAGGACTACCTGTACAAGCCTCATTCAGAAAATCTCTTACCTCCTTACTAAGGACTTGCATTTTTATTTATTTAAGGCAAAATTCCCTCCCATCCCATCCACCCTTAAGAGCCCTTCCAGATTTATTGCTGTCTTTTAAAGGGTTAAGCCTATAAGCCTTGGGTCCAGGTTTGTTTTCTTGCCATAATAGTACCAACTCTTGTCTACCACCCTTATTTCCCACCCTCCAACAACCCGTTTTGCCTTTAGCTCAGTGCCACCTTTGAGCGGGGTGTAATTGGCAAACTGGGTTCCTCCAGGGGGTTATTATCCACAGGCCATTCTCTGCTAATTTACCGAGCTCTTCCCTGGGAGCAGAATGTGGCTGAGGCTTCCTTCTTGTACACGTCCTCCCTTACACTGTGCCGTGTTCTTTCTCCTTCCTCTGTGCCCACAGCTCTTTCCCCCACAACGCCTTCTCTGTGTCCTGTGCCCTCTGTTTTCCTTCCCTGCAAAGATCCCTGTCTCAGTTTTCTTCCTTCCTTCGTGGTTCTGTTTCCTGTTCTTCAGCATATTATAGAACATCTGCTGAGGGGAAAGTAAAAGGACAAAAACAAAGGACAGTCTGATCAGGTGCCAGGATGGGCGTAGACATGGCGCTCATTCTCTAGTGAAGTAGGTTGCCTAAGTGACTGTGCATGTACCCACATGAGCTATGGAGGATGTCCCCAGGAGGCACCTGCTGTGCATGTGTGGCTATCAGCCATATAATGGCTGAGATTGAGCAAGTGGGAAGGGTAGCAACATTCAGTCTTTTATGAAACAGTGGACCTTGGCTTCCTTCCCCAGTTCTAATGGTGATCTGGAATCGGTTTTCATTTAGCCACACCTTTCATTTAGCCACTCCAAAGATCGGTTATTTAAATGCCTGGGAGGAAGTGGTTGATCATAATGTGCATTTGGGTTGTAAGGAATATTTTGTCCTCTCCTCTTCTCTATGTTCTCTTTCCTCTGTGTCCTTTCCTTGAGCCTAGTTTTCTATTATGGTAGAACAACGGCTTATCCATTAAAACAGGGTTTCTCAACCTTGGCAACTTTAAGATGGGTGGACTTCAATGCCCAGAATCCCTCAGCCAGCTGTATGCTGGCTGGGGAATTCTGGGAGTTGAAGTCCACCCATCTTAAAGTTGCCACGGTTGAGAAAACTGCATTAAAATAATGGCAGCAATAACAATAGCTATTGTTGCTACTGTTATTAGTCAGCTAGACTTAGACTATCAAAACTAATCTGGATCTTGTCCTGCAGAGGAGTTGAAATGCTCTGAAGTGGTACAATTTGGGAGCGGGAGTAGAATAAGATCTGTACTGGTTTGCAGTAATCTGCTGGTGAATTGCAATAACTGGGATGCAGGCTCTCAATTGCAAGACACCAGCAATTTTTCTAGATAGCACTATTTGCTCTATAAATATATCTGGGACTGGAAGTGCTTACTAAACTTAATAAGTGAGAAAAGCTGCTGTCTCGGTTTCTGCATGATAATCCTTCCATGGAAGATACGGGAAACTACAGAAAGTCAGCATCATCCCAGATTTGCCTGCAACGTTAAGCTCAACATACTTGATCCCGTGAAGGGGGTTTTGCTCATATGGATCCAACCTAGAATGAACTCCATTTTTTTTATCTCCCCTGCAGCTGGAGAAGACTTAACATCCGTCATCTCTGAAATAATGATGTATATTCTCTTGGTCTTCCTCACATTGTGGCTCCTGATCGAGATGGTTTACTGCTACAGAAAAGTCTCCAAAGCAGAGGAGGCTGTCCAGGAAAATGTGTGAGTGTGGGGAAAAAAAATCTGGGCATCTTGGAAGGGAAACAGGAAGAAAAGAAAGCAGAAATGCATGTTAGAGGGGTGGGGGTGGAGGGAGGATAGATTCCTGGTCAACTAATGGACACACCTGTGTAGTTGCTTTTGTAAAGCTGCACCACTGACTTTTCCCAGATTTTTTTCCCCTACTTCCCAGTCTAGGGATGTGGTGGCACTGCGGGTTAAACCGCTGAGCTGCTGAGCTTGCCGATTGGAAGGTCGGCGGTTCGAATCCGCATGACGGGGTGAGCTCCCGTTGCTAGTCCCAGCTCCTGCCAACCTAGCAGTTCGAAAACATGCAAATGTGAGTAGATTAATAGGTACCGCTTCGGCGGGAAGGTAACGGCGTTCCGTGTAGTCGTGCTGGCCACATGACCACGGAAGTGTCTATGGACAAATGCCGGCTCTTTGGCTTTGAAACAGAGATGAGCACCGCCCCCTAGAGTCGGACATGATTGGACTTAATGTCAAGGGAAACCTTTACCTTTACCTTACTTCCCAGTCTAGCTACTAGCCTGGGTACTTTCTGATGGTCTCCTGTCCAAGTCTGACCTTGTTTAGCTTTCTGAGACCAGCCAAGGTCACCTAGATGATGCCATCCAAGGGCTTCTTAAATGCAAGCTTGAGTGTTTAGAGTTCTTCTTCAAATAACACCATGTCACTTTTGTTCCATAGTGCCAACTACCTCGCCATCCCATCAGAAAATAAGGAAAACTGTGCTATACCTGTGGAGGAGTAGGAGGTGCAATTGCACCAGAGTGCAGTTTGCAACAAAGGTGAGAGAAAGCTGTATTCATGGTAAACGATAGTTTAGCTCCAGGATATTTCATCCAGTAGAATTGCTAAATCTGACAGGGCTGGGAATTCCCAGTCAGGATTTCATGTTTAAAAAGAAAATCCAGATATTAGGTATAAAAGGTTATGTGTCATGCAGAAGACCTATGAGCATACGAACATGCTGCATTTGAAGTTTTTTTTAAAAAATTAAATATTACATATTGAAATACTGCAAAATTCAGGGATCTGGAACTTGTGAAGGAGAACAGGATGTCAGTCCATGGATCCATTCAAAACAGGAGTTGAATGAATTTCCCCCACAGTCTATTGGTTGCTGTACTCACAAACCAGGTTTCACCCAGCCTTTACAATGCAAGGTAGATCACCCTTGTGCTGTTTCTCTTCTTTTCAGGAGCCCTGCAGACTCAAGGACTAACAAATCGCTGCAGCCAGATTGAAAGGAGTCCTGTTCCACGAGGTGGAGCCGTGAGGCTGTGTAAATTCATTTCTGTTTTTCCCCCCCCCGGGGACACCACACATCCATGGCTTCCACCTTGAGCTTAGCAACCTGTTGGCTAAAGGCCCTGTCCTTTGAGGCAAGCTGAGTCAAAGAGGGCAGGATGGCACCACTCCTTTCTCATCACCACCACTGTCATGGTTTTGTAAATACTAACTGCCTCTCTCACTAATGTCGACTTTTCACTGGGTGCTCTCTGCCATCCCAGCTGCCCCAGGACAATGTGCTCCACACTGGACATTCATCTGTCTTCAGTTCTGGAATTAATTTAGTCACAATAGTGTCCCTGATCCAGTGGGGGGCAAGCAGGCAGGGCTAAGATTAGAAAGTTTTGGCTCATTGTGAAACTGTAGGAGAGAAGTAGGGGAAGAACTCAAGAAGCTGGAGACGCTGTTGAGACAACCACAGGGGCCTTGAAATGACCACAGTCCAGACATTAGTTTGAGCTTTAAAGTAAGAGTGACTTCAGAAAGCCTCCACCGTTTGCACAATTCATTAATTTCCATCTTGCAATAGGCCACAGTCATTCCAGGGCTCATCCTGTGTGAATTCACAGTGTGGAGAATAAGTTCATGATCATGGAAACAATGGGTTTAGCTAAACCTCTGGAGCAGACTTTTAAAATGATGCTCCTCAGTGAACACTGATATCTGAAGCAGGCAATCAGTCCCCCTTTGGTGCTTGGGAGGATCCAAGCAGAACAGATTAGGAGAACACACCCAAGGATAAGGTACAGCCTTGGTCAGCCCTGGTTGCTTTGGAACTATGGCAAAGCTGAAGTTTCATAGCATGGAAATAATTCAGAACTTCTGCTTCCCTGTTCCCAAGTTGGGATGATGGGAATAGCAAATTGAAATACATGAATATATATTCCCATCACAAACCAGTAGCACAGGCAGATCAACCTAAGTTTTTTGACCTTCTCATCAACCTTTCTAAAGGGATCCAGCAATCCAGTGCCGGTATCCCCACTAGATGGCACCCATGCACTTCCCAAATTCAAGTTATAGATTTAAAAAAAAAAAGATTGAAATGGGTCTCAGGGCTTATGAGATGTGGGGCATTTTTATTATGATTTGACACTTGCAACACTGCATGAACTTGGAAGGTGGGACTTGCTGCCTCCTCAACAGGCTTTTGTGAACTTACAATTAAATTTGGTCAGAAGGTTGGTAGCAGGAGTGAGTGGTCAGCAAGAGTTTACTCATATATATTTTTAAAGAATAGATGAGTTTTAAAGGGTTTTGTTGTTTTTGCTTTGACCACTCCTATTTCTCCCTTGCAGCCTCCCTCCCCCCATGCAGCATCTGACACTCAAGAGCGAGAAGTGGCTACTATACCATGTCCTTCAGCTTCCTTTCTTCTAGACACATTAATTTGTGTTGTTGAAAATTCCTGAGAAAGGGTTGTGTGATTGTAGAGTGGTAAGCAGAAAGGAAAGCAAGGAAATGGGAGACAGCCCAAAATGCGGGAGAACCCACTAAGCTAAAATAAGTAGAAGCTATGACCGGACACTGCAAGTTTAAATGTCCAGTAGGATCGGTTCGATTTCAAGTTGTACGCTGACATCCTGTGTGAAAGGCCACAGTCCAACATGGGGATTTCTTTCCGGTTTAATAAGCTTTGGTTTATTATCCTAAGGGCTGGGGCAGTGGCGTGTTCATCTTGCCTTTCCTTCATGTGCAAGGGAAAGACGGTATCTTCCACTTAAAATTTTTGGTAAATCTTTGATTGGGGTTAGCTTCCTCCACCTATGCACATTTTTCTCACAGTAACAGGTAAATGCCTAAAGTTTCCATCTGAAAGGGGACACATTGTTCAGCTTTAGAGACAAGTTGCCAGTATGGGAGTTAAACGCCAGAAATTTTAATCAACTCCCCAGTCACCGCACACCACATTCCCACTACAGAATGAACAACCACTCCCGAACAGATCTGTCTGCAGTTGAAGTAGCTATAAAGAACAGGGCTAAACCAACCTTATTTGCTATGTGTGCCTGACCACTTAGCGACTGCTAGTTTTGCGATTCAGTTTGAGGACTAAAATTCAATACTTTTGGCACCTAGAGGAAAGCTTGTGATCATGATAGTTTTGCATAGGTGTACAGCACCCATATCAGTAGAAACTATAATCCAGGAAGCCAAAGGTTATTTCCTCCTTGTGCATAGTATGTTATCTTTCCTTGTTGTAACTCCTCTGTATAAGCCACAACTACAACATTGGGGGGGGGGGCAGGTTTTGGATTGCTGTGTAGTCATGCAAAGCTCAGAACGAAGGACCAACCTTCCCTTTGGAGCCTATTCCACCATGTTAAGCATTCACTTTTTCCTAAGCGTTCCACACATTTCATGCATATTAACCTTGGAGAAAATCTGCAGCGAAGCCATTTCCTTCCCAATGTGGAAGGGGGGACAAGAAACAGAAGGCAGCCAATTAATGCCAAGAGGCTAAAAATTTATAGCTGACATTTAGAATTGCAGTTCGCTTTAATATGCTGCATTAGCTAGTTATTGAAATATCAGGAGTAGAACGCACCTAGGTATCTAGCAAAAACTTAGGCTCCGGTCTTCGTTCCAGATTTAAGGATTCCCTACCATCTACTGCAGGGTAGAGAGGACTTTCCTTCATGGAAATGTTGGGGTGGGTAAATCTGTGGTCCTCCAGACATGGACCCACAACTCCTTTGATTGCCATCTATTAGCCATGCCCCATGGAGCTGGTGGGGACCAAACCTCACCTGGGCAAGGTCACAGATTCCTCACCATTCCTTCAAGGCTCATTTCTTAAATTTCTTTCAAAAGACTTACAGGTGAACGTTAGTGAAGCTCCGTTTCCTAATCTAGAGCTTTTTTTTTTACCTGCAATAGCAACAATTAGTACAATCCTCAAAGAGACAGTAGTTCTGAACTTCAGCAAGGTTTGCCAGAGATAAAACCCTTCCTAATTTTACTTACTTCCATAATTTAAGACAAGGCTTTTTTGTGTGTCTGCCTCCCAATCTAGCACTTCATGTGGAGTCCAGATCACACTTGCCTGGGTGTAAGGACACAGAGGGCACTTGGTGAAATGACTTTGCCTCCTAGGGAAAATGCAGTCTATCTGTCCTAAAACAAGGCATAGAGAATGTAGAAAGAGGCAACAATAAAATAATGAAATAATGATAGTAATAACAACAACAATAAAAAGCAATGCCACCTACTGTCTTCTGTTCATTATATTTTATTCATACTTTTTATTCCATTTCTTTTTCTAGCTACTTTACATTAAGATTTTGGCTTTGTAGCCTTTATAACTCCTAGCTTCTATCAGTCAAGCTTGTGGTGGTTGATGATTTTTGTTTCTGTTTTTTCATTTTTATTTTTGTAATCAACTTATATTAGACCTCGCGCACAGCGCAAAGTTTAGTATAGATACAGACTCGCACAGACAGCTCCTATGCACACGCACACTTGCGCACACAACCTCACACACACGTACACACAGTCAGGGGATCTTTAGCATGTGGCCTGGCTCCAGAGTTATGCTGTAACTGTCCCAGATCATTCCATCTGAAAGGAATTTTGGGAAGGTGGGAAAGGAAATATTACTTGGCCTTTTGTCCATTTCCTTTATATTTCCCCTTTGGAAAATCTTCCTCTCTTTAGGAGGTCAAAAAGTAGCTGGAGAAAAATGGCAGCTTAAGAATATGAGTTGTGGAGACTTCATCCAAAATGTCGTGCTTTAGATTAGAGAATGAGAAAGCAGAGGGAAGGAGAGAGATGGATTCACTCCTGCCATCATTATCACATAGGGAACAATCTTGAAATGGCCACTTGTTCCTGCTTTGGAGCTGGATTGCTGGACATTGAATGGCTCCCCCAAATCTGCCAACAAGACCTCAGCATTGCTAGGACAGTTTGACCCATGGAGAAAACCCCCCAGAGCATCCTGTGGTCCTTTGCAATGCTATGCCACCATCACCCGAACATAAATGGAAATCTGAAGTTGGGAACCCTGTCCTTCACACCTTACAATTCAATGACCGAAGTAAAATGAGGTAACGTAAACACTGAGATCCACCACCACCTTCACAACAGCCGTAAAGAGCAGCAGATTGTGAGCGATAAAGAAGGGAGAACTTGCCTTCCTCATCATCATGTCAACATAATCACTTCAGAATGCACCACTGCCCAGATGAAAAGCTTAGCATTAGGTCAGGCCACAAACGGCAAAAATCCCAAAGGAGCCAACAGCTGTCCAATTTTGCTATTTTCCAGAAAGTGGGAGGGAGAATGTGTTCTCAATGAGCAAGATGTGCGGCTGCAGCTGTGACAGTTAACCCTCTCATTTGGCTGATTTGCACATCTAGGGATGAATGGCACAAGAATATTCTTCTGTGCTTCCAGTCAGCATGAGCCAGATAGCAGAGCATGAGGGAACCCGTAAAGAGAAGGCATGGAACATTGATCATTATGGATCAGAAAGGTATCACCCAAGATCTTCTGAAGCCAATCTACCACTTCCCTCAGCAGAAGAAGTCACTAGTACCTCTGATGCTCCTGGCCACAAAACTGAGAAGCCAACAATGGACTTTATGAATTGATTGCTGCAGGTCCCAAAAGAAATGGCAAGTTATGTTAAAAATGAAACCACTAGACTTCATGACCTTGAAATCAAAGCTGGGGGTGGAGGAGGGAGAATACAGAAACTGCTTATAGATACCAAGTGTCCCTTGGATAAGTCCTTCCATAACAGGACAGTTTAACAGCATGGAATGAATAGAGAGGAAAAAAAAGCGGGGGGGGGGGTTCAATTTGCTCACTACAACTCTCATCAACAACAAGAAAGATGGATTACATACATTAAGAGTGAAGGGAAGACAAGGCAGTTGAGTTTGCCATGTCTATAACCAGATTAGGCACAAGTGACAGACAGCAGGGGTGTAGAGGGGGAAGAGACCGAGTTATAAATCATGTTGAAACCCAGTTAAAACGAATAAAAGGTAATATTCCTTGTTTGTGGAATGTACCTCTTAGGCTTAAGCAAATGAACAAACAAGGTGGGCTACAGTGAATTCAAGAATGCACAGGCATTCGCTTCTCAAACATGGCAAAATAGTAATTTCTGAATGACATACTGAAGTTCTTCCTCGCCCGGTTGCAACAGCAGCCTAATTCACTTCAACCATGGAGGAGAAAAAGCCATGCAGAGGCTCTCCTCGTCGTGCAAACAAGCTTGCTCTTTACAAATTGGGAGGAATACCCAGGCCCTTTCATACACATATAGGTTTTCTGGATAATGACCGCCATTTTAGACCTGGATAGAAACTAAGCAAAATCCACCTTCTGATAGGCGTATTGGACACAGCGAAGCGTCTCCTTTATCTCTAACTCGGTTCCAAGAGAAGCAAACACCGTTTAGGCTTATGGGCAAAAATCTGAGGGATTAAAAACAATACTGCCCTCACCACCACCAAAAGAGAGTTTTCAGACTTCCTTGCAAAATCAGGGGGCAATACATTTTGTTGGGGTGAGGGTGTTCATGCTCAGTTATGAAAAGACCACGTCTTGAATCAAAAGTTCTCTTAAAAATCAAACAAGGAGAAAAAATACCTCGCTAAACAGTCTGTCCTGCAAACCATTGTGCCCCCACCCATACTTTCAAGGAAAACATTCTTGTTTAAATAATGGTAATTCACAACACCCTCATTAAGTCTTCTGGAAGCAAAGCATCGCGCTCCCTCTTCCCTTTCGTCTGAGCAGATGATCCATCGGAGACGTCTACCATTTTGAATGAAAGCTCTCATTGGAACAAAACCAACCGTGCTCACCAAGAAGGGTTCCGGGGCCTGAACAGGTGGCCCTTCAAACAGAGGAGACAGAGTTTTATCCCACCTCACCCCAAAGCTATGAAGCAGAGCCTGAACTAGCAGCAAATAGATCCCTAAAGATTGCCAATCAGCAGTATTATGCAAGAATATATATTTATGCAATAAATTACCTAAGAAATCCCCTACACAGTAGGTCCCCCAAATTTACTGTCAACAGCATTCCCAAATGCAATTGGACTCTTCTCTTACAGGTGACCACCGGCCATTCTGGCCACCTAAAGAATCTTGACTGCTGAAACATTCATCTCCAGTTGCTTTCGCTTGCCAGTTAGCCCAGCCAGCTAGCGAAGCAAAAGCAAAATGCAGGGGGAAAAAAAATCCTGCTTCTCCAGTGGAGCATGTGAAAAAAACAACTCAATTTCAGCCACTTCCAACCTGCTGAGTGTTTGCTCTCTTGTAAAACCAAAACGCTTGGATGCCGAAGCACATACCCCACTGTTTCTCAACCTTGGCCACCCTAAGATGTGTGGACTTCAACTCCCAGAATTCCCCAGCCAGCATGCTGGGAGTTGAAGTCCACACATCTTATAGTGGCCAAGGTTGAGAAACTCTGATAAACTCTGCATTCATTCAACTCCTTGGCTCCAAGGAGAAGGATTTGGAAATGGCCTCTCCCTTGGGCTGACTTGCTGCCTATCTGTTCTTTGTGGTTCTCTTGTGGTTCCTTTACTAGTCAATTGATGAGAAGATTGTAGCTCTCAACTCCTGGGACAACATTTGCTGCTATCTTTCAGCTGTGTACAGAGGAAGATGCCAACTTTCATCACAAAAAGACCCAATTCAGATAAGTAATTCATGCCAAGTATGAGATCTCTCTCTCTCTCTCTCTCTGGCTCAGTTACCTACTTACAAATAAACATTACACTGATCATAGCTGCCCAGCAGGATGGTATTTGGTACACATCAGTTAAACATGGAGATTGACAGGCACCATCATGATGAAGCCTGAAAGATGAAAATCCCTTTTCTTTCTTTCCTGGAAATCTCTAGTTTTTCATCTGGCACACACATACTCTGGGAGGCAGAGAAAAACCACTGCTCAGCCCTGGTCTTCTAAAGAACTTCGGTCTTTTGCCCAACCAGATCGACCTGCCATCCACACAGTCTTAATTTTGCATAACTCTAAATTAGAGAGATGTTGCTTCAGCAAAATCCACAAATGCAGCGTCATTTGCCGTTTGGTCAATTCTAGCTCTTTCAAACTATGTGCATTTTTTTAAAAAAGAAAAAGAAAAGCGCACCCACCCCCCGCCCCCGGGTCCTAAAAATTAAGCCACTTTTGTACACTCTTGGTCCCAGCTCAGCCAAGAAATGTTCTTAACTCTGTGTTTTGCTGAGCTGCTTTGCTTTGGCCTTACGTCACTAGGGACCATTAAGGATGAGCTTCTTTAAATTATCAAAATGCGTTCTTGCATTTGGAGACAGCTGCTGAGGATGAACACGAGCCCATGAGCTGAACGTACCCTAACAAGCCTCCCTCAGACTTTTACAAGAGCTTGGCATGAATGCCCAGTGTCTTGCCACTGCCTAAGCTGTGTAAGGCCCCTCTCCCACTAGTAAAAGCAAAAGTACTTCTCTTTATGCTTCTTCCTCCACCCTGCACCTTTACATGGGTACAAGATGCATGCCAACCTAAATAAATACAGAAATCTCCCATTCTGGAGGAAAGACTCAAAAGCAGACATTTTAAACCCCTTGCTGAGCTGAGACATGCTCCTGGGTTATAGCTCAATCTGTTTTGTGTTTGGTTTTTGGTTTTTTTTTCAGTGTAGGAACACTTGGACATTTATAAACGAGGACAACTCAAGCTCCGTTGATCTGGATCTCCACTGGTATCTCTGCGAGTAGGACAGCCCTTTAAGCAGAGCAACAGCTCCCTCTAGTAATGACTTGAAGATGCAAAGGTGAAAGGATCAGAAGGTATCCAACAGTGGGAGAAGATGCCGTCAAGCTGGAACAAGGAAGGGAACAAAACATTTGCATAACTTCTCCTCTGTGAAGGGAGCCAGCACCTGAGTGAGCTGCATGCAAGGCTGTGCCATACACACAACGGTCTCCTGTCTATCTCCTCAAACAAAACCATCCTGTCACACAACGGTGCTGCTACTCTCAGCTGAAGGTGGCAGAGCGGGTGGGGAAAAGCATGTGCCAAGCCCACTTGCCAACGAAAGAGAAATCCCGCGAAAGGACCCTATGAAAGCAAGCAATGATGCCCTGGTTGGCAGTCTGCTTGGAAACTCTCCTGTGGAGCCTCGCCAACCGCATTCTTGCAGAGGAAATAACACCACCTCCTTAGTGCCAGAACAAGACGGCATTCTGTGCCAAGACTGGTTAAGGATCAGCTCAAAGTGAGGGTTTCATGGCTTCCTACATCTTCCCTTCGGGTTCACTCCTCACCCCTACCCCGCCAAAGAGAGGCAGACAAACAAACAAATAAATAGCCAGGAAAATGCCAAGAAAGATGCATAAATCCAGGAGGGCCAGACTGTGTTTTCCCACAATGCCTCAGTGCTGGGAAAACACAATTCCACACATCCTGGCCCTTCCTCGGTGACGCTCCATTTCATTCAGTGCTGGAGTTCAGTCGGCACCATGCTTTCTTCTCAGCACGCAAGCTTTTTCTTTCTTCTTTAAAAATCTGGAGATTATATATATATATATATATATATATATATATATATATATATATATATATATATTCATTCATTCTCTATGTACATATATTGCACGCAATCCTCTGGCCACATGTGTTCCCGCCTGTTAGTAGAACCGTTTTCGTTTCTCATCCGACTCGGGCTGATATTCACGAGAGCCAATGCCTTTCTGAAGGTTTATGAGGGATTCCTTCATCTGTAAAGCAAATACACAGGCTTGGAAATTGCAAGGTTGTCTGGGAGGTTATGAGAGAGCAACGCTCAAAAATCAGCATGCAAATAAGACAACTGTGGAAGAGTTAGGTGGCAACTTAATAAGTCTAGCAGATTGATAGCACAGCCCACATGACTTCCATGTCATCACATGCCTCCACTATGTATGGAGACAGGAGTAAAATAGGGCAGGGGTGGAATTAGGTAACAGAAGTATAGATTTTATAATTTACATTCCATAAGGACACTACAATATGTGGGGAGTTGATCAAGGTATTGACTGGAGAGGCCAGGGTTTAACCCCCACCCCCGCTTGACCATAGAGTTTATTGGTGACTTTGGTCTACTCAGTATCTCTCAACCTCACCTACCTAACATGATTGTTATTGTGAGAATAAAACAAAGGGTAACCCCATGGATGTGGTCTTGAGCAACTTAGAGGAAAGACTGGACACAAATGGAAGAAATCAATACACTTGCCAAAGCGGCTTGCTATTCCATTTGACTTGCCCATGATCTGTCCACAACCCTATGGCTTCTCCCCTAGGTTGGATGGACCTCTCACCTGATCTAGGAGAACCACGGATGATTTGATGATATCTCGCCACTTCTGGAGCTCTGTGTCGTGATATTTCTGTTGGGACTCTAATAACTGGGCCCACTCGGTCTGGGATTGGGGTAACCTGTTGAGACCAAGAAGCAAAGATAGAAATGCAAGCACAGGAAGCCAGCCGGGTGCTTTGGGGACCCCTTCCTGCAGCCAAAATTTCCCTGGGGTAACAGAACAGAGCATCATGCTTGCCAACAGGAGCTCCTTGAGGAAACGATGGTGGGGAAATGTGTTTAATCGTAATAATTGTGAGTCCCCATGTGCAGAGAATGCAGTTAAGAGTGTCTTGGGCTAGCTCAGCACAGGAGTGGAATCTTGCGTCTGCATCTGTAGTTTTGGGAGAAAGTAGTGGGCCTATAAATCTGACTATGGGACAAAAACTAAGATTTTCAGAGGATAATGTTCTCTTGAATTCCATACGTAAAACATGGAACTTGGCAACTGGACAGTGTAAGTGGATTCTCCGTGCCCTTACTATGGCTAAAAGACTGATATTGCAGCATTGGGAAAATAAATGTATTGCACTTGGCACTTATCAGTTGATTGCCTGTAGGCATAGACTTTGTACGGACAAGTATGATGAAATACGGGATTCATGTATACAAGATACAGCAGGTTAAAAATATATGGTAGTCATATAAATGTATTAGAAATATAAACGTCCTTGAACAATATTTCTATTAGATTAGTATAGAGAGAGTTGAAACTGGTTGCTGCTGTGATGCCATATTATACTAAGTTTTTTTTTTCCTTTTTTCCTTTACTTTTGTTGCACTTTTCCCATTTTTTTTGCAAAGCAGTTTTTGGGGTTTTTTTCCCTCTCTATGACAATGCATGTATCTCCATCAGTATTATCATTGTTTTCTTTTCTTTTTTTCTTTGCTCTTAATTAAAAAGCAATGATAAATACATAAATGAAAAACGACGGCGTCTGTTACCTTTCCTGTAAACGTAGCCCCTGCCACGCAGTCAGGGTCTGAGTGGTGTATTCTAACATCCAGAGCTTATAGAACAGCAACATATTAAGGATGACCAAAAGCACCAAACTGGGGGGAAAAAAGGGGGGGGGAAGGGGGATTATAGCCGAGCAATCTTAGCAGCAGTTCTTGCCCCCTGTGCCATCTCGACCATAAAATGTCCACAGGATAAGCAATGGTTCATCACAAAGCACAAAACCTGAAGCACGGATCAAATCACAAAATAACTAATCGAAAAGCGATAAACACAGACAGTGGCATTTATAACTGAAAGGGCCTCTTCAACAGTTCTGTTTTTAATAATTTCCTGAAGCCTCACAAGGGGAGAGGTGTCAAATTTTGTGGGGAAGTTGTTCCACAGCATTGGCACAGCTACAGCAAAGCAACATTTGCAGGCCTGCCGGAATATGCTATAACGGCCAACCTCCGGGCCGGTCTTTCTCAACATTTTTACGCTAGAACAGTACTTTTCCAACTGGGTGACTTTAAGATGTGTGGACCTCAACTCCCAGAATTCCCCAGCCAGCATGGGAATTAACAACTTTTTTTTTTAAAGGAAGGCGAAAATAAATAATAAAAGCTTCAGCCCAATGCAGAACCAGCAACCTAAGTCAAGGTCAGGCAGAAAGAGTGAAAGAACCAGCTTGCCAACTGAGATGCAAAGGGAGGGCAGTGAGAAAGAGAAGCAGGAGAGGACGACGGTGATAAAAGGGAAAGAAGGCAATACCTGAAACAAATCCTAATGGGAGCAGGAAAGAGAAAAGACGGGGGAAGCGAAGGTTAGGAGCGTTCCAGAGCTGAAAGAGGAGAACACCGCAGGGGAAGTTCTTCTGAAGGACACACACAGCTCAGGGAGATCACAATGACAGAGGGGGGAAAGCGGCCAAGGCAGGTTGGAGTTAGACCCATCAGTAGGACAAATATTAGAAAATCAGGTTGACTAGACTAAGAGAGCTCTCAAGGAGAAGGCAAGCTTTGAGGACTCGTGGCCATGGGGAACCTTGAAAATCTGTGGGAAGGCCCCCAGTGGCTCTGACATGGGAGATGACAAGGTGCTAGCCCGTAGCTTCTTCCTAACCTGTGCCTAAAGGTTGTCAGAATTCCCACCCAGAGATGCCATTGCAGCCACCAACCTAAGCAGACTATCTATATTTCCATATGCTCTTCCCTAATCCCAGCCCCTGCCCCCAAACCCAAACCAGCCAACTCCCAATTTACATATAAAAAGCCTAAACACAATGCGGTAAAAATGTCTAAATAGTAAAACCATTGAGCTGCAGTGTGAAAATTCTAAAATGATAAGCCCGGTTTCTGTTGGAGAGCTGTGAGCACCGATGAAGATAACATTTTCTGACAATGCTTTGCTGGGACTTTTCGTACCAGCTTTTGACACTGCTTGAGGCTGTAGTGCATTACAAAATATATCGTGGTGCATCTATTTAGTATAAGAATGGAAGAGGATTTGCACCCTCTAATCACAGAAATCATAAAGCTGTGCACAAACCCAGTTGTTCAAACACTGCTTCTCTCTTTCCCAAACATGTTTTTTTCCTGATTTATTATTAGCAGGGAATTCATTTTGCAACTTTTTCAACTGTTCCTCAACTTTCCTAATCTCATTGTTTCATATTCTCAAACTTCTTTTTTTAATCGTATGGCATAGCAGTTTGGTGTTCATGCTGCTTTTTCTTGCTGGGAAATCCTTGTGAGGTCCAGCAGCCAGATGTGTAGACTATTTAGTCGTGACAAGTCACGTTGCCCGGGGTGCACCAGGAGGAGGCTAGTCTGCATTGCACTGAATTGGGCTGAGAGGGAGTGACTGGCCCAAGGTCACCCAGCCAGCTTTCATGCCTAAGGCAGGACTAGAACTCTCAGTCTCCTGGTTTCTAGCCCAGCACCTTCACCACTAGACCAAACTGGCTCTCTTCTCAAACGTTTCTCTAACTGAATTAACATCCCTTAGGGTTTCTCTCAGCCTTTTCAACCAGGCCCTCTCCAGGGGTCTGAGATATGGTGGCCATGGATTTGGGGAGTTGAAGTCCCAAACTGGAGAGCAACAGAATGAAAGGGCTGATTTTTCCTTATGAAAGCAATCAGCACATTCCCCAAATGCAGACCAACTTGGAATTTGGGATATGGACTTGGACATTACCAAAAAACGGACAAAAGTATCAAATATAATTTTGCAGGAGAGAAATATCGTCAACTGAGTGCAGGAATCAATTTGCAAATACCATCTTCAATTATTATGATAAGACTTCCCTAGTTTGGGGCAATGACTTGTGAAATGAAACAGAAAGACCAGGAAAGAAACACATCCAAAATCCATAGCAGAAGAGGAGGAAAAGAACCAAGCCAGGCCAAGGAGTTACTTACACACAACTAATAACAAGCAGTAACTTGGAGACACTCTGCAAGTGGAAGCTGCTGGGACTTTCTTCAGGGATGTGCCGTGTTTGAGTGGAACCTGAAAAGGAGCAGGTGTGGTTGACTGAAGGGACACCTTCAGCAGGAGTTCTTCCCCCAGCAAGCCCTCTCAAAGCTAGTTCTGCAAGGAACAATTCCAGGCTGCTGTTTCAAGCATGCTGAAGGTCTCAGCTGCTGGCACCCTCATGTAACTGTCCGGGTGGGGTGGGGAGATTCCTGTCACAAAGGCACCCTGGAACCAGCCCAGAGAGCAAAGACGAAGTGTCTTCAACTGCCAAAGCATCCAACAGAAATTAAGCAAGGTGTCTAGGAAATCAATTGATCTCCCACATCAGCCAAGGGAGGGATCAGATTTGGCCAATGAGCTGGAGGTTTCCCAACCCTGCTTTAGATAAATAATGTAATTATCTCCAAGAAATGTAATTGTCTTCCACTGAAGATGCCTGTTCCACATCCTTGGTGAAACCCCAGAGCTGGATTTCTTCCTGCCCTATCAACCTTGCAACACTTTGCCTTTTGCAACTTGTCACACCGTACCTGCCACACGCTTGATTCGACCTACAACCTCCTCATCTGTGGGAGTGGTAACAGGGCTCAGTACTTCCTCCAGATGAGGCCCCCTCAAGTGCGTGTGGGTTCGTTTCCTCCGGCGCACTGAGGATTGTTTGTTCGCCTTCTCTTTGGGTGACTGTCTGCGAAGCTCTGCTAGATACGAACTCTCGGTTTTGGTCAATTCACTCTCTGCCAGGGAGAAGACCGGTGGAAAGAAGAAAACAAAGGAAGAAGAGGCATATTTCAGCTTGGTCGAAAGGCAGTTGTCTCATCTCCACCTCCATTCTAGGCCAGAGAGGATGCAATCATTATGTAGGTGAAATGACATATTCTAAAAAACATCAGCAGTCAGGCTCTGCTGTAGGTATCCTGCAAATGGGTGAAGCCAACTGGAGGGGGAAACCTAATATTTTGATTATTTGGGAGGATGGCGCTTAAGATGTGATGAGCACATCTGAATGCTTACAGGTTCTTTGTTTTTCCACCTCAATTAGACAAAATCATGCCATTCGTTAGGCAATTTGCTAACAAATCTCAGCAGCATAATCCAGGAGTACTCTATAGGAGACAAAACCCAGGTTCAACAGGAACCTGCAGGCTGGGTCACAAACTACTGATCTATCTGCTAGGCCAGGACCAGCATTAGCACTTCAAGAGACCAGAAGCTATTCATCTATTCTCACAAGGGTCTGGAAGGATTCCTTGTTGCTATAGGTCTACATACACACCCTTTAAAG
This sequence comes from Candoia aspera, assembly GCF_035149785.1. Taxonomy (NCBI): domain Eukaryota; kingdom Metazoa; phylum Chordata; class Lepidosauria; order Squamata; family Candoiidae; genus Candoia; species Candoia aspera. The sequence continues at coordinate 5,324,127 of NC_086161.1, read as the reverse complement.
ATTGCTGTTGTATGAGAATGCAGAGCTAAAATCTCAAAATGATCTCTTGTTTATCAACCCAGACCTTTTAAAAAGTCTCTAGATTTATCTAAGAGACAGACAAGCAATTCCTCTAGTTAGGTTCTGGAGCTTCTCACCTAAATGGCGAAAATAATCATCTAGGCCACTCCAGAAGTTCTTCTCAATGAAAGATTTCACCAGTCCCCATGGCTGTTTTCTGTAACGTAGCTCTGTGGAAACCCTGAAATGAAGAATTATGAAGATGAAAGGAACCTCAAAGACCATCCAGGCTCACTACAGCATTCCTAGCAGCTGGCTGTCCAGACACCAGTAAAAGACAAGCCGCCATCTCCGGAGACCTTATCTGATCACAGAAGAGTTTCCTCAAGTTCTCTTCATGTTTAGTTGGCTCAAATCAAATCAATCAAAAATTAGTTGCTGAGTTATAGGGATGAAAGAACTACTCCTGATCTGTACTGAACTGGCTTAGGATCTGCCAAGTATTACTTTCAGACATGTATTGTTCCAGGCACAGAAACAGACACCAGCCAAAGTATTTCACACAGAGTCCCTCCGGTCAGAGGAGATGGGCGGTGACAAATTTGATAAATAAATAAAATAAATAAAGTAAATAAAAAGCCATTAAACATAAACAGCAGGTGTTAATGTCACAGGCCTGCCGTCAAGGGATACCCACCTGAGTCGACATTTGTTCCTGGCAACACGCGTCAATGTGTAACGATTAATTGTGTAGAAGTAATCATGGTAGGGAACATCATGAGTTAGCACCTCAGCATCTATAACATAGCACTCACTTTCTTGGCTTGCTTTGTACATTGTCTGGGGAGAGGAGAAAAGCAGCACCATAAATGGCCAGAGTTTGGTCTACTGAGGAGGACATGATGGCCAGCGTGTGCCCAAGTGCCCCTACCTCAAGAACAACCTCAACGTGCAGACTTCAGAGGCTAGAATTGAGCCTCTTACCTGAGTTTCAGTAACGGTGGCAGTTTTTGGAGCCAGGGGGTTGGTGAGAGTGATGGTGTACAGAATGACTCTGCTTTGATTGCCAGTTTCTTCCTTCTTCCATGGATGAAAAACAACATCTCGGGAGAAAGGGAAGCAAAAGAAGAATTGGGGGGGGGGGAAACGATTGCATCATAGAAGGGAGGAGATAATGTTTCAAGTTCCCAGGGGAAAGAAAAAATATTTTCCCATGACCAATGTCAAAGATCAAGGATCTGCTGACCCCACCTCCACTTTAGCTGGCAGATCCAACACAACAGACACAGAATGTGTATTGTTCAGCATGAGTCCTCAACTTGTTCAGGCTCAGTTCCATTTTACTCAAAGGACCACTATTTGTCCCCTTTTTTAAAAAAATAAAACTGATGCTGAGCAATAGACAATTGTTCCTATAAAGACTGACTTCCTTCTGAGTTCTTTCAGATCCAGAGATTGCAGGACAGCATGTCATTAAGAGGACACAAGAGTCCAAAATTCCTCCCAAGGTTGGTGTTATCCTCAGGAATCTGAAAAATGTCTTAAAGAAAACATACAAGAATGAAACCTATGCTTCATTCATTCAAATACCAGATTCTTTCTACCTCTATCTTGTACCTTTATCAGCTCAACTGTATCCAAAGGAACACTAAAAGAAAATCAGGCAAGTTCTGAGGTATCAAAAAAGAAAGCCAATAAAAGGGCAAAATGGTCCTTAAGCGTGTTTGGCAGAACTTTAATTTGCTTGAATCAAAATTGAAGAAGTCCTGGTGGCATTTTAAAAGACTGTGGATTGTTTTAAAAAAATAATTTTGATAAGACTAGCAAAATCATGTACAGGGCTGATAGAACCCAAGAGAATTTTAAGCAACTAGCTGAAGTTTCTCAGAGGATTGCATTTCTCTGGGAAATCCACCCATTGTGGGCACCAGAGTAAAGTGAAAGCTGATTCCATCTCTGAAGCCCATCCAGTAATCCCTTTTACAATAACCTGAGCTTCTTAAATAAATAGTACAATACAAATTACGTAAACAGGGAATATATTTATTCTTTTTCACCTGCAAGACTATTTTCCACAACTCATTCTTGATGCTGATATTGTCCGAAGAGAACTAAGCAATAGAGAAAAATCAGAAAGAAATGGGAACTCATAGTTGCTTGGGCCAGATGTTTAAAATTATAAAAATGAATTTAGGAGGATTATTTTCTGATCTAAATTTTGGAACCTCTGGAGGTTAAAAAGATGTATATGTTGGAGATTCCTGGTCCATTCAATAACAGCTTTGCAGATACCCCTGAAAACATACTGTACCATTTTGTATCTAAAATGGCTTTGAAATCCAATATGAGCCCCAGACGAGATAAAGCCAGCTGGAACACAAGGCTACTTACAGGATATATGCTGGTGACTGCCAAGCTTACCAGAAAAACGTCGTTGCTCCATGAAATCCCTTAGGAACTGAGAGTTTGTGAAGAGCAGATCATAGAGCTTATCCACGCTAAAGTTGAAGACTTCATTCATGTATTGTCGGCCATTCAGATCTTCATAAAAGGCCTGGACCTCCCCTGAAGAGAAAAGTGGAAAGCTAACATGTTAGACTCTCAGGAGATGTAACCTGACAAAGCAATAAGCACAGAATTTTAACTCCACATCAAAACGTCACACTGATGCTCCCAATAGTGGAAACAGGCCTAGGTCCAAACAGCTAAGTCCAACCCTGTTCATAAAGTCATCCCTAAAATAACTATTTAGTTGATCTCTACTGACATCAGTTTTCTACACATACATGACTGCAAGATCAATTCACAAAGTGAACTGTAAATACAAGAACTTCAGAAGTCTTCAGGACAGCTTGACCCACCTAAAATGCATTTTCAAGATCATTACCAGTTGAAGTGCTTCCTCACAAGTCAAAAAACTTCTTCACTAATATCAAACTTTTCCCTAGCATAATTCTTACTAAAGCCTATGGAATTTGCCATGAGAATATTCACGGAGCCTGTAACCATTAGCCTAAACAAAAAGATTCCCTAAGTAATCCAACAGAGCAATAGTAATACAAAAGGTTTCATATTTCTCAGAAAAATTAAAATGAGAAGAATTCAGAGGTACTGAATATCAAGTGATAGGGAACTCATTAACTTGGAAACCCAAGTCAGCTATTATGGTATCAAACATGGGTAAGACACAGAAGGACAATAAACCCTAACCCCACCATGACACCTGTGGATGCCAGCCAAGCACCTTCATCATGAGTCTCAGAGGAATCACTGAGTTCAGTTGGAATGTCCTCATTGTCATTGAAATCCAGGGAAGGAGAATTCACAGGGGCAATTATATCAATCTTGTCTCCAATGAGGCTTGCAATTGTCATCTCCTTCTCAGCTGGTGTATCCAGGACCTCCTCTTCTTCAGGAACTACTCCTTCATACTAGAAGGACACAAAGAAGATCATCCGTCACTGTTACCTTAAGAAAGCTGGAGCTGCCACCTGCCAACTATAGCTGTAAGTTAGAGAAGCTGTAAGAGTAGCTGCCAACTAGAGCTGCCGACTATAGCTGTAAGTTAGCATCTAGAAGCTAAAACCCAAAATTAAAAACCACATTGAGCAGGCTCCATGAATGAAGTCAAATAGTGGGCACTTCTCTTCCAGGTGTAAATTAGAAATTAAAAAATAGAAGGGAAGGAATACCTACCGGGATCGGAGCTTCATTGTTTGCTGTAGGGGTCAATGTGCTGCTGTTGGTGACAGACTTTTTGGGAAGCTGAGGGCTCACTTCAGCTTTGACCTCCATGCTACTTTTGGAGGAGCTGTCGTTCACTTCATTTTCTTCCACTGGGATCTCCTCACAGTACCTAAAAGAATGAACAAAATCCAGGTGAATTAGATCAATCCCATAATTCGTCTTCCTATGAAGCACTGAGGAACAAAACTTGAGGACTAAAAATGTTCACCTTACAGCGCAGCTGAGATCACCATAAAGAGAGTCCACAGAAGTTTTGATTGCTGTCTTTTTTCTTTTCTTTTACTTTGACACACCTATTTTCCAGCCAACCTCCATTCCAGAACTTTTACGATTTGGCTCCCATGTCTCCCATACAGCAAAGTATCACTCTTAGAGGATGAGAGACAGTGATATGCCCGAGGGTCTCCTGAAGCTCTCAAGGCTTCTTGAATCTTTCAAAACACAGCCGGGCTCCTAACCTTTCACACTGGAGGAGATGCCAGTTCTCTCTGTGTTTTATTTGGTAGAATCTCTGCTTAAATTATCATTAGCACACAAGTACATGCATGGAGATTCAGCAATTTTGCCAACGGAGTGAGCAAAATTTGGCCAACAAGTTATTTTGGGTCTTTGGGCAAGCACTTGATCAAGCAATCCATGGTTATTCCACAAATAAACCACAAATACCTTTTTAATCAGATTGACAATAGTGACACTTCCCACTCTTCCCTAGATTATTTGGGGCAAGAAACATTGGGCAGCAGAAGACCCCCTTTTCTCTATGAAGATCTCACAGACAAAGCTGACTGTATTTTCCAGGAGGCAATTTTATTTTTATAATGTTGGTTTGTGACCTAACAGTGTCCTTTATGTATGAACAGACATACATACACACGTATTTATACACATATAAATATGATGCTGTGTCACATTCTAACAGCCAGAAATGCTGGTTTGACCAACCTCGCTGTCTGAATCCATCATTCCTGGTCCACTAGAGTATTGAGGATATCCCTGGTTTGTGAGCATTAATTATTAACATTTTTCAGTCTTGTTTTCATCGTTTGCAACAGGCAAGGGGGCTTACCCCATTGTGTTGAAATCTTCATCTGGAGGGACGTAGTCTTCATCATCACTTGTCAGCCCTAGCTCGTTTCCGTAACACTGATGTACAAAATGCCAAAGCTCCTTTGGACACAAGGGCTGGAGGGGAGGAAGGCAATGAATTAGTATCTCCCATGGAAAGCAATTAAGCAGCCAAACCAACTCCTGATTATGGCTCCAAGCACTTGTCTTGTTTTACTCATAAGAATGTGGCTGCCCATGAGATGACATGAGATGACATGAGATGACATGTCATGAGAAGTGGATGTGCATGCTTGCAAAGAAAAAAATGTTCACAGCATGGCAACATGACTTTGGAAGCCTCAACACACCATCTCACAGGAAACCATCAACAATGGACCTACAGTTTGAGCTCTTCCCCCCTCCTTCTTTTGTTTTTAAATGCGTATGATAGTTATCCAGAGACAAAAGTAATTTGAATCCTGCAGCTGTGTTTGTGTGTGTGTTTGCTGATTCATCCCTGGAGGCATGAGACTGAATACAAGGCTTCCATTATTGCAAAGGGTTACACTTCTCAAAAATCAGTACATGAAAAAGGCTAAATGCATCACTAGCTTCAAAGGGGTAGGAAAGAAAAGAGAAAACCCATTCTTGGAAGCCAAATCAAGCAGCTATTACAGAGTTATCAGATCACCTCAAAGCAGCAAGAAGAGAGGTGAGAACAGAGGACTGGGATGGGGAGCCTGCTGTACCCCACAGATTTGCCCACTTCAAACCGCATCCTGCACATTTTATGCTAGAATTTTTTTAGCCACTGCTGGAATTTGCTAACAAGCTTGTTTTCTTGTGTCGAATGGCTCGTGGGGAAAATATTGAAGGAACTAGCCTTTAGCCAGAGAAAAACTAAGAGGAATTGCTAGGAGTCTACATAACCCACAGACAAGGGCAGACAGCCTTCTTTCACTAGCAACTGGAATTTTGAGAACATGCTAGAGCCAGCCAGCATGCTGGCTGGGGAATTCTGGGAGTCGAAGTCCGTACATCTTCAACCTGCCAAGGTTAAGAAACACCGTGCTAGAGGCACTCCCTTAAAATGGTGGCCACAGATTAAGAGGCCAATCAGAGATATTTGTCAGAACGTCAACTTGTTCTCCACCACCTTCTTTGGCCTTCCAAGATAGCTTCTACAATTCTAGGGACTTTCCTCCTCACCCCAGTGGGTAAACCCATTTCCAAACAAAGCACAAAGCTGCTTCACCCCACCATTTTCATATCCTAAAAATGCTGTTGTTCTAAGGTGCCAAGAGGTATCTACAGCATACCACTTCCCTGTGTACTTTTATTCTTAAATTTAAGGAAAATCTACGAGAGCCAAAAGTCAAGTCAGGTGGGGAAGGGAGTTTGACACACACACAGGAAGGCTTTAATGGGCACATTGATATCCCAGACTCAAAGGGTTTCCTGTCCTGACTTAAAACATGTAAAAAACGTTATATAAATGTTTGGGTTACTCTGAGGATATACTCTGCTTCTCTACCATATGGGAACTCAAGTTTGTTTATTTTATTTTTGGCACTGCTTTTAATTCATTCCCATCCCATCCCATCCCACCTCCCACAACAAGGCTTCGTACTTCCTACCTTATCAAGAAGGGCATTCTGCCAGAGACGGAACATCATCATATATGTCCTATCCCGGGCACCAAAGGAAGTGAAAAAGTGCTGTGAAAAGCAGGGATTTGGGGGTGAGAGCAGGGATAAATATTGTGTTAAAGTACATTAGCAAAGAGAAAGAGAACCAGCATACATGATATGGAGACTGAGAAGCTCTACTGTAGCAAAACAGTAAGTGATTTACACTGGGCCCCTTGATTACATTTTCTGCTTTAATTCATTTTCTAGCAGCTGGGTGGTCTGGAGAACAGAGTGTTTGCTCAAAAGGAGTTCAAAGCTGAACCACTTTTCCAGCACTCAGCCAATGATAATGTCATACTTGCATACAGTACAACTGACGCCCAGATTCAGTTAACCTTCTCCTGGCCATTATTATTCATAGATTCAGTCCAATTAGTGTATCATAGGGCACTTGAAGGAGATTTCCCAACCAAAGAAACAAGCTCAACAATCTACATTTCCAAAGAAAGATGGGATCCAGAGGTGGTATATAAGCCTCAGAAGACAGACAAATGTACAGCCCCTTCCCCTATAGTCTGCTCAGAAACAAGGCAGCCCAGAATTGCCGCCTGCTTCTTTCTCTCAAAGAGGAAATAGGAACTAGGTGATATAAGGAGAAAAGCAGGAATTGGCTATACACAGAAGGTGCCCTGCTTTTGCCACCAGAAAACAGGTTTGGCAAGGTTTGGCATTGTCCCGAAACTTTGGAAAAACTCGTTTAACTGGTGGTAGCAATGAGACAAAAGAAGGTCCCACCACAGGAACTTTAAGCCATTTTCAGCTCTTAAGAACCATGCCTATTTCTTGACAGACTGATTTTTGAGCCACTGTTGATCCAGTTGACTATAAGAATTTAATGGAGCATCAGTCCTGTCACAGATTCCCTGTCCCCTCAACTCCCAGACCTGTCCTGCAGAGGAGTCTTCTTTCCTTGCCACTGTCCAATAGGGAAGATTGTAGAATGTACCTTTTCAGTGTCTGTGCAAACTTGAATAGCGTTAGGAATGAGCCGTGCAGTTTTTTCCTTGGTCATGGTGCAGATGTCCTTCAAACGGACAGTCAACTATACCAACAGATAAAGGGTCAGAACAAGGATGGGACTAAACAACAAGGTGAGTAAATGCAAGGTTTCAGGATGATCCATGGCACAGAAAGTCAACGAGGTGGGGTGGGAAAGAAAACTCACCAATGTTTCCCAGCGGAAGATGTTGCTGTAGAAACATATCCAATTTTCAGAGAGGTAGAGTCGACCTTGCAAGAGAATATCTCTTTGAAGTGCACAGGAGTAATCTGTAGAAAAGCCAGAGGGAGTGACTGTTCGTAGCAAAAATAGATAAATATTTATAAAGAAACTAGAAGTAACTAGGTGCTGCTGTAGACCGTAGAAAGTAAATAGCCCTGTTGGGTTACTTGCGGTCTAAATAATGACAGCACAAAAACAAATCTGGGCAGAGGGAGAGGAGATAAATAAAAGGAGAAAAAAGCAGTTGTGATATTTTGGCAGCAGAAACTATTTCAGCGTCTTTCAAACAGGTGCCAGTTATAAAGAGAGTGACAGACTATACATTATTCCAGTAAAAATAATATAAGCATCAGTTGATTTTCTTTTTCACTGCCAATTAGTCTTGCAAATATGTTATGAAACGGGCCTCAAACCATGATGATGGGGTGGTATGAATTTTTCTTGTGTATTTTTCTGGCCAACTAGAAGGTAGCTATTTTTGAAAAAAGACTGGGCTAAAGGAAGACCAAATAAATAAAAAATAAAAATAGATGGGTGCTCACAGATTTCTCTGCTAGTTGTACGACTGATCTTTTCATGATGTACTGATTCCAGCCTGCGCTCCCAATTCCTCTGACGTTTTCCATCTTTTTATGAACTCCTTCTAGCTTACAAATCAAACTGATCCTTCATACTGTACAATCTGTGCTCGGTAAAGGCATGTTCAAAGTCTGCCCTGAAGATTCCACAGTTTTATCAGTCCATGGTTAAAAGATATATTTAATCCAAATTCTTTCAGCAAAGATAACACCAGAGTAGTTAGTTAATGTTTTCTCTTGCTGAGCTGTGTTTTCATGCCTCCTATCATATTAAGGAAATTCAGCCGTAGGGTACTCATGTAGAGGAATTTATACATTTAGAGTATTCACAACTGTTCTCCATTAATATAATAATATGATTTGAAGAAAGCAAGCACACAAATTATGCAGGCCAAAGTAAAAAAACATAAAATAAAAAAGCTGATTTCTATTTCCATTCCTTGGCATGTAAGAATAATATTGAGACAACAAATATAAAATACACAGTCCTAATAGCTATCAGCAAATAAAAACTTATTTTCCACAAAAACTAATGCAAGGCCACCAAAGCCTATATCCTAATCAACTAAGACATTTCACCCTAATCAACTAGTAATTTAACTCATCAAATTAGTAACAGCTCCAATGTGAACTTATTGACTGAAAAAGCAGACTGAGACTCCTGTTACTGAAAACATTATTTTAGGTAAGGCAAACATACTGCTACCCAGAGTGACATTATTCCAAAAATTCCTACTTCACATTGTTTATTTTGCGGTTCTTTCTTGGAGGATCTAAGAAATGTTAATGCGCTGATGTATAAGCAACACTTCGTAGTTCTATCTTACATATAATCTATCAACTCATCAGCCTTTCCTCTTAAATAATAATATATTGTTATTAAGTAAGGAGATCCTAAAATAGGATATCCCTCTACAATCCACAGATATATGCTGTTTCCTCTTCCAGGAGAAATGGTGTTGCAAGCCAGTTCCTGAAGCAGGTGGATGAATGGGCTAGATGAAAAAAAAAATAAAAATAAAAAATAAAAAAAACTCACCTCCTTCTAGGATCCGCCTTATTTGATGCTTTTAAACAACATTAATTCAAGCTAAAAGCCAATCTGCATGTTTTTCACACTTGTGCATGCATAACTTCTAAAAACAAGAGACGGGTGAAGGGAGGCCTATTCTATATTGCCACTGCTGCTGAAGAGCAAAGGGCCACCAGAACTGGCTGCAGAAATCCAGATGGCATTAGAGGTCAACAAAGAGATGCATAAAACTACATCCAGTCATGGTGTAGATTTTGGCAGCCAAGTTATTACAGAAGAGAGCAGTAAGATTCCCCTAAGGAATAAAATGTTAGCAATTAATTGTTAATTGATTAAATGGAGTTTCATCGAGCTGAGCCCTTCAAGTAGCCGTAGATAAAAAGAAACATCACATTTGTTTGCTTGGAAAGGCGATATGGCATATTTTACTAAAGTCTGTTAACTAGTTATCCTTAATGCCATCTTACCTCTAATGCCATCTGGATTTCATCAAGTTGGCTTACATGTAACTTTTTGTCCCCTGATATTGGACATAAAGTTTTCCCTGGGCTCGTTGGATAAAGAGCCCAGTAAACTGTGCCTTTAAAAATCACAGAACATATAATGTTGTATCAGACTTTGAGCTAAGTAGGTGATAAGAATAACAATCATTACAGTGCAAGTCACTCAAATCTCTGATTTTAACACTTCAGAGGCCAAATTTTCCTTAAATATCAAAAACAATTTTTCCAAAATTTTTAATATCTTGAAAATGCTAACATATTACTCACATAATTGTAGAGGCTACTGGATTGTTATATTATCTTAGCACTTTTTTTCATAAAATTGTAAGGCAGCAAAACATCAGATTTTCAACAAAGCAACCTTTAAAAAGCTTTTATTATTAGGTTATATTAAGATGGATAGATATAAAAAAAGTTTTTTAATTTTTTTTTGCTAATTAACATGATCAATAATTGCCCTTCTCTTCTATAGTTTGCACAATATGTTGAAGTATCTTCTCTAATTTTTCTTAGATATTTTAGAATTTTATGTGTTTCTCTTTGTATCCTAATTAATTGTGGTTTTGTTTTACTTGCTGGTCTGTGACCGAATAAAGATGGATTGATTAATTGCCCTTCTCATCATTTATATAGAAAAGCGCAACAGAAGTTTTGTTGGAAGTTTTGTTAACAAGATTTTATAAATTTTTAATAAAATTATATATATAGTTTTATTCCCGACGTCAGGCTTGGCTGACAAGCCGATCAGTCCATTCCTGTTGCAACCAATGGATCAACATTCGGTTGATCCAGAAAAAGTGAACCCTGTACATGCGGGAAAAATGCTATGAAGAAAATAAATAAATAAATATTATAATATGTGTGTGTATATATATATATATATATATATATATATATATATATATATATATATATAATTGTATTAAAGATTTTAAGAAAGGAGATAAAAGCTAATAAAACTAATATAGAGTGAGAAAAAAAGAGGAAAAAAAGAAATCAAAGAATGAGCTAAACGTGCAAGAAAGGAAAAAAAGAGAAGGGGAAAAAAAAGGAAAAGGAAAGTAGAAAAGCAAGAAAATAGATACAAAGAAGTAGCTTCCAATTTTCTTTACAGCAGTTACAAGTACAATAATAAATTTACCTCTTTCTCTCTGTTACTCTTTTAAAAACTCTCTTTTTTCTATAATCTATTCTGTCTAATCGTCAAAACCATAAATCCTAAGTTTATTTTTCAACTGTTTCATGCAAAAAGCCCATAAGGGGTTTCCAGTCAGCAGTAAACGTAGGTATTGTCATTCCTCTGATCAAAGAAGTCAGAAGTTTTGTTTCCAAAGAGGTGGATTCCAACTCTCCACTATTTGAGGAACTGAATCCAGAAACACAACCAAATCGATTGATACCTTTTATACCCCTATGGGAGATAGGCAGAGTTATAGGAACTTGCTTTCTGGTCAAAGAACCAAACTTTTCCCAACCTAATCAGAGAGGGCTGGTTTTTGTGATCCTGGAACCCCTTCTGCTGTCACAGGTCTGGAAAGAGGAGAGGGTTGTCTTACCAACTATGAGGCGTTCTGTCTCAGGAAGCTGCTTAAAAAGTTTCCTGAAATCTTCATTCCGTTGCTTGTAGGTTGGACTCAACACCTGCCAAGAGTGGAAGGCTCATTAGAAAGTAGGGGAGGTCAGGAGGATCAGAGAAACAAACTGGGAGAAGACATCTATTCCCTCTCTGCAAAGTCTCTCCTAGGATGCCCCAGCTCCTGGGAGAGAGTGAGAGAGATTTGCAACTAAGCAAGAAAAAAACAGAAGGGATCATTTCAGAGGTATTGCAAGTAGTTTGGGAGAAGGGTAGGAGACTGGGGGGAAACTAGATATATTTCATCATGTACATATGCATATACATATACACATATATACATATACATATACATATATGAAAGCCAGGCAGAAGGACCATCCATTCCATCTAAATTATTGAAGTCTTAACACCATATTAGTAGAGAAGGTACTATCTGCACCACAAAAATTACTGAACATTTTTATTAAAGAAAATCTTGTTTTCTGAGAGTTGCATCATCATCATCATCATCATCATCATCACTATTTCTCCTTCACATGCACCAGGAGTAAAGCAGTAAGAGATAGTACAGGATTGAACTGGCAAAGTCTTCTGCATATCGACAATAAGCTGCTTCTAAGCAAGAGGTAGGAAAGTACCACATAAGCATCTTTAGGAGGTATGGATTTGACAGGACACCACTCACAGCTGGAATTTCATCCCAAGCTGAACCACTACGACCTTCGGAAGAATCAAGCAGCCATTCCAAGTGGCACAGCAGGCTTTTGTCCTCCAATTCTAAGAGAAGGCTCCAAAGAATCCCGCATTCTGATAGAACATCCATGATGTTGCAGAAGGTGTCTTCTGTTCTTAGTCTTTACTGGCACACAGACGCAAGGGACAGAACACCCTTTGCTTCCACAACAGTCACCAAAATGAGAAACCACAGTGGGTGCTTGCTTTGAGGGCACTAGACTAATTTTCCCCACCCACTCATATATGGTTTTGGAGACCAAAGGGGCAAGGAAAGCAATCCACCTCCCCAGGACAACTGAAGAGGACCAAGTTCATTCACATCAAGCCCGTTCACAGGAGATTAGTTGCCCAGCTCTCTTGTTTCACTCCAGCTCTACAGAGGTGCCTCAAGCTGGAGGAATTCCAGAATTTCTGCTCTCTGAAAAGTTGTGCCCAGGCTCAACCTGCAGACTCTTAACAGGATCATACTTCTACTCCTAGATGTTGCCCACGCTGAATCCTTGCTGTTGTCTAAATTGTCGCAGGAAAGCAGTAAGGACGTCCGTAGCAAGCCAACAGCACTTCAGAGGTTTATTCCAAGAGTCAATCTTGCAGACCCTTCTCAACGTTGGGACTTATCTCTGGAGCAGCAAATATTTGTTCTGGTTCTAGTCCTTCCCTGTTAGTCCAGGTTGAGCACAACAGTAATTTCTGAACTTAGTCCAGTCTCCACCGGGGACTTTCCTGGTTTCCTCTCTTCTCTGAAGAGACAGCTTTGCTCTTTTGTTGATTTTTTTTTTCTCTTGTGTAAGGATCGGGTGGGGAAAAGACAACTAAATGCCTTGCACATGCTTTACATTTCAGCCTCTGGGCGATTCTGTTGGCCAATGCCCTGAAGTAACCCAGCCTTGGCCCTCCCATCCAGCAGATGTTTCCTGCAATGCAAATTTGTTGGGCTGAATTTGTTTTGAGGGGTGGGGGAAGACGACACTGTAGAGAGCCAATCTGTAAGCATGAAATCTCAAACCCTCCCTTCATTGGTGACTTTCTCTGACTTAATGTGCTCGCTTCACACTAATCCACAATCTACCTTCTATTTAAATCAAGAACTTCAAGGAACTTGCTTGATTTCTTTGCTGTTTCTCACTCCTCCTCTGTTTCAACAATCACATTTCTCAGCATTTGCAGAATTAAGCTAAATTTTAACTTGAATGACTCACTAGAAGAGGTAAGTTAGGGCTTGAAAGTGGAACTGATATGCAAATTATTGTAAAATGGACCCCGAAACCAGAGAGCAAAGAGATGCTGCTCTATGTGAACAATGAATAAATAAGTCTTAAGCCATTCTGATGTCTTTCCAGTGTTTCAGATGACAGCTCCCATTTTTTATAACTATTAGCCTTTCTTTTGCTTTAAACAGCTAAATAAGGCCAGGAAACTTTCCTGGAATGGAAAAAGCCATTACTGGAAGGCTATTTATTAATACATGTTCTTGATCTGGATGGTATACATTACATAAGGGCACAAGTGATTTGAAACCCAAATAGAGGGTGGGTGGTAGGTTTAACCTTGCAGAACCCAGTCCAAGCAACGGGGATAGCTGGCAGTGTCTGAAAAAAGTTGCTAGGTACAAAGCAAGAAATAGAGGTGGAGAGAAAATAAGGCAAGAGGCTAGTAAGTACTAACAGGGGCTAAGGAGGCTCAGCATAAATTATCATCATCAACAACAGGTTAGGGCAAACACTGTGCAACTCATCACTCCTCCAAGTCTGATTTTATTACCAAAATCAAGATGAATCTAAATGATCCAAAATGATGAATGATTTGGCAATATGGAAGAATAACTACCATAATGCATTATGTGTCGAACGATCTTCAGCAACTTTTCAACATTTCAATGAGTTCAGAATATTGAGATTTAGGTTGTCAGTCACCAGCCAGAGTGAAGCTAGTGACTAACCAGAAAGTTTTCTTGTTTGTGGCACCCCATTTATCCATGAAATTATTTTCTTAGGGAGCTCTGCCTTTTGATGTCCACAAGGATATTCTAATTCTCCTAAGTGTGTAACAATTTCCCCCGTTTCTTTAATTATGCTTTGATATACTGCGCTAGAAGTTGTGCTAAAGGCAATATGTACTTCTTATAAACATAAGAATAAATTCATCAGATTATTGCAAATCAACTAAGGGGTGGTTACATGCAGTAGATTTCCTCCTGCCAATGTTTGAGAGGGGGAGGGAGAGGGACTAACTTTGGGCAGAGTTCCCCCAACCTGAATGGATGGCCGACATCTGTCTTTGAATGCACAGGTCTTCAGGCAAGGATAATTTGTATTTTATGGCATTCATCCTGAAATGCAGATTAATAACCACTCAGGATTAGCATCTCTTAAGTTCGCTTGATTGTTTTCAATACTTTTACTATTTTATTCTGAAGTGTCCATTCCAGTTCTAGGATCCTACAATTCAGAGGGAGTGTGTGTGTTATTTACCAAGTTACTGTTTCTTTGCTTCAACATTACGTGCTTCCATGGCCTCTCTGAGGGATCCCAAGGTGATGCACAGCCTTGCATCCTCAACTTTAAGAGATCTAAACTTTACTTGCTGGCCTATGTCCATGCCCACTTCCATTAAAAAACAAGCCAGTCAGAGGTTATTTTTCCAGTGTAGTGCTGTAGCAAGGCTGGCCTGTTCCGGTAGGTGAAATAGAAGGTGGCCCAGAGCACCAAATTTCAAGAAAAACACCTTTAAAAATAAATACATTTTTTTAAAAAAGGTTATTTGCCCTTGCAGTTTGGGGGGTAGAATCAACTGCATGGTTTGTTTAGGGTACTAGCTGCTGGTAGCAATCTTGGGCCACCACTGGGCACAACCAAAGTGATTATTCATGCTAGGTGGGACTCTGCAGAAAACAATGTAGCCTTTGACTGATTCTTCTTCCTCTCCGAGAGAGGGATGGGTGGATGGATGGATGGGAGAAATCTTAAAGAGAGATCAGGAAACTTTTATCTCTCTCCCTGCCCATTCTCTGAAGCAGAAGGACCAGCCCTTAGAGAAGAGAGTAAACATTAACTGTACAGCAAACACAAGGAGCTGGGACCGTCTGGCACAGGAAGAGGAGGGAGCAGATGACTGGGTGGTGATGAGGTGGATTACACAGCAGAACACATCTTAATGGTTATATCACTTGGCTGGGTTTTCTTCTTTAAAGCAAGACATTTTTCGGCTCAACATGGTGGAAGAAAATCAGAGAGGTCATGGAACAGAAGCAGGGGCAGACAGGGATCCACACAAGCCAAACAGAAGCATGAGAAGGGATGAGGGTCAACAGATTCAAGAGCTGCGGATCATAAAGGGTATAATGGTCAGAATGCGAGATGGCAGGGTGGGGAAGCTGCCCCATCTATCCCAAGAGAACTAGAAGAAAAGACAGACACCAAGGAGGAAAGAGGAGACCTTCCATGGTTCTGATTACTGTACTGTAGCTCAGCTAAGAAAAATCTATTTATGAGTGCAAAACACACCCACACAATTATCATCTGTCACTTTCTTTTACTTGCACTGAGCCACAGGAATCAATAGATCAAGAGACAGCCCATAATACTGGTTTTGGAAACATCAGCAATATATTCATGGTTTAGGAGAGATATACAGGCAGAGGGTCTCCCTGCATTTCATCCCAGCTAAAGAATGCATTAACTTGAGATAGACCCTAACAGTAAAGCCTTTTCAAATAGGCCCAAATATTTTTTTAAAAAAAATAATATAATACTTTAAAAATGAGAACAAGACACATTCTTATTAAGTCTCTGAATCCTTTTTAAGTGGTAAGTAGCAGAATAAATGCACTTTAAATGAATCCCCGAAAAGTAAGATTTCCTGCAGAAAATATAACCTAAACCAAAACTAGCCTCTGCTCTTTGCTTTAATGTTAGGGCCTATCTCAGGTTAATGCATCAGCTGGGATGAAATACAAGGAGACTCTCTTAAACAAACCATTCAAAATATGAACTTGCTGTATAGTAGATTGTCATGTACTACAGCAAATCCTCATGGGGAGTGGGATGTGGAAAAGGAAGAACAGCTCGGAAGCTGAGAAAATTGTGCCTCCTAATAACCCAGGCTAACACCTCAAATCATGTTAAATGGTCAAAACATGCAAAATAACATGGTCTAGGAAGCTGGGCAGATAGTGCTCGAACTGACACAAGATTCTACTGATGAAAGCCTACAGGGGAGATTTGCTTTCACCATGGAAAGGAAAATAAAAGGTGGGAAGGTGGAATGAACTTTGTGTGTTAGAAAGTTCACCAGAAATATAGACGAGAGGGATTGGTAAAAGGAGGCACCACCACAGTACGAAAGGCTGGTAGGAGATCAGACAACCAGCAAAAACCTGCAAGAATAGGGCTGGTGCCACCACCCCTTTGCTATCAGAGGCCTTCTAAGAAGTTACAAGGTCTGAGTCCATTCCAAGGGAGAGGTACTACAGCTTTGTGCATAATAAAGGTGGGCCAGAAAATGGATTAAATAATTAAATAAATAAATGGCTGTTTATTGGCAATGGGAGGCCCACCCAATCGTCAGGAATATCAGTTGAGGTTCGTTTGCTTTTCTTCAGAAGCTAAGGATGCAGCTGTCTCTCAAACCTGTGCAGTTTCCTAAGTATTTTCATGTTTCATTTCAGACAATTAGAAGCATGCAACAGAACCAGGCAGCCTCTTAGGACTCAATAATGCAATAAAGATTGAATTGTGAAAATCGTGTGTTTAGAAGAAAACCAGCCCTGTTCTATCAGCACTGTTTTCATCTGGTGAGAACGACCAGGAGAACTGGGAAAAATAATCCAGAAGTAGAGCAGTCATTGCTTACTCTTCGGATGTGTTGTCTTTCATGCTGAAGATACATGGAGGAGAAACAAGGTGATAGAAATAAAACCACAAGGACAGGGCAGGTGCAACTTGCTTTACACCCATGTATGAAATACAAAGCCCACCCACAGAATGTTAGCCACACAATCCTGCAGTCTTTGAAAAGAATCGCAACATTTCGCTTTAGCCATCAACCTTTTAATATCCCAAAGTTCACACCGCTGTTTTGTCCTTGCTGGAAGATGTTCTTGGGGGTGGAGGGGCAATTTATGAAAGCAGACTTGAGGAAAACCGTGGTGCCTTATTAGCTGGCTACACGGATGTTTTGGAAAGGAAATGCACACTGGAGTCTTCTTTATAGTTGTCAATCACGGACCATCTCATATTATACGATTACTCATATCGTATAAACACCATAAATAACAAAGCGAATGTCTATCACTACAAGCCAACTGGGGCAATCTCAACATTGTAATTGCCATTCTTATTAGAAGCTAGGGAGCTCAACTAAGAGTGGGGAAATCTGAGTGCTAGTCCTGCCTTAGGCACGGAAGCCAGCTGGATGACCTTGGGCCAGTTACACTTCCTCAGCAAAGGCAAACCACTTCTGAAAACGTTGCCAGGAAATCTGCACAGACTTGTCCATGCAGCTGTCAAGAGTCACATCTCACTTGAGGCAAAAAAGCCAACTATACCTAGAAGGCATGCATGTACATACTGTACACACACTCTATACAGAGAGATTGAGAAAGAACTTCCATTTGCTACGCTAATTTTAGTCTGAATTCTTCCATGCCTTTGTTTTGGTTCTGTTTTGTTTTTAATGCCATTCAATCGTGTCTGATTCTCGGCGACTCCCTGCAGTTTTCTTGGCAGGATTTCAGAAGTAGTTTGCCATTGCTTCCTTCTTGGGGCTGAGAGAGAGTGACTGGCCCAAAGTCATCCAGCTGGCTTCATGGCCAAGGCAGGACTAGAACTCCCAGTGCCTAGCCTGTTGCCTTAACCACTAGACCAAACTGAGTCTCAATTAATAATATTAATTGAGACTAATATTAGTCTGAATTCAGACTAATATTAGTCTCAATTCTTCCATGCCTTCGGGTTACTTTCCTGCACATCTTTAACTTTATATAAGGGAAAGGTACTTTAAGACATAGCTATAGTAAATTTACTCTGAATTTTTAAAAAGCAAATAAAGCTGATGATCATGGTCTGTTTTAAAAAAAATTAATTAAATACAAGCCACATAATCAGACTGAATGAAGGACTGAAGATGGAGGGAAAGTGGTCTGTTTCCCAAAGAAATTATATTAGAAGGCCAGTTTTTGGCATCAAGACTCACAACAGAAGAGGAGTGTAACAAATATAATTAGCTTGGCATACGTACAAAAGGTAGACATCAGCGGTCTATTTCTTTGCTTTTCACAGCATATATAAGCTACAGAGCGTGCCAAATGGAAAGCAAAAAAGAGACTCTTCCTAAAGAGAATTGGTCCAGCAAGGGATTAATTCACCACCCAGGAAAGGTGTAAACACGCAAAATGCAGAGAGCACATTTCAACTTAAACTGAAACACAACAAGTCCTTTGTGTCTGTGCACAGCCCCTTTGCAGTGGGAACCATCAGACAATCTAATCATTATTCCCTGATGATTTGTGGCTTCAGAAAAGGCCAAGTTATTACACCAAAATTAAAATAAGAGAAACTTATAGGTTTGATATTTAAGGAAGAAGCAGCAGATGTGGGCAAAAGGCTTGCTGGTGTCTTGGCTAAAATGTAAGACACTGTATGCCGTGAAAAACAACCAAAAAGAAGCTTCTTCTATTTAGATCCAGAATTCTCCAAGTTTTTTTTTCTGCAGGAAAAGAACACAACCAGGCCCCAAAAACACTTTCTATTTATACTAATGAAAAAGAAAGTCAATCCATCAACAATTCCTAAATATCACACTTGCATGTGGGAAATAGAAAAACCAGGGAAAAGGAAAAAGCATATTAAAAGCTGCATAGAATAGAACATTCCATTCTCCCCTGAATGTACTAACATGTTTTGTCTCTGATTTTCTGTCTATTTGGGCTAGATAAAATTTGCCATTTTCTAAGGAACTTGCAAATGATCAGGAGGAGTCTGGTAGCCCCTTTTCCACCTAGCAAATTCCAACTAGCAAACTTTATTAAAAGTTAATAAGTTTTGTAAGCTGCAGCTCACTTCGTCAGATGCACGATGAATCACAAAAGCTTAGGCCTTAAATAAAATTTAAAATAAAATTTAAATAAAATTTGCCGATTGGAAAAAAGATCACCTGACTTCTTTTGATGTTTTGCCACCATAGACTAACACTCCTATTAAGGGTCTAGCAGTAGCCATGATGGGCTTTCTATGCAGAAAAATATCATGACTTTATACACGGTTCTTGCAAATAAAAACCCAATATCCCTGACCGCTTCAAAACCCATACTCATGTCACATCCTTCTTTTAACACTGAACAGTGAAACTGCAAAAACTAGTATCCTCCCAGCCATCTTATCTTCCTTTCATGCAAGCATCAAGAATTTTTATTAAAAAGCTGAAATACTTACATTGTACCAACTCTGGCTCTTCTGTAAAGAGAAAATAAAAATAATAAACAAAAAAGAAGCAGAAAGAAGCAGTTAGTATGGAGGCTCCAGGACTAGACAAAGGAAGAATGCCAAGAGAAAAAAAAACTTTGGAAGTACCAAGTCTTGTACCAAGTGTTGGCTAGCATCACTGAAACTGGAGAAGAAACGAAATAGAATTTCATTGGTTTTAGAACAGACCTGCAGGCTTTTATTACAACTTGTTAGCCAAATTAGAACATTGATTGTAACCAGCAAATGACCCCAAACCCTCACTCAGGAACATGATTTGTACTCATAATTTCTTTCTAATCTAGAAAACCCAAGCCTTGGCCAACTGGCATTCTTCTTTGAGTTTTTATATCAAATATGAAATACACAATGGCAGGGACACAAGAGGCCATAACTCATGGCCAAAACCCTTCATTCCAAGCTAGAACATGTGGCCTTTGGTGCAAAACTAGATGTTCAAACAGATTTCTTGTGCAGACTTGAAAAATGTAGCCCATTCTATTCATTTCAGATATTTATTTTATATACAGAAATTATATGGCCGCCTATCTCACACGTTCATCTAGGGGGCTTGGAGTAAGACATACAAAGGGGGGAAGTGGGCGTCTATTAAGACAACATTTGAGATTTAATTTGATTTTCAGAAGGCATATGGTGTATTGGAAACTCTTGGATGTATTGCAAGTGTTTCTGCCTGCAGTAGTAAACCTGGAGCTGCGAAAAAGTATATTTACAAGAGGTTGGTAGCACTTAAATGGTAAAATGCAAATGTAAACTCAATTCTGCGGACTGGTCTGGTCTCAAATAAAGACACGGGCAGACTTGAAGGGAGTGTATTTTAGCTGGCATAACAGGCAAATCTGCACCACCTAATTTTCTCTCTGTTTATGCCTAAATGGCCTCTATTCATCTGCTTGTTCAGCCCTGGGATACAAAAGCCATTGCTTTGATCTGCAGGTTACTTAGGCAGTGTTGTTGCTGCAGAGAAAAAGTCAACATGGGGGACAAATTGTAATGGTCTTTCTTCTCTAAAGTTATACCTTTGTGGTCTGGGTGAGTTTGGAAGGAAACGTTTTCCACGGTTAAGTCTACATTCACTCCTATTTACTTTAAGCAAACAATAGGTTCAAATATAGTTTCTTGGGCTGCTTGAGTTCAGGCATGTCTGAACCACAGCTCACTTTCTTTCAGCCTGAAGCAACGAGCAAAGTATGAATCAGCCTCGCTGAATGCTGCAACCTTGAAAAAAGGAGGCAATTTCAGGTTTAGGGCTGGCTGAGAGATTCGAAATGAAAATAGCAAGACCACTGTAGTCAGAGCCATCAGACTTGCAAATCAGAACTTAACTCAACTTAGCTCTCAGGCTGAAAGAGTTACAATGATGCTTGTGTGGCTTCGGCATAAGAGCCTCTTCCTTGATGTATCTGATGGACCTCAATGAAATTTGCTCTGTTGGCTTATCTGTTCCAGCACTGGAGCTGCCTTGGAAAAATATTTGGGAATGAAAGTAATCCAACTGAAAGGCTTCATGGAATGTGCAACATCCTTGTTATTTCAAAGGTATTGGCTCCCAGACTTTCTTGTGTATTTGAGAGAGCTAATTATGACATCTGGCTTGGCCCTCAAGCCTGAGTGGGGATTCCACTGTGCAAGCAAGCTCCCTCCTGACATGAGAACCGCATTTGGGAGAAGCACAGCATGGTGCAATTTTCATGCCTGCAACTCCTCACACATATGGCTTTCCCTCCCTCCGATGGATTGCAAATGTTCTCTCTTTGATGACACGTGCTTCTTATTTGGTTTGGCCTTATCGGTTGCCTGATTGTAACTGGAGCTTTTCTGCTACTTTTGGACCTGATTAGCACAGGGAGTTTTAGCGTATGGCTCCTTGTATACGGACTCCCTACAAATGACGCCTCTTCCCAATGACTACATTTTGTGTTGCTCTTATTTTATCTTTTTTAAATCTGGCCCTTCCTGATAAGATGGAGGAATTTGTTTCTGAAACAAAGCGTACTAGAAAACCGATGATATTCCAGGCAATGTCACGGTAGAGCCCTAGGTTTAAGCTCCATGTTGCTGCTGTATTATAAATTTTACAACTTCTGTTATGCATTTGGGAGTTTGCTGCTGTGTTTGTGATGCTCTCTTTTCACATCCTTGGCCTTAGACCAGAATGAATGAATGAATGAATGAATGAATGAATGAATGAATGAATGAATGAATGAATGAATATTAACCCAGGAGTGGGAAACAACCTTAAGCATATTTTAAGGTGGCATTTATTTATTTATTTCAAGATTTATAAGGCTGCCCAACTCAGCCAGTGTGACTCTGGGTGGCATACAACATAGACATACGATGATGATGATGATGATGATGATGATGATGATGATGATGATAATAAAAACTAACAACAAACAACCAATATATAGATACAAAAGCTAAAATAGCAACCAAGCACAGAACAAAACAAACCATGGGGTATTTTGATTAATGTTTTTCTTTACGATTATTTTTATTGAGCGTTTTTTTTAAAAGGAACATAAGCAAGGAAAAATGCAGAACATATAAAAAGGTAAAAGGGCAAGGCAGAGGTGATAAAATATAGGCAGATAAATGGCAAATCTCAGGTATCATAAAGACTGCTGTGTTCTAACGCATCATTAGAAACCTATGATACTGTAAAATGTGTCATATCCATTTTCTAAACAGAATCCAAGGGTCTGTTTTGAACTTTAAACTGAAAATACTTGGTTAACACAGTATAAATGGTTAACTGAAATGCAGTGAGTCAAGATTGAAAGTCTGGTTATACATCAGATTGGAATATAAGCACTATCCAGAAGAGTTTCAACTGTTAGGCAAGACTGTGCTGAAAAGACACAATATCTAAGAGTCATTTAAACAGTATGACAGTGAATTTTTCTTCAGCCCATTCAAGAATATTGACGTATAGGGGAAGACAAAGAAATGGGTGGCTAAAATTATTAGGGTCCTGGGTATCTTTCTTACACGGAATGCCAGAACAGAGTTTTCAGCAGGATCAACGGAAGACATAAAGGGGAGGAAGACTTGGGAGCAGGCCTGAGTTTCAAGCAAAGTTCTTGGACCAACTTCCAAGGGTCCCTTTGCTCGCTTGAAGCCTCCCCACTCCCACCAAGTTGGCGACTTTCTGAATCGATTCTACCTCTTTGATTCAAGCAGGAAGGACAAAGGAGGAAAAAAAGGAGAAAACCAGGAAGAGGGTATTGAGGAAAACAAGAGAGAGTCAAGTTCTTACTTTGATCAGGTTTAATCGGTCATACTGGAAAAAAAGAAAACCATGAAAACGTTAGAAAGGAAAGGAAAGGAATATATATATTTAAAGGTATAGCAGGTAGGAAGCAAGGATATTTGCACACGGGGCTAAAAGGGGAATCTACAAAGACGTAGCAGAGGAGAGCTACAGTGGCAGAGGAGAAAAAATTGAGGAAAAAGCCCCATCTGTAACTATGCCAAAGCACACCATTTTACGACATCTCCTAATTGCAAGTTTTCATGGCTCTGAACTACACGGCTTCTGACCAGCTACGTGTAACTGAGTGTGTTTATAAAGATTATATTTTGCCTTGGCTGAGACTCTGAGTTTGTCACATGGTCGGGATCCCAGGATAGCATCTCTGCTTGTTTGCTTCAGCCCTCCATCTGTTTACACCCTGAAGGGTCAACTCCATTTGCTGTGAGCTGAAGCAATGACAGAAACCACCTCCCATATCAATTATCTTTCTTCCCCTAACAGGAACAGGAAGAGTTCCTACTTCTAACAAGCAGAGGAATAAATTCCGAGCCCCTTAGGACTCTCAAGGAACACAGGATGTGCTGGTGCCTAAATTCCCAGAATCCAGCAACAGTTTGCGAGGGCAACCTCAGAACAAAGTATCACCTGTCTGAAGAAGCGCCAGCTTTGCCAGTCCAAATTGCTGCACCCGTGGTCATCATGAAAAATGGTGGGGGGTGTCAGGAGTTGTCCTGGAGCAAATCCCGGGGGGAGGGGGGGTGTCACAGATTCTCCATTCCTCCGTGAAGCACATTTGGAGTCTGTGATGGCTACTTCAGTTCTGATCATCCTACTCTTCCCAAGACGCTTTGGGGGCACGTGAAAAATGAACCCCTGATGGCTGCTCTTTTTCCTATCCTGCTCCCCCAGTCTTACTCCAAGGAACACAATAAAGGAGGACAGGGAAAGGTCTTAGCTGCATACAACCCTGGCAATTACTTTAACTTTTAATTATAGTTCACCAATGTGTTCCAGGTTGAACAAGTTCAAATGGACTTTGGCGCACCAACCGTTTAAGTTAAATTAAGAAGCATGGCCTTTTTCTACAATCTGGAGGTACTGGATTGTTAGCAGATGGGCTACTCCATTCCATGTCCACCCTCCACCACCAAATTATCCTGTACACTAGTCACTTTGTTCCTTAAAACAGCCAGCATTTTATTCTTCAGCATCATTCTGAATCCACTTGGGAAGCAGAAGGCTCTCAAGGGCTTGCATATAATCAGGCATAAGGCACACATCCTGGTCAAGACAATGTCAACTGGCCCTTCCAAGAATAGGCACTTATAACTCTCGGCATGCCCCAATCCATAGCCAAATGTTTAATTCCAAAGGATAGACTTCACAGTTTACTCAAAAATATTTTGCTTGCATGTGCATCAGGAACAGGGCCGTGGGGGCGGGGTGAATTGAGGATACTGCTTTGTGCAAAAATGGCATCTAGCTTGCTTAAGGGGGATAGACTAGGGAAGGGCTCCCTCTGTGGGTAAAATGGTGCCATGACAGCATATAAACCTCATTCAAGAGATGCCAATAATTGACATGTCAGAACATGGAGTTCCAAAACTGCTTCATCACCCCAATCATAAAGTTTTATATTGGGGGATGCAGAACACCTCTGGCATGTGAAGGAAAAAAGGAAAGAGGAAGGAGCAGCAAAAGGTTTGGAGAAAGGTGTCTTTTGACCAAATCAGCCCCTTCTGTGCCACCTAATATTAAAGATTCCTGACTCAATGCAGGACCAAGGCACGTGCCAAGGAGGCAGGATCTGGAACAAGGGTAAGTAGCCCAATGGGACCTATTAGTACCACTCCATGTGCCCCATTTCTCTGTGCTGGAATTGGCAACAGCATCAAAATCTCCTTCAGGATAAGTCTTTTCAACCTTCCAAAAAATGAAGTCTGAACAAGATCGATGAGTTCTAAAGGGGGAATGTTGCCCCTTGAACACCCATATTTGAACAGATGGTCCAAGCCCTTATTTTATCCTTGTCATTCTTCAGTGACTCTCAAAAGGTCATAATCAGACCTACTAGGAACATGCATTCTTCCAGGGTCAAAAAAACAGTGGTGGATCTCAAACACTTCCAGGGTTCCAGAAGACAGACAAACTTGAATGTGTCCTGCCCAAGGAAGCCCCAATCTCAACTTCAGTTCAAAACTTCTCAGTGTTTCTTATTCAACTGATGACTTTTTTCTTTAAATTTCCTTGCACGGACAAAGGCCTTTCATTAGTCTTCATTTTAGCTTGTACATTTCACTACTGGAGAGTGTGTTCTGTGCTCAATCACCCACTTATTTCACAAGCTGTGAAAATGCTTTGGAAAATATATCCCAAGTTCATCCTAAGACTATCTGTGTTTTCTAAGCATTCAGATGTCCAGGGGGCTAGACAATCCTTTAGTTGCTCCTCCTCCTGCAGGGGGAAGGGAATTTTAAGACAAAATCTGTATCCTTTCTATTTAAAAGGCTCATCAGGGGCATGTCCTCAAATCCAAAGACGTGCAACATGATCTCATCTTGCAAACACTTTGAGTTTTGCACCATCCATAGCTTTGTTCAAGGTAGGTAAAAGTTTTGCAGCTGTTTTTAAGGTGAACTCAGAATCTCATTTAAATATTGCCAATGTGTTCCCTGACCCTAAAGGGTTACCTATTCCTGAACTTGCATATTGGAAAACAGTAGACTGGAGGGTCAAGTTCAGATGTCCTGCCAAAGAGATTCCTCAATGAGAGGTCTGGATGTCAAAGGAATCTCCAGCTCTCCTGGAGTCCAATCACTGGCTGCAAAGAGGAAGGGACAGAATGGAGTAGAAAGAAAGCTGATCTTAAATAGACACTTGCTGGCAAAAAAAAAAGGAAATAGAAAAAAAAACATGGAAGAAAGAAGAGGAGAATTCAATTAAAACTTACACCTCAGAAGTAAACAAAATGAACGGGATCAACATCTTTTTATTAATAACGTAGGAAGACCCTGAGTTAAAAGATCATCTCCTTGTTTGCTCAGTTGGATGCCAAATTCTCTCCCTCTGAGGGACATCACTAAGTCGCAGAGCCAACTTTTCATTTTGAGCAATCTCTATTTGGAGGAAAAAGGAATTTGGATGGTGGCTTAGTGAACCTCTGTTCTCCTTCTCCTGAGCCTACAAGTCACAAAAAACCAGGACAATGGCAAAAAATGTGGTTTGGGTTGCTTCCCAAGCTGATAATAGAGTAGTAGCCACTGCCTGATACTCTGGTAGACATTTTGCTTTTGCAAACGAGATCCTTACAGGGCATCCTAGCAGGAAATGTCATGTTCCTACTGTAATACCCTATTCTGCTTATGCAGAGTAGGCATGTCTTTGTTTTATAAAGCCTGATTGACTAATGCAGTGTTTCTCAACCTTGGCAACTTTAAGATGTGTGGACTTCAACTCCCAGAATTCCCCAGCCAGCAAGGCTGCATTAGAATTCTGGGAGTTGAAGTCCACACATCTAAAAGTTGCCAAGGTTGAGAAACACTGGACTAATGCATAAAGATACAGAAAAGGGAATGAAAGTAAGGAATGAGGAAATTTCAGCAGCTGGGTTTGTGAAATGTGATACAGTTCTTTTCACATATTTTATGTGCATGTAAGTGCTTTCTAGCCATTCCTCCTTCTTAGGAACAATAGCTGTCCCCAGTAGAGCCTAATTAATCCTGTTATTTCCTGCTTCTTCTCTGATGACAGAAAAGACAGAAAGCTTTTGATTTAAAATGTGGAACAAGCTGTTTTGAACCATTACAGCATACATTCCATTCAGTCACAATAATCTAATCTGGTCTGCCAGGTGGTTTTAAGAGGACTAGATTGTCAGCTGTGGTACCAAGTGCCAAACATCTGGCATCAACTCCCAGGTTACATGATGACTTCTGGATAGAGATTCCAGAACGATCAAGTCTATAGATACTGGGGGCTATAAACTGTGGAGATTACCTCCACACGATGTGGTAATAGCTACCAATCAACTGAGATAAATTCCTGTAGGTTAAGGATATCTATGGCTACTGAGGTCGCTAGCCAGGAGGGTCACCTGTTACCTGCAAGATCAGAAGCTGCATGTCTTGGAATACCAGCTGTCATGATACACATGCAGAGAGGATTACTATTGCCCACCAGCTTTGGGACACCCTATGGGCACCTGCTTGGCCAATGTGGGAGCAAAAAGTTGGTCTAGAAGGGCTCTTAGCCTAATCTTGTATGACTCTTCTGGTATTCTCATGTTCTTTATGTTTAAGGAACAATTCCAAAAATGACTACTTCTCCCAAAAAATCTTGTTATGTTGCAGAAGTTCTTAAGATTTGCACAGAGTTCTATTCAGCGCTGCTGAGTGCTTTTTTTTTTTTTAATAATGCTATATTGGGTCATTCAGAACTTCTGGGCCATCTTGTTCACAAGCTTAATATTCCTCCTATATTGGGTGACTGACACTGGCATATTAACAGAAGGGGACTTTGATATTAAAAGACAAGTTAGACATAGGAAAGCAGATAGTCAGCCAATACCTGATCAGCATAGCTCAAAATCGGGATACAGCGAGACAGTGAAAAGAAGGTCATCTCAGAACAAGGGAGGGCTAGTGGGGAGGGTGAACGAGAAGACAGAGTGCTCAACACCGAGCAAGCAAACTCACCTTGGAATTCTTGGCCCCACCACGACCTGATTGGGAGGAACAGCTTCGCTGCACGCCTTGCTCTGGCGTGGAAGGAGATTTGTCAGAAGAATGGTCTGACCCTTTCTCCACCATGGTGTCTCCTTGGGGGTCCTGTGGCGTGGGAGACCGGGAGCGTTTACGCAGGACGGGGGAGCAAGCGGGAGTACTGCGGTTCGAGTTACTGGCAGTGCTGGAGAGAAGGAAGAGAGAACATCAAGTCAAAAACCCATCATGGAACTTGGCTAAGCCTAAGCCTGTGACTGATATTCTAGAGGTGACGGACTCGTCCCTGGGGGAGCTGGGGGTGTTGACGACCGACAGGAAGCTCTGGCGTGGGCTGGTCCATGAAGTCACGAAGAGTCGGAAGCGACTAAACGAATAAACAACAACAAGCCTGTGACACCACATGGGAGTGAAGACATTTAACTTGGGAACTACAGATTCCTAATCTCCTAAATCTTTCTTTCCAGAGGAAAGCTTTACTCCTTTCCATCTTTATCTATGTTTCCTAATGCAGGATGCTAGCCACCAAAATGCAGGACCCAGGGGTGGAATTGAGACTGATAGAGCAACTGGGCTGCAGCTGAAACACCTGCAGGAAGTTTGCTTTTTCTTTGACTTGATCTACTCTACACCATTTTAATTTCATGCCACTGGGGGAAAAAAATCAGGTGGGAAAAGAACATGTTCAAGAAACGTGCATGATTTTTTTCCACAAAATAAATATTTAGCATGTAGATCTTAAGATCAAGGCACAAATGACCAGGCTCAAATGATCCTACTTCAGACACATTAGGGGAAGGCCTATCTCTATGGAAAAGGCTCTTATGCTGGGAAAGGTGGAAGGAAAGAGAAGAAGGGGATGACCAGCAGCAAGGGGGAAGGACTCAGTTACAGTGGCGATGAGTGCGCTGTTGGGAGATTTGAAGGATAAATCATCAAGGAGAAAAACTATCTTTGTGGTTGCTAATGTCAACATTGACTTGATAGATTTTACAGGTATGCATTTCATTGGCATCTCTTTACAATTGGCAAAGGTGGCCAAATACATCCTTAAGCAAAGATCTAAAATGTATATATTCACATTTGACAAAACATCAGAGAGAGAGACAATTAGCTGAACCTAGATCCCACTTAAATTAGTAACACAAGATGGCCATAGCTTTGATTTCATTAATTCCAATGTAAACCCACGTGCGATCAATTTCATCTAGGTCCGACCCATGAACTTGCAATATTGTTATTACTATTATATATGATCCATGACTTTTCATTTGGAAAAGAACTGGAAGCAACTCAGAATTCATGGTTCCTGGTCAGAGATCCCATCTTGTTGCCCATTAGAGAAAGCACAATGAAACATCTTTAAGGATGTATGACAGTTCTTCGTTGCTGTCCTTCTCAACAGCCCTTCACCCCAATCTTCCAAAACCTTTGCTGTGTCTGCTCAGTCCCAGCGTTTTTGGACCCAGACCAGGAACAGACATGGCAAATGTCTTCTGTGGTTTCCATAGTAACCAGGGCTTGCAAAAGAACCAGGAATCCACGCTTGCAAAGACAAAACAACTTGACCCACTTTGAAAATAATAATAATAATGCTTTATGAAACTAACTGGCCAGTAACAATTCAGAACCCCAAGTGACCCCTCTCTAAGCCCTCTGGAGAAGTTGCTGCAGATATACTACCACAGCAGACACACAATAGGCAGTTGATGAAAACTTTCAACTAAAGGCCTAGTGGGGAAAGAAATGTCTTAAAACTGTGTTTGTGCGTGTGCACACACACGTGAAGGAAACAGGGATATTCCAATCAATTTTGATTACAAGGGGAAGCTTGTAATTTGGGTTTTCCAATAAAACTACTTTTAAGTTATCAACATTCTCTACCAATGAATTCTTCCAGCTAAGACTGCACATTCAAAGGGTTCAAAGTAATCTTCTTTGGCAGTTTTCTGGGTTTTGATTCCAGAGTTCAGACAAGTAATCTGAACTCACCTAAGACAACCAACCATTTACTATTCGGCCACTTTCAAATATCACCAAATACTCCGATGCAAAGACAACTTACTTTCCTCTATGAAATTATGGCATCACTGGTTAGCCAGGACATGAGACAAACCTACATCCTAGGATTACAGGCATTAGGAGCAAACTCACATCTCCCACTGGTTATATCTGCAGGAAGCTCTAGAGAGAAACTTAACAGTAGCAAAGGATATTCTCTAGTCCCTGGTACCCATGTTCCCGTGAAATTTATTTTTTTATTATTTTATGTATTAACTAGATTATAAGGCTGCCCATCTCAAGCGACATAACTCTAGGTGGTATATAGCATGAAAAATAAAATTAGTTCAGCCCAAATTCAGTGCCCTGCTCCTACAAATTATGCAGTCGACTTTCCCACATCTGGAGAAGTCCCAGGAGTCGGCACGCCCCAAATGCAACGGATGAGCCTCACCCTGGGAACACCACCTTCACGATCTTGGTATCTCCCCTGCAGGTATCTGATCACTTCATGCACAAATTTCAGAGCCAGGAGTTTTGAATTTCCGCATGCAAACAGCAGTAGTGAAAGTGATGTGCTGCCTCCTTCTTCCCCCCTGCAGTGGAAATGAAGCTGAGTGACACACAAAACGCCGCATCTGTTCGATCCACAGAATGCAAGCGTGCCACCAGCTCGTGGGAAAACTTATCCATCCTCACTGCAGCCCTTAGACTAGACAAGCGTAAACTTTTATTTGTCAGTCGTCTTATCTGATAAGGAGTATATCCTCCGAGGTTGGCCAGTTTTGTGCCTTCCTGTGTGCTACAGTATTTGTGCTGCTTATACTTGAAGATCCTGAATTTTTACTGACTGGTATTTTATGGTATATTATTATTATCATTATTATTATTGCACTTTTTATCCCTGTATTTTTATATTCTATATTTCATTCTTATCTCTTGCTATATCTCTTACATCTATACATACTTGTCAATTGATATACACGTATATTTATATTAACTTACTTTTTAGGTTTTATATCATTGCTTCTGGCTTTCTGGCTGTACTAGGCTCTGATAAATCGTACATAGCAATTATTTTTCCAGGATGTCAAAGTGAACTTTCTATCTGGATGCACTAATGTGTACACAACCAATCCAAAAGTAATGAATGCATTTTTCTTTCTGCTTCTTCCACCTTTCCCTGTTCCCAGAACTGTGGATGTCTGGCCATGAGTCAGCAATTCTGCACCGGCATCCTGGTCTTCTAGATCAGTGCATTTAAATGCTTAAAGCCAGTACTGGAAAATTTCAAGGTAGCAGTTAGTCAATAATTGTTTTGAGCTTAACCTTCCTAAACTTTTCTTAACTTCTGCGAGCTTACAGAATGAGGCCTACAAGCTTATTTTCTAAGAAGTAGAAGTCTAGGATTTTCACAGATTTTTTTTTTTAGAGAGAGTCACACGGTGCTTATTCTTAATATTCAGACTCACAAAGCTGCATTTTGAAAGATAATCCACTCTTCACCCACTTCACGTCCCTGCTGCATGTCAGTTTTGCATCTTTTAAAAATATTGTTTGTGGCGTACGTAATCCTAAAATCCCTTGGAAAAAGAAGGGGAAGGCATGATTCTGATGCAGAGAAACCAATATACCAATACAATTCACACACACACAGACACACACAAGCCCCCCTAAATCGTAGGATTATAAAGTTGGAAGTGGTCATTAAGGTCATCCAGTCCAACACTCTATGCAGGAATCTAAAGCAT
Source organism: Candoia aspera (assembly GCF_035149785.1). Classification (NCBI taxonomy): domain Eukaryota; kingdom Metazoa; phylum Chordata; class Lepidosauria; order Squamata; family Candoiidae; genus Candoia; species Candoia aspera. The sequence continues at coordinate 5,292,785 of NC_086161.1, read as the reverse complement.
CCAGACATCCACTTGAACACACACAATGAAGGGGAAGCCACCAGCTCTCCAGATCATCACTTCCACGGTCCAACTACTCTAAGTGTTAGGAAGGTTTTCCTAATAATGGTCATCCAGGATCTGCCTTCCTTTCACATTCTGCACTGTGGAATAAGGAAGAACAGACCTTGATCTTCTCCCGTGTGACAACCTTTTAGATCTTTGGAGGCTACCATTCTAATTCTAAACATGCTCCCCAACTTTAATTTCTCTTTTATGAAGAGACTTAACTTTTAGTCTCCTGAGGGTCCTTGTTGCCCTTCTCTGAAGCTTTTCTGGTAAGTGTGGTACCAAGAATAGGACAATGCACCCAAAGTCAGAGCTGTCCTACACTATCCAAAGTGGGATTATTCCTTCCTGAGGTCCAGAAACTACTTCAGCTGTCTAAAACCACCTTTGCTTTTTTTTTTGCAGCCACATCAAGCTGCTGACTCACATTCAGTTTGTAATCAGCTATTTAGTCCAAGGTTGCTCATAATTTCCCAAAATTTCTTCTGCCAACCAGAAATTCATTGGATTTATGCTTCCTTCTCTCTATTCAGTTTAATTTCAGCCCAGTTTCCTAACTTGTCTAGATCATCTTGATTTTATTTAGCAATGTATGACATTTATAATTTTTTTTAATGAGCTTTATGGTTTCGTTCCAGATGGAATGTGGAGCAATCAGTATTTCCACATGCAATAGCTGGCTTTTACTAAATGTGCTAAAAGGGAACACAATGACTGAACAAAGTTTTGGCATGCGTGGATTCCCTCTGAAGCTGCAGTGATGCAAAGAGGAAACCTCCCCAAGCAAGATTCTGTGGAATAAATAATCCTGAGACATTCTGCCCCATAGCTTAATTAGAACTGATTTTTAAAATATTCAGCTTCTCAAGTAGGCCAAAATGTGTGCCTGCCTGCCTGCCTGCTGCACTGCTGACAGCTACATAAGAGGAACAGCTTGTATGGACACTGTTTAAAAAATCTACCCGGTCTGTTTTCATACAATGCATGACTGGGCAGTAGACTTTCTTTGAGGAAGTCTGAAGGACATATCCTCCCATGTCTTGGTAGGGACCATCTGCAGGAAGGAGAAGAGAGGGAGAGAGAGAAAGGGGTTGTCCTTCTGAGAGCAGGAAGATCTAGGGAGCTTTTGACAGCCTTGCAAGCCTTGGGAGATCCGTCTTTCCTAGACCAATAGAAGACATTGAGCATCAGCACTCAGCAAGCCAGATCAATTTGACTTCCGTTGCCAGGATTATCCGACACTCTTTTCCTTTGCTCTGTTCTTTCTCCCCACTCCCTTCCAGGCTTCAAGGCTCTCTCTCCATGTTCCTGTTGCACCCATAGAGCACAATACCATTTCCAGCGCTGGTCCCTAGATGGGCATGAGTTAATTTGCATAGACTTGTCAGGTGGCAAGAGCAGCCAGCTTGCTTTGCATTTCCAAGCTGAACATTTTTTTTTTATTAATGAAAAACAATAAAACCATCCTGAGCTTGAGCATGAAATCCCTGGGGTTTCTTTTCCTTCCACGGGGCTAAAATGTATTCGCCCCCCCCCCAAAAAAACCTGCTGGCTTTGAGCAAAGGTTTATCATTCCCCCATTTCAACAGCACAAAAGGGGTGTGTGCAGCAGTATTTTGGAGCAGGCACTAAGAGGAGGACAGTGGAGGGGTGGGGAAGCAGGCAGCCACAACCACACCACTGCACCCTTCCCACCTCGACTTCTGACTTGAACCGTCTTGGGTCTTTGCTTCATGGCAACCACACTTGACCCACGTAAATCACGGGACCCACAAGGTCCCCACAGCTGCTTTTCGCCTTTGTCTGCCTCCTGCAGAAAGGGGGCGAAGAGACTCAAGGGGGGATTCTACAGCCGAGGAAAGCGTGGGTACACCAACACACCCAACAGCTTCAGCTAGCGCGGCGTGACGCACTGATAATTCAACCAACGGCGCCCAGCTGCCCTTTCGCTCAATCTCCCCCCTGCAGGAAGGAAGGAAGGAAGGAAGAAAAAGGAAAAGCATCGGAGGACGCTCGGCCGCCTCTCCTCCCCCACCGGCGAAGGAAAAGGAAAAGGAAACGAAAATGCTCGTTTCCCACTCTCCAAAATCTGCCTGCCCGTCCGGCGGGAGGCAAAGGTGACAGGAATTTCAGCCGCGCGGAGAGGAAAAGTACTGGGGCGGGCAAGCGGGGGGAGGGCGTGCGGGGGCTGAGTCCTGCCATCCTGATTAAGCGGGGGGGGGGGGAGAGGAGAAAATGTGCCTCTCTGCAACATGATGTCATGTCACACCGGCTGCTTTCCCGCTTCCCTCCCCCTCCACCGCCGCGCTCCCACTGGGGAAGAGAGGCAGCAGCAGCCGTCGCCAACATGGACTCCGGATTTATGCCACTCACGGCCTCGGGCGGCTCTTGCGCTGCCCAGAAAGCGCCCCAGGCCGAGAGAGAGAGAGAATGAGAGAGAGAGAGAATGAAAGAGGGAGGGGGGGAGAAAAGCAGGAGGCAGTTGCACTAACCTTGCAGCCATCTGTGACCGGTATCCTGCAGCCAAGCTTGGCCGTTCATTCATTCATGCGGTTGGGTGGTGGGGACGGAGGCCGGGGAGGGTGGACCAGCGGGGGGGGCGAAGGGGCCGTGCCCATCCTGCACCATCGTCAGGCCCGTCTTCCCGAGGAAGAGGGGACTTACACCCGGAGGGACCCCCCGCTCTCCGCAGGACGGCAGAATTGCCCATTCCCGGCCATAGCGAAATTAGTCGCCA